>NC_042964.1:26425461-27025461 GCF_901001165.1 Salmo trutta | reverse complement strand
TAAATGTGAGTGTTCAAGTGTCTGCCACTAAGAGAGAATCTGATGATCTTGAGAAAACATGAGTTTGTGCACTGATTACATTTTTTTACATTAGATTGACAAGAGGTTGAGGCTTTACATGGGAAAGTGCAGCTTAAGGGCATGCTTGACATTGAGTCTATGGCCTGTAGATTGAGTGAAATCACTGTGCAGATGTAACTGATGTGAAATGGCTAGCTAGTTAGCGGGGTGCGCGCTAATAGCGTTTCAATCGGTGACGTCACTTGCTCTGAGATCTTGAAGTAGTTGTTCCCCCTTGCTCTGCAAGGGCCGTGGCTTTTGTGGCGTGATGGGTAACGATGTTTCGAGGGTGGTTGTTGTCGATGTGTGCAGAGGGTCCCTGGTTCGGGGCGAGGAGAGGGACGGAAGCTATACTGTTACATTGGTGCCGTGACCCGGATCAATGGTTGCTGCGGAAAAGGACGAGGTAAAAAGGGGGTGAGTGTAACCGATGTGAAATGGCTAACTAGTTAGCGGGGTGCGCGCTAATAGCATTTCAATTGGTGACGTCACTCGCTCTGAGACCTTGAAGTAGTTATTCCCCTTGCTCTGCAAGGGCCGCGGCTTTTGTGGCGCGATGGGTAACGATGCTTTGAGGATGGCTGTTGTCGATGTGTGCAGAGGGTCCCTGGTTCGAGCCCAGGTATGGGCGAGGAGAGGGACGGAAGCTATACTGTTACAGAGACCTTTGGAAGCAGGTACCCTTCCTTAGCATTATCAGCCTCCTAAAAGTTAGCGTTAGTGGGTTGTGGGTGGAAGAAGGTCTCACCAAAGTGTTTATTGTAGATGACTTGGAGATGCAAATCTATGGGATTGATGTTAAAGTGACCGCCCTGGTTGTCCCTGGACAGCACAATGATTTTATCCTGGGATCAAATGTCATTAAGCATCTACTGCATGAGATACAGGGCACTGACAAATACTGGAACTTAGTCAACATGGATGGCCAGACTCCCTCACTAGAGGGTGAGCAATTTCTATAGATGATGACAAGTGTCACAAGATGGAAGGGATGTGAAGTTGATGACAAGATTGGGACAGTGAAGCTCACTCAAGCTGTGACTCCTCTTCCCAAGACTGAGCACTTAATCTGTGTTAAACTTCCCAACTTTGCCATTGTCTTCAGGCAGCACTGTAGTAGTTGAGGTTATGCCCAGAGACATACTTGTGGGTAGAGTTATCACGCCTATGTGGGGAGATGGCTGTGTCCCCATGAAGGTAGTAAACTGTTCAGATGAAGGTAACATGAAGCTGGCTGTCTATATGCTTGGCTGTTGAGGATGCAACAATCTTTCATGGCCTTAATGAGCTGAGGAAAACCCCAATTGAACAGAAGCACGAACAAGGCTGACTGATTTAGGATTTGGAGATATTGACATTGATGGATGTCAAGTGACTGACCAGTGGAAGGAGAAGCTAGTGAACGCCATCACTGAATGTGAAGACATCTTCTCAAGACATAATCTGGACTACCGCGAAGCAAGGGGTTATGTTCACCGTATCCACCTGATCAATAACAAACCCTTCTGCCTACCATACAGAAGGGTTCCTTCTGCCTGCTCATTACCTGAAGCTGAGGAATATGTTAACAGATATGGAGGAAGTAGGCCTTATACACAAGTCGGTAAGTGAGTATGCCTCCCCTTTAGTCATGGTATGGAAGAAAAATGGGAGTTTGAGGTCATGCACTTACATCAGGTGGATGGATACACACCCTTTACCACACCATTGGACTGTGCACAATTCCTGGAAGCTGGACATGTCCCAGTTCTTCCATGGCCTGCATACTCACCAGACATGTCCCCACCCATTGAGCATGTTTGGGATGCTCTGGATTGACGTGTACGACAGCGTGTTTCAATTCCTGCCAAAATCCTTCGCACAGCCATTGAAGAGGAGTGGACAACATTCCACAGGCCACAATCAACAGCCTGATCAACTATATGCGAAGGAGATGTGTCGTGCTGCATAAGGGAAATGGTGGTCACACCATATACTGACTGGTTTTCTGATCCACGCCCATACATTTTGTTTAAGGTATCTGTGACCAACAGATGCATATCTGTATTCCCAGTCATTTAAAATCCATAGATTAGGACCTAATGAATTTATTTAAACTGACCGATTTCCTTATATGAACTGTAACTCAGCAAAATCTTTGAAATTGTTGACTGTTGAATGTCTATATTTTTGTTCAGTGTCTACATTTCTCAAGTCTTCTTTGCTATCTGGACAACTTGGTCTTTGCATCCACTGAGGAAATGGCTCTGCAGCACCTTGAAGTGTTTAGCCGTCTACGTGCCAACAATCTCAAACTAGCACCCAAGAAATTCCACAGTGAAATTACTTGGACATATCGTTAACGAAAACAGTGTGTCGGTAGACCCTGAAAAGGTGGAGGCCATTACCAAGATGAGCCAAGCTCAGCTGATGAAAGTGGACTGATGCACTCACTCTGCACGGAGCCTGAAATCCTTCTTGGGTATAGTATTATATTACCAGCATTTTATTCCTAACTGTTCTGCCATAGCCAAGCCCTCGTTTGCACTCAATCGGGGTCAAAAGAGAAGCAGAAGAGATGGGAAGAAGGGCAACAGTGGGATTTTCCGCAAGTTAACACAATCGGATTGGACTGAGGAGTGTGTCGTTGCATTCCAGAAGCTGAAGGATGCTCTTCTGAGCTGTCATGCTGCTTCACCCTGATTTTGAGAGGCTGTTCATTTTCTTCAGGGACACCTCTTTGGATGTGCCTGGAGATGAAGATAAAGCAAGTCCCATACAGTAACATTCGCAAGCAAGACCCTGAGCAAGTTGCAGAGAAGTTATCCAGTATACAGACTTGAATTTCTAGCACTGAAATGGAGTGTGTGTGAGCTATTCAGTCACTGTCTTAAAACCTGTTAGGGATAGGGGGCAGTATTTTCACGGCCGGATTAAAAACGTACCCGATTTAATCTGGTTACTACTCCTGCCCAGAAACTAGAATATGCATATAATTAGTAGATTTGGATAGAAAACACTAAAGTTTCTAAAACTGTTTGAATGGTGTCTGAGTATAACAGAACTCATATGGCAGGTCAAAACCTGAGAAGATTCGAAACAGGAAGTGCCCTGTCTGACAATTTGTTCTCCTACTAGGGCATCTCTATCAAAAATACAGCATCTCTGCTGTAATGTGACATTTTATAAGGCTTCCATTGGCTCTAGGAAGGCGCCAGAAAGTGGAATGAGAGCTCTCCAGTCTCTGGGCGAAAAACAGCAGGGGTTTTTGTGAGTGGTCCTTCTGAGAACAATGACACTGGAGCGCGCATGCACGAGACGACTCCATGTGTAACTTTCAGTGTTTGAACGAATACAACCACACTGTCCGATTTCAAAAAGGCTTTACAGCGAAAGCAAAACATTAGATTATGTCAGCAGAGTACCCAGCCAGAAATGACCAGACACCCATTTTTCAAGCTAGCATATAATGTCACAAAAAACAAAACCACAGCTAAATGCAGCACTAACCTTGGATGATCTTCATCAGATGACAATCCTAGGATATTATGTTATACAATGCATGCATGTTTTGTTCAATCAAGTTCATATTTATATCAAAAAACAGCTTTTTTACATTAGCATGTGACGTTCAGAACTAGCATACCCCCCGCAAACCTCCGGTGAATTTACTAAATTACTCACGATAAACGTTCACAAAAAACATAATTATTTTAAGAATTATAGATACAGAACTCCTCTATGCACTCGATATGTCCGATTTTAAAATAGCTTTTCGGTGAAAGCACATTTTGCAATATTCTCAGTAGATAGCCCGGCATCACAGGGCTAGCTATTTAGACACCCAGCAAGTTTAGCCTTCGCCAAACTCCGATTTACTATTAGAAAAGTTTGATTACCTTTGGTGTTCTTCGTCAGAATGCACTCCCAGGACTTCTACTTCAATAACAAATGTTGGTTTGGTCCAAAATAATCCATAGTTATGTTCCAACAGCGGCGTTTTGTTCGTGCGTTCAAGACACTATCCGAAGTGTAAATAAGGGTCACGAGCATGGCGCATTTCGTGACAAAAGATTTCTAAATATTTCATTACCGTACTTCGAAGCATGTCAACCGCTGTTTAAAATAAATTTTTATGCCATTTTTCTCGTAAAAAAGCGATAATATTCCGACCGGGAAAGCGTGTAAACGTACAAAGAGAGAGAAAATAAAAGCATGCTATTCCTCTCGTGCACGAGCCTGAGTCTCATAGTACTGTTACTGGCCACTATCCAAACGCGCTAATGTTTTTCAGCCAGAGCCTGCAAAGCCACGATTCAGCTTTTTGCCGCCTTCTGAGATCCCATGGGAGCCGTAGGAAGTGTCACGTAACAGCAGAGATCCTCTGTAATGGATAGAGATAATCAAGAAGGGCAAGAAATGGTCAGACAGGGTACTTCCTGTACAGAATCTTCTCAGGTTTTGGCCTGCCAAATGAGTTCTGTTATACTCACAGACACCATTCAAACTGTTTTAGAAACTTTGGAGTGTTTTCTATCCAAAGCTAATAATTATATGCATATTCTAGTTTCTGGGCAGGAGTAATAATCAGATTAAATCGGGTACGTTTTTTATCCGGCCGTGAAAATTCTGTCCCCTAGCCATAACAGGTTAACGAGAGTCTTATCTTTAAAATGGTGTAAAATAGTCATATGTTTGAGAAATTGAAGTTATAGCATTTTTGAGGTATTTGTATTTCGCGCCATGCTATACTATTGGATATTGGTGAGGCGTTCCGCTAGCGGAACGTCTGTCCCTAACAGGTTTTAAGGGGTACGAGTTCACTGTCTGGACAGATAGTAAGTTGTTCACATACATCATGATGAAAAAACCCAAACTGGATGCTTTTGAGCAAACTTTGATCTGAAGCACATCCCAGGCAGCAAGAATACAGTAGCAGATGCTCTGAGCCGCGACCTCAACGCAGTAACGGTCGCGTGGAGACTGATGAGAGAGTCATACCAAGCACTTCTGCGTGAGGCTGTTGGAATGGTGAATGATGATGTCCAAGATGCCTTCTGGTGAGTTTCATATCCCCAACCTCCTTGACCACTGCTGAAGTGATAGCTATACTGTATGTCAGCACCGACTGGGAATGCTCAACTGAGATGCAAACAATTCAGCTTTGTTCCAATAGCTGCTTCCTCCTGGTATTGATACTTTGCATGAACATGAGGAACTTTGAGATCTCCAGCTGCAAGACTCTGTGATATCCAAGGTTATCTCTTTCAACTTCAACAAGAAATGGCCCACTAGACGAGACCTATATGCTGTTTCTTCCAAAGTATTGTTACTGATGAAGCAGTGAGACCGCTTGATCCTAAGAGAGGGAGCTCTGTATCGTGTCATTAGGGAGAGCCACACAACCGGATACATTTCCAGTACGTCTTACCAGAGGCATTGAGACTCAATACAACCTTGCAGAACATCAAGGCCAAGCTAGAACTCTAGCCCAAGCCAGACAGAAGTTTTTCTGGCCTGCAATGGAGAGAGACATCAAGGAGTATGTACGATGCTGCCAGAGATGCGTTCTAACAGACTCCAGAGCCAGCGGCTAAATCCCGTCAGAGAACATCAATACCTACTCTCCCATGGGGTTGGTGTGTTTGGATTTTTGGACAGTGGAAGACAGAAAGAAGAACTCAGTTTATGTTCTGGTGGTGACTGACCGCTTCACTAAACTTGCCCATGCATGGCCATGCAGAAACCAAACAGCCAAGCAAATAGCTTGTAAACTGTGGGGTCATGTCGCTGCGTCTACGGATTTGCTGCAAGGATCCATACAGAAATTAAATCAAATCAAATTTTATTGGTCACATACACATGGTTAGCAGATGTTAATGCGAGTGTAGCGAAATGCTTGTGCTTCTAGTTCTGACCATGCAGTAATATCTAACAAGTAATCTAACAATTTCACAACAACTACCTTATACACACAAGCGTAAAGGAATGAATAAGAATATGTACATATAAGTATATGGATGAGCGATGGCCTTACGGCATAGGCAAGATGCAGTAGATGGTATAGAGTACAGTATATTCATATGAGATGAGTAATGTAGGGTATGTAAACATTATATAAAGTGGCATTGTTTAAAGTGACTAGTGATACATTTATTACATCAATTTTTTATTATTAAAGTGGCTAGATTTTAGTCAGTATGTTGGCAGCAGCCACTTAATGGTAGTGATGGCTGTTTAACAGACTTATGGCCTTGAGATAGAAGCTGTTTTTCAGTCTCTCGGTCCCAGCTTTGATGCACCTGTACTGACCTCGCCTTCTGGATGATAGCGGGGTGAACAGGCAGTGGCTCTGGTGGTTGTTGTCCTTGATGATCATTTTGGCCTTCCTGTGACATCGGGTGGTGTAGGTGTCATGGAGGGCAGGTAGTTTACCCCCGGTGATGCGTTGTGCAGACCTCACTACCCTCTGGAGAGCCTTACGGTTGTGGGTGGAGCAGTTTCCATACCAGGTGGTGATACAGCCCGACAGGATGCTCTCGATTCTGCATCTGTAGAAGTTTGTGAGTGTTTTAGGTGACAAGTAAAAAAATTTCAGCCTCCTGAGGTTGAAGAGGCACTGTTGAGCCTTCTTCACCACACTGTCTGTGTGGGTGGACCATTTCAGTTTGTCCGTAATGTGTACGCTGAGGAACTTAAAACTTTCCACCTTCTCCACTACTGTCTCGTCAATGTGGATAGGGGGGTGCTCCCTCTGCTGCTTCCTGAAGTCCACGATCATCTCCTTTGTTTTGTTGACGTTGAGTGTGAGGTTATTTTCCTGACACCACACTCTGAGGGCCCTCACCTTCTCCCTGTAGGCTGTCTCGTCGTTGTTGGTAATCAAGCCTACCACTGTAGTGTCGTCTGCAAACTTGATGATTGAGTTAGTCATGGGTGAACAGGGAGTACAGGAGAGGGCTGAGAATGCACCCTTGTGGGGCCCCAGTGTTGAGGATCAGCGGGGTGGAGATGTTGTTTCCTACCCTCACCACCTGGGGGCGTCCCGTCAGAAAGTACCAAGTTGCACAGGGCGGGGTCGAGACCCAGGTTCTCGAGCTTAATGACGAGTTTGGAGGGTACTATGGTGTTAAATGCTGAGCTGTAGTTGATGAACAGCATTCGTACATAGGTATTCCTCTTGTCCAGATGGGTTAGGGCTGTGTGATTGCGATTGTGTCATCTGTGGACCTATTGGGGCAGTGAGCAAATTGGAGTGGGTCTAGGGTGTCAGGTAGGATGGAGGTGATATGATCTTGACTAGTCTCTCAAAGCACTTCATGATGACGGAGGTGCTACGGGGCGATAGTCGTTTAGCTCAGTTACTTTAGCTTTCTTGGGAACAGGAACAATGGTGGCCCTCTTGAAGCATGTGGGAACAGCAGACTGAGATAGGGATTGATTGAATATTCAGTAAACACATCAGCCAGCTGGTCAGCGCATGCTCTGAGGACGCGGCTAGGGATGTCGTCTGTGTTAACCCAGCCTTGCGAGGGTTAACACGTTTAAATGTTTTACTCACGTTGGCTGCGGTGAAGGAGAGCCTGCAGGTTTTGGTAGCGGGCTGTGTCGGTGGCACTGTATTGTCCTCAAAGCAAGCAAAGAAGTTGTTTAGTTTGTCTGGGAGCAAGACATCGGGGTCCGCGACGGGGCTGGTTTTCTTTTTGTAGTCCGTGATTGACTGTAGACCCTGCCACATACCGCTCGTGTCTGAGCCATTCAATTGGGACTCTACTTTGTCTCTATACTGACGCTTAGCTTGTTTGATTGCCTTGCGGAGGGAATAGCTACACTGTTTGTATTCGGTCATGTTTCCGGTCGCCTTGCCCTGATTAAAAGCAGTGGTTCGTGCTTTCAGTTTTGTGCGAATGCTGCCATCCATCCACGGTTTCTGGTTGGGGAAGGTTTTAATAGTCACCGTGGATACAACGTCACCGATGCACTTGCTAATAAACTCACTCACCGAATCAGCGTATACATCAATGTTGATGTTCGACGCTATCCGGAACATATCCCAGTCCATGTGATCGAAGCAATCTTGAAACGTGGAATCAGATTAGTCGGACCAGCGTTGAGCAGACCTGAGCACGGGCGTTTTCTGTTTTAGTTTCTGTCTATAGGCTGGGAGCAACAAAATGGAGTCGTGGACAGATTTGCCGAAAGGAGGGCGGGGGAGGACTTTGTATGCGTCGCGGAAGTAAGTGTAACAATGATCCAGGATTTGCCAGCCCGGGTCGTGCATTCAATATGCTAATAAAATTTAGGGAGCCTAGATAAGGGCGCGAACTTCGAGAGCGAGCTAAAAGCAGAACTGCTTAAGCTCTCCGATGTCCAAAAGTCAAGAACCACGGCGTATCACCCCACGGAATGCTTCAACAGGACTAGGCAGCATGCTCAGCAGTCTACCCCTGAAAGCCAAAGAACGCTGGCCTGAAAAAATCCAGTCATTGACATTTACCTAAAATGCCGCTGTTCACGAGACTACAGTTTTACTCCATTCTTTCTCATGTTTGGTAGGGCCCCTCGGTTACCAGTGGATATGATGTTTCGCAATGTTTTGGACAACTCCATTGTTGTGGATTGCAACAAGTATACATAGACTCTGATCACTGGGATGAAGGAAGCTATGAGTGTTGCCTAAAGACACACTAACGAGCAACAGATACGACAAGCTGGAGAGTACGAAAGGAGTGTTAGAGGCATCAGCTTGTCCATTGGGGATCGTGTCCTCATCGGCAACAAGGGTGAAAGGGGCCGCCGCAAGTTGGCTAACAAGTGGAATCCTGAGATATTCACAGCGACTTGAGTCAATCCACAAACTCACACATATAGAATAATCCAAGACCACGATGACAGAGGTGTTCAAAGAAATCTACTGCTGCAGGTGAACTTCCTGCTATTTGAAATCAATGATTAGAGCACACTTCGATGACAGTGATTCTGCAGTACCTTTGGTCAACGTAGATGCAGTAGAGTGACTGCTCCGAGCTCTGGACATCAGATGGAAATACAGGACCAGACGAATCTCCCATGCCTGAGGAAAATAACTTGGAAAGCACCTCCGAGATCCTGGGGCTGACTCCTTCAAACCCTCTCTTGAGTACTGATCTATGCCCAGCACCACCATTAGTCACCATGGCTCCTAGTCCAGTCCACTGTAATGCACCTGATAAAGCAGTCCAGTGGCAGGGGATCACACAAGGGTGGGGAGGTAGTTAAACCAGTCAAAAGACTAATTGAGTTTATCCCCACAGAAGGTGCAAGTTTAACATAGTACAGAAATACCTTCTTTTTTTTACATGTAGATATAGTGTAAGATGCAGAATGCATATAGGGGCAATTGAGGACCATCCTTCACTTGCCCTGAACCCTATGGGTAGCTTTGAGCTGAACTCGAATTATGCCTTCATGTCACGGCTGTCTGAAGGATCGGACCAAAACGCAGCGTGTTCGTAGTTCCACATCTTTATTTACCGTGAAACTGAATGCTATACACTAAACACTAGAAATAACAAAACAACAACCGTAATGCAGAGCAGGCAACAAACACTACTCAAAAATTAACAACCCACACATGGAAAACAGGCTACCTAAGTATGGCTTCCAATCAGAGACAACGATAGACAGCTGCCTCTGATTGGAAACCATACCTGGCCAACGCATAGAAAAGGAAAACATAGAAATAGAAATCTAGAAACCCCACAATGAAACAGAAACCCAAAGACACACCCAAAACACCCCCTTGTCACGCCCTGACCACTCTACTATGGAAAATGACCTCTTACAAGGGTCAGGACGTGACACTTCAGCCTGGTAGACTCTTTATGTTTTGGTTTAGAAGGTTGGTGAAATTCAAGAGCGGTGAATGTAACAGTTGTTAAAATACTTTGAATTTCACCAGGTTCATATATTCATATAGCATGTTGATTTGATAGTATGCAGCCCCAATAGGGGAGCGCGTACTTATGTTTTTACCCTGCGTGCTCATGCTCAAATCATTTTGATGCACTGTGAGAGGTAGGCATGCTTTTTCGGTTGTCTTCAGAAAAGTTAGATGTAATAAACAAAAGTCATGACACAGTGTTTTGTTCATCAGAGGACTCTGATACATTAAAACAGACTAAGTCCACGTCATCAGTCTGGGTATTGAGCAATGTGTCTTGCTTTCAATTGATCAACAACATCTCTGAATGCTATGTTGACATGCAATTTGAGTCCTGACACAGTGAACATTTGTACTGGTCACTGCTGTCCCAGTTTTCACTGATACAGTTCTTGCGAAAGGTGTGTCCACATGGAATGGTGACTGGCTCAGTGAACACATCCAGACAGATGGAGCACTGAAACTAATCTTCAGACAGGAGGCTTCTGGAGGCAGCCATATCTGGGAACAAAGACAAAATGTATTGTTGTTGTGATGTCTGCAATCCACCCCTAGATTTCAAAGGATCCCTAGGCTGGTATTCAATCAAAGGTGCATCGTTGAAAAGTGCACTGCACTTGACTTTCAAAGGTAATTTAAGTTTGAGCTGGCATTAAATACCACGAATGTGATCTCAGCGAACGTCAGGAACATTTTCTTTAAAAATAACATTTCCAATGGCAAAATGTGTGTGTGTGTGTGTGTGTGTGTGTGTGCGCGCGCTCTTTCTGGTTGTTTTTAGAATTAATCCGGCTCACAAGAATAGGAGAGTCAGTGGAATGGTGTGGATCGAGGAGCAGGTTCAACAAACTGAAGGATGTTTTCTCCACTTAACTTTTACTTCAGTGATGTACTTACCCAACCTAAGTCAATGTACAGAAGAATCGTCATAAATGTTCTCTGTATTTTTACTTATGTAGTAATTATGGGATTGTTTGATCTCTGGACTGTGGTGTGTGTGCACTAAAACAGAGCATGCAGTAATAAAATAAAAAAATATTTGTTACTGATTGACGCCATGTTCGATCAAATCATAGACAACAAATAGCTTTTCATTTTCATCCTTTGTTTTTGTTCTTCTCTTGGTAATAAATAGATACTACTCAAGTTTCAAGTTTTAATGTCACATGCACAAGTACAGTGAAATAAATGCCTTTCTTGCAAGCTCTAACCCAACAATGCAGTAATCAATAACAATGTAATACTAAAATAACAAGGTAGAACAAAAACACACAATATATAAAAACAAGAACACCACAATAAAGTAAGTAAGGATACTATATACAGGGTCAGTTCCAGTACCATACAATGTGCAGGGATACTGGATCGATAGAGGTAGATATGGAGTCAGTATAAATGTATGTGCATATTACGTGTGTGTGTGAGCAAATTATGGAGTGAGTGTTAATATGTGTGTTAGAGCATCAGTGTGTGTAGTGTGTAGGGCTCTGTGAGTGTGCATAAAGCCAGTGCAAAATTAAGAATAAAATATGAAGGTCAACTCAGATAGTCCATGTAGCCATTTTGTTAGCTATTTAGTTAGCTATTTAGCAGTCTTATGCCATGGGGATAGAAGCTGTTCAGGATTCTGTTGGTGTCAAACTTGATGCCTCAGTACCGCTTGCCGTCCGGAAGCAGAAAGTAGTAGTAGTACTAGCACTTGTCATACGAAAATAATCTAAAAGTGCATAAAATAAAATATAAACTAGAAAAAAGGAGTATAAGATAATGTAAATTCTTCATTTTTACCACCAGGGGTCAGTATGAGGCTTTATCAGAATCAAAATCTACAAATGTCTTCGCTGACATTTTCAACCTGTCTGTAATACCAACTTGTTTCATAGTCCCCGTGCCCAATAATGCCAAGGTAACAAGCCTAAATTACTATTTCCTCATAGCACTCACATCACAGCCATGAAATGCTTTGAAAGGCTAGTCATGGCTCATATCAACACCATTATCCCAAACACCCTAGACCCACTTAATTTGCATACCGACCCAACAGATCCACAGATCACCCAAACTCTATTGCACTCCACACTGTCCTCACCCACCTGGACAAAAGGAATGCCTATGCCTTCAGAAAGTATTCACATCCCTGGACTTTTTCCATATTTTGTTTTGTTACAGCCAAATTTAAAATGGATTAAATGTAGTTTTTTTTGTCACTGGCCTACACACAATCCTACACAAAATACCCCATAACTTCAAAGTTCATTAATAAAAAATGAAAAGCTTAAATGGCTGGAGTCAGTACATATTCAACCCTTTTGTTATGGCAAGCCTAAATAAGTTCAGGAGTAAAAATGTGCTAAACAGGTCACATAAGTTCCATGGACTCTGTGTGCAATAATAGTGTTTAATATAATTTTTGAATGACTACCTCATCTCTGTACCCCATATATACAATTATCTGTAAGGCCCCTCAGTCGAGCAATGAATTTCAAACACAGATTCAACCACAGACCAGGAAGGTTTTCCAATGCCTCGCAAAGAAGGGCACCTATTGGTAGATGGGGAAAAATAAAAGAAAGCAGACATTGAATATCCCTTTGAGCATGGTGAAGTTATTAGTTACACTTTGGATGGTGTATCAGTGTGTCCTTCCTAACTCAGTTGCTGGAGAGAAAGGAAACCGCTCAGGGATTTCACCATGAGGCCAATCGTGACTTTAAACAGCTACAGAGTTTAATGGCTGTGATTGGAGAAAACTGAGGATGGATCAACAACAACATTGTAATCCACAATACTAACCTAATTGACAGAGTGAAAAGAAGGAAGCTTGTACAGAATAAACACACACTCACACAAACACCTGAGAGGTAGGCACAGCTTGTCCCATGAATTAATCACAAAAATTCAAGATTAGCTGATAACTACGAAACAAACATTCTGGATAATATAGAGAATCAGGAACTATTTATTGATCAGCATTTTGATATGCTCGAAAAAGAAACGGATACATCGAAGTGAACAAGTGAAGACTTTTCCTCGAGTTCTGCAAGCGAAACGGGAGGGAAGCCGCAGACTAAAATTCCAAATTTAACATTGAAGGGGGACGTTTTTATAACTATGTCTCCAGAAGATAGAGCATGACTTACAAGCATGAGCGAGCAGTTAAAAAAAACTGGATCTATAGCCTGGGCTACTGGGGGAGGTTGAGGCCTTGAAAACAGGAATAGATTACAGTAATAAAATGATGGAAGAAATACGAGCGGAAAATAAGATATTGAAAACTATGGTGGACTCCCTAAAAGACACTATAGAGAGGCTACGGTATGATAATAAAACAATGAAAGTCTAATTACTTGATCTAAAGCGCAGAAGTATGAAAAATAATATTGTTATAATGGGAATAAAGGAGGATGAAAATGAAAACTATCAGTTAACGGAGGAAAAAGTCAAGTTGTTCACAAAACGTAATCTCAAGATGTCGTATGAACAGGTGGAAACATTGATTTTCAAAGAGCTCACTGTTTCGGTGTCAGTTCAGAGGGAAGGCCCAGTTCGATCGTAGCTATGCTAACCCACTACAAAATGAAAATTGGCTTGTTAAATCAGGGTATAGAATATAAGAACAATTCTCTATTAATGAACAATTTCCTCATGAAATAGTGGAGATATGCGGTGCCCTGTACCCCACTTTTAAAAGGCTCTGAGCAGAGAAGCAGAATGTTCATCTTGTGGTCAATAAATTATGTGTAAACAACCAAATGTTCAAGGACTCGAAGATTACAATGTGGCTATGAGTGATAGCTACCTCCTGTTGAAGTATTCCCCGATACATATTTGCATCGCATTACACAGTACAAATATGGATTAATTCGTTTTTTACAAAACATTTTTTAGGTCGAAGATGGGTAAGGCTAACTTTTTTCTTTATGATTTTGTATTTTAAGTTTGTACATCAGAAATACCAAGGTAATTGTTTTAGTTACAGGATTGGTGGGTCCCCCGCGGGACGGTTAGAGCTAACTTGGGCGAATGTAATTAGTATGAGGTTAAGAACATTTCCCAGGACATAGACATATCTGATATTGGCAGAAAGCTTAAATTCTTGTTAATATAACTGCACTGTCCTATTTACAGTAGCTATTACAGTAAAATAATACCATGCTATTGTTTGAGGAGATTGCACAGTTATGAACTTGACAATGTATTAATAAACCAATTAGGCACATTTGCGCAGTCTTGATACAGGATTTTGAACTGAAATGCAATGGTTCATTGGCTCAGTCTAAAACGTTTGACATACACGGCTGCCATGTAGTGGCCAAAATCTAAATTGCGCCTGGGCTGGAATAATACATTATGGCCTTTCTCTTGCATTTCAAAGATGATGGTACAAAATAAATACAAAAAACATGCTTTTTTATTTGTTTTATCTTTTAACAGATTTAATGTGTTATATTCTCCAACATTAATTTAACATTTACACTAACTTCAAAGTGTTTCCTTTCAAATGGTATCAATAATATGCATATTCTTGCTTCAGGTCCTGAGCTACAGGCAGTTAGATTTGGGTATGTCATTTAAGGCAAAAATTGAAAAAAAGGGGCAGATCCTGAAGATGTTTTAATATGATATGACCTAATTGTAGAGGTCGGGTATATTATGACTTAAAAGCTGTTATATAGTGCGTCCCTTGTGAATTTACCTTATCATATATTTCCCTCTGGCCAACGGCAATTTGCGGCCAAGGGTTTGCCTTAGGACGCAAAGGTGCGTCATGAGTCAGGGAGATGATCTGATGGTCTTAGTGACAACAGACCTAGATATGGGCGGAGGTTTTAGTGGGTGGAATATTAGGACATTTGGAGGTTTACAAAGTTGCAGCTACAGTGTGCTAAACAGTGCAAATTATTATGGTAAAGCTATATGGACACTTAATCATCACGGTGCTTTTTAATGGTAAGTTTACAAACATTGGTTGTGGTAGGTATAACTGAAACGTAGGTACCATCATGGTAAGTGGGGAAATAAGTATAGCAAGTTATAATTGTAATGGCTTAGCAGATCATAAAAAAGAGGAAATGTTTACATGGCAAAAAGAGAAAGCATATAATATATATTGTTTACAGGAAACTCATTCTACAAATATAGATGAGGTTGGGTGTAAAAAGGACTGGGAGGGAGAAATATTTTTGTCATGGGCAAAGAAACTCAAAAGGGGTGATTATACCAATTAATACAAATTTTCATCCGATTGTGCAAACTGTGCAAACAGATCCGCAATGAAGATGGATTATTTTAAATAATCGAGGCTGTAATCGCTGTCAAAGTTGCTTCAACAAAGTACTGAGTAAAGGATCTGAATACTTATGTAAATTTGATATTTCCGTTTTTATATTTAATTAATTTGCTACATTTTACAAAAACCTGTTGGTCATTATGGGGTATTGTTTGTAGATTAATGAGGAAAAACAACAATTTAATACATTTTATAATAAGGCTGTAACGTAACAAAATGTGTAAAAAGTGAATGGGTCTGAATACTTTCCAAATTAAATGTTTATACACTACATGGCCGGAAGTATGTGGACACCTGCTCGTTGAACATCTCATTCCAAAATTATGGGCATTAATATGGAGTTGGTCCCCCCCTTTGCTGCTATAACAGCCTTCACTCTTCTGGGAAGGCTTTCCACAAGATGCTGGAACATTGCTGAGGGGACTTGCTTCCATTCAGCCACCAAAGCGTTAGTGAGGTCGGGTATTGATGTTGGACGATTAGGCCTGGCTCGCTGTCGGCATTCCAATTCATCCCAAAGGTGTTTGATGGTGTTGAGGTCAGGGCTCTGTGCAGGCCAGTCAAGTTCTTCCACACCGATCTCGACAAATCATTTCTGTATGGACCTCGCTATGTGCACGGGAGCATTGTCATGCTGAAACAGGAAATGGCCTTCCCCAAACTGTTGCCACAAAGTTAGGATCACAGAATCATGTAGAGTGTCATTGTAGGCTGTAGCGTAAAGATTTCCCTTCACTGGAACTAAGGGGCCTAGCCCAAACCATGAAAAGCAGACCCAGACCACTATTCCTCCACCAAACTTTACAGTTGGCACTATGCATTCGGGCAGGTAGCGTTCTCCTGGCATCTGCCAAACCCAGATATGTTCGTCGGACTACCAGATGGTGAAGCATGATTCATCACTCCAGAGAATGCGTTTCCACTGCTCCAGAGTCCAATGGCGGTGAGCTTTACAGCACTCCAGTCGACGCTTAGCATTGCGCATGTTGATCTTAGGCTTGGGTGCGGCTGCTTGGCCATGGAAACCCATTTCATGAAGCTCCAGACGAAGTTATTGTGCTGACGTTGCTTCCAGAGGCAGATTGGAACTCGGTAGTGAGTGTTGCAACTGAGGACAGGCGATTTTTTTCACGCTATGCGCTTCAGCACTGTGGTCCCATTCTGTGAGCTTGTGTGGCTTACCACTTCGTGGCTGAGCCGTTGTTGCTCCTAGACATTTCCACTTCACATTAACAACACTTACAGTTGAACGGGGCAGCTCTAACAGGACAGAAACTTGACGAACTGACTTGTTGGAAAGGTGGCATCCTTTGACGGTGCCACGTTTATAGTCACTGAATGTCTTCAGTAAGGCCATTCTACTGACAATTCTACTGTAGGAGCGTGGATCAGAAAACCAGTCAGTATCTGGTGTGACCACAATTTGCCTCATGCAGCACGACACATCTCCTTCGCATAGAGTTGATCAGGCTGTTGATTGTGGGCTGTGGAACGTTGTCCCATCCTCTTTAATAGATGTTCGAAGTTGCTGGATATTATCATCATGTATTATCATGCTGAAACATGAGGTGATGGCGGCGGATGAATGGCACGACAATGGGGGATCTTGTCAAGGTATCTCTGTACATTCAAATTGCCATTGATAAAATGCAATTATGTTCGTTGTCCGTAGCTTATGCCTGCCCATACCTTAACCACACCGCCACCATGGTGCACTTTGTTCACAACGTTGACATCAGCAAACCGCTCACCCACACAACACCATACATGTAAGTCACCTGCGGTTGTGAGGCCGGTTGATATGCCACTCCTGTCATGTGGATGCATTTTCTTGGCAAAGGAGAAATATTTACTAACGGGGATGTAAACAAATTTGTGCACAACATTTGAGAGAAATAAGCTTTTTGTGCTTATGGAACATTTCTGGGATCTTTAATTGCAGCTCATGAAACATGGAACCAACAATTTACATGTCGCCTTCATACATCCACACAGATCTATCTATCTATCTATATACAGTACCAGTCAAAAGTTTGGACACACCTACTCATTCAAGGGTTTTTCTTAATTTTTTACTATTTTCTACATAGTAGAATAATAGTGAAGACATCAAAACTATGAAATAACACATGTGGAATCATGTTGTAACCAAAAATGTGTTAAACAAATAAAAATATATTAAAAGAAGCCACATCTTGCCTTGATGACAGCTTTGCACTCTTGGCATTCTCTCAACCAGCATCATGAGGTAGTCACCTGGAATGCATTTCAATTAACAGGTGTGCCTTCAAAAGCAATAAGGAAATAAATTCCACAAATTAACTTAACAAGGCACACCTGTTAATTGAAATGCATTCCAGGTGACTACCACATGATGCTGGTTGAGAGAATGCCAAGAGTGTGCAAAGCTGTCATCAAGGCAAAGGGTGGCTACTTTGAAGAATCTCAAATATATTTTGATTTAACACTTTTTTGGTTACTACATGATTCCATATGTATTATCTCTCAGGTATCTGCTGTGCGGTGGTGTCTTGTGTCTTCTCTCCCTCTGTCCACCCCCAGTGGCCGAGTGTGGGACCTTGGTGGGGTCGGCCCCGGGGTGGCTCGGAGGCGCCTCAGCTCCCTGACGTACTCCCTCTCCAGTAGGAGCTGCTGCCTCTGGGCCTGGAGCTGGTCCTGGAGGCCCCTCAGGGAGCGGGCTCTCTGGATCAATCAATCAACCAGCCAATGAATCAAATGAATCAATCAATCCATCAATGCATCCATCCATCTTTTGGCTATACCTGGATCAGCTGCTGCAGCTCTTCCCTCAGATGCTGGTTTTCCAGGGACACAGCTCTAGTGTGGGACAGTAGGCAGCGAGATGCCTCCTAGGGGGAGGAGAAGAGAGGGGGTGGGTAGAGGTGGGTATGGAGGTGTGTGTGTACATGTGTTCTTGTGGACGTACGTACGCATGCGTGCATGTCTATGCATGTGTGTGTTACTCACCCTATTAGCGGCGAGGGCCAGGGCCTGTATTTTTTGTTTGGCCTGTGCTTCGTACCTATGATAATAATAATACATTTAAACAAAGGAATTTTCAGTCATGCACACACACTTTTCCCATTTACCTCTCCTTCTCACTGAGGAAGCCAGCCTTCAGGGCCTGCAGGGATTCAGAGTGACGACAGTGCATACTGGTCACCTCCCTCTCTAGCTCCGCTATACGCCCCAGCTGCTGCTGCTGCAGGCTCTGTTACACACACACAATATTAAAGCACACACATGAACAGCCATGTCAATACAGTATACACACACACTCACATATGCATACAGCCATGCAAAGGTACCACTAATCTAAAATAAGATTATAATAAAATGTGTAATATTAGTAGATCATATATTCTGTACACAAAGTGGTGGTGTGTGAGGAGAGGAAATGAGAAGGAAGAGGAGATAAGAAGGCAGAGGAGAGAATGAGAAGAGGGGAGGGGGGTGGGAGGAAAGGGTGAGGAAGTGTCATACTTTAAATTCTCGGAGCTCAGCAATCTCAATATTTAACAGCGCCAGTTCATTCTCCTTCTCCAGAATCTCCTTCTTTAGCTCTGTTAGGATAGGTTAGATTAGAGTTAGCTTCCTGCTCTCTCCCCATTGGCCCCTGGCACTTCCTGCTGACTCACCATTGGCCTGTTCCTGGTATTTGTCCAGAGTCTCCTCCCTCTGCCTCTTCAGGGCCTCCAGCCCCTGGTGGTTTTGATCGCTAAGGGTGACGATGGCACTCTGACGCTTCTGGGTCCGCTTGGACATGTACGACATGTACTCTTGCTGAGAAGGCGAGAGATGGGGTCAGGAGGAGAGGGATAAGGAATTATTTGCATAGTCACTTTACCGCTACCAACATGTACAAATTACCTCAACTAACCTGTACCCCTGCACATTGACTCGGTGCCGGTACCCCATGTATATAGCCTCGTTATTGTCATTTTATTGTGTTACTTTTTAGTTTCGTTTATTTAATAAATATTTTCTTAACTCTATTTCTTGAACTGCATTGTTGGTTAAGGGCTTGTAAGTAAGAATTTCACAGTAAGGTATACACCTGTGGTATTCGGCACATGTGACAAATAAAAGTTGATTAGATTTTATAGGGAGGGAGATGGGAAAGAGAGAGATGGGGAGAAAGAGAGTGTCAGCCTTTACTGTCACTCACGCTCTCCATGCGAGTCTGGTTGGCCTCATTCTGTAGGAACTCATTCTCACGCCGTCTGGCACAGCAGCCGCAGTTAAGGGAAGTGAGGAAAGTATTCTTGAGAAGCTATCGCTATCACATGAACAGGGGTGGGTCAATTCTAATTGAAGGCAGTTCATTCAGGAAGTAAAATGAAATTCCAATTCAATTATTAAAGAAGGGCATTTTTATAATTATTTTCAATGATAACTGAAATGTAAAAGCTATTTATTTCAAGATTTTAATTCAAACAACTTCCTGATTTAAATGCTTTCAATTCGAATTGACCCAAATCCTGGAACGGAGGGTAACTATTTTAAAGGGCCCTTCACTTAAACAAAAATGGATGCAGATTAATCCACAACAGTTTACAATTTAGCGGTCTTGTGTGTGACTGTGACAACTAAATCCTGGCTGTCTACCTGCAGTGTGCAAAGTGAAAGCTTTGGGAATCGTCCTGGACTAAGACGCCATCTGCCAGACTTTCTAAACAGGTGGTCTTGTGCGGACAACTTCCAGGAATAGTGTTCATTATGTAGCTTTATTAGTGCCTTCTCTAGTGAGGCAGAAACAGACTGGCCATAAAGGCAAATGCCACATGTTCTGGTTATCATTTGCCCAGTCAAAATTTAATTGGCAGATGTGTTAGAAATGCCTGGGCCAATTTCTGGTTCCACTCTGTCACTGTAGTGAAGTCTGGGATTTAAAGGATACAACTTTTCCACTTTCCTCTTGAGGTTGTTCAAGGTGTCGGTTAGCTTGTCGTACCTGTAGGTTACAGGAAGTGAAGTACAGTCACATGATGACAGGCAAGCAGACAGACAGGTAGGTATAGAGAGCGACAAAGACAGGCAGATAGACATGTCTCACTCTCTCTGTAGCAGAGCCTCTCTGTCAGACCCGGGGTGTTCTGAGTCCTCTACTCCTTGTCCAGCTGTATCCTGCTTAAGGGCAGACTCTCCTTTCTTCTTAGGGGGCATTCTAGTAGCCTACACACACACACGCCATCTATAGGGACCATTATTTGCAGAAACAGTGACATTTGATTGAATGGCATCATCATGTTCCATATCGCTGCTTTACCGCCCACCACATCTCACCAGTAGCCTATGTAACGTTAGCCAACCATGAGCCCACCATACCGCCGCCTACGCCCGTTAACACACCCGTTACCAGAGAGCACTGGGGCACAGAAAGCGCTGCATGTTAGTTAGCTAGCTAACCGCATCAGTAATGAACACTGATCAGTCTACACTCAACGCTGGCTGTGCTGTTCGCATTTGTTGGCTCAGCTCTCTATCAACTTTCCATTGGGTGTAAATATAGCTTTGAATACATCTAGTTATAAAGTGTAATTTGATAGCTACAAAAGTAGAAAACATCTAGTTATGTCTCACCTTCACGTTTGTTTAAAACGCTCCCTTGTTGCCAAGACAACTACATAGACAACACATTTCTACAGGAAAGTCACGTTCCCTAAAAATGAAAATAATCAAGATCGTAAAGACCGCATTATACAATATAAAAACACGGATCAGTCCGAGCCTGGAGTTACAAATGTCCACTGACCGCATTTGCCCTGCTGCCGAACTTGACCCATCATTACCACCGTTCGGTGATCTGATTTCACATTGCATTACCGTAAAGATCCGCTCAAAAGGGCAACGGACAGACAATCGCCCTACTATCAAGTCTCCAGCGGTTTACTTAGGCAATAAACGTCGCAATTTGTATTACATACAGCTCGTTTGTATATATTAAACATATCTCCTATAAATAACAAATAGCGCGGCATTTTGAAGATTACAAGTTTCATATCGACACATATGAGGAAATAGTATCCTCCATTCCTCACACCTTGCATTTGCATGCAGGAGGTGAGTGCGCCTGTGCGGGGGTTGAGCTAGTTGAGCAGGGAGAGCTAACCGTGGTGGCACCGATGGAAAGGATGGAAATGGAGAACCACTCCGGCGTCTGACCTGAGACGGTACTAGGAAACGTTCGGTAGGTTAGGCTACTGCTCCGGTCGGTTGGATTGCTGGAGAGAGGCGAGGCGCACGGTGAAAGCAGGGGCGACACAGACAGAGAAGATGGACGGGAGAAGCGAGTTTCTTTGCGGGGTTGTGGAAGGTAAGGACAACGTTCGTCTGGTTATCTGATCTTGTAATTTTCACGGAGAAGTTCAAATGAAATACCATGCATAAAAAACACTTTTCAGTGTTTGTAAATCTTTGAGACGTGGTAGCTATTGTAGCCCTATGATCAATCAGGCATAACCTCACATTCATCTTTATTCTCATCATCTTCATTTTCTCATCATTGGTGTCTCAGTTAGTTTGCCATCTATCAAGCCTGCCTGCCAGCCAGCCTGCTAGCTAGTCCAGTGGTTTACAACTCCAGTCCTCGAGTATCACCAAAAGCACACATTTTTGTTGTAGCCTCTGACAAAAAAAACCACCTGAGGTGCGTTCAGTTCGCTTGAACGTTTGCTACCTTGCAGAACGGTTTGTACTGACAGACACGTTTATCCAAAACGTTCTTGAACAGACTTTGAGGTACGTTTGGTGGGTGTGTCTTAAAGCAATGAGTGACGTATTTAAAGGGCAGTGGCCATGCTGACCGCCTACCTCAACCCACAAACCAACCCATCCCAATTTTCAGTTGATCTTTCAGTACAGCACCTTTTCCATTCAATTGAATGTTCCATAACCTAAAAATGTACTGAACGCAGCCCTGATTCAATTCATTGTGGGCCTAATGATTATTTGACAAGTTGAATCGGGTGTGCTTGTCCGGGGTTAAAAGGTGTACTGTTGGGGGTACTTGAGGACTGGTGTTGGGAACCACTGAGTTGTCAGTCAGTCTCTCTCTTTGGTTCTAAGGCGAGAGATAACGAGACAATCTGAAAGGAGCATGGAGAAAAACATTGATAGAAAAGATAATGATGTGACTGCACACACAGCTGGATCCAGAATACCCCCTCCTCACTACAGACCAGTAGTGGTGTGTGGGTAAAATCACTGTAGAACCACAGATTTAGAACCACAGAGAGTTACTGCAAGTCGCAAAGAAAAACAAGAGCTGCTTCCACTATTCCAGCACCATTTCAATTTCAACATCATTAATATAACCTCTGCTTTTTTATTTGTTTTATTTCACCTTTATTTAACTAGGCAAGTCCGTTAAGAACACATTCTTATTTTCAATGACGGCCTAGGAATGGTGGGTTAACTGCCTTGTTCAGGGGCAGAATGACCGATTTTTACCTTGTCAGCTCGGGGATTCAATCTTGCAATCTTACGGTTAACTAGTCCAACGCTCTAACCACCTGCTTTACATTGCACTCCACGAGGAGCCTGCCTGTTACGCGAATGCAGTAAGAGGTAAGTTGCTAGCTAGCATTAACCGCATCTTATAAAAAACAATCAATCAATCAATCAATCATAATCACTAGTTAACTACACATGGTTGATGATATTACTAGTTTATCTAGCCTGTCCTGCGTTGTATATATGCGGTGCGCATTCGCGAAAAAGGACTGTCATTGCTCCAACGTGTACCTAACCATAAACATCAATGTCTTTCTTAAAATCAATACACATGTATATATTTTTAAACCTGCATATTTAGCAAAAAGAAATCCAGGTTAGCAGGCAATATTAACCAGGTGAAATTGTGTCACTTCTCTTGCGTTCATTGCACGCAGAGTCAGGGTATATGCAACAGTTTGGGCCGCCTGGCTCGTTGCGAACTAATTTGCCAGAGTTCTATGTAATTATGACATAACATTGAAGGTTGTGCAATGTAACAGGAATATTTAGACTTTTTACGGAACCGTTCCGTATTTCACTGAAAGAAAAAACTTTTGTTTTCGAGATGATAGTTTCCGGATTCAACCATATTAATGGCTCGTATTTGTGTGTTCATTATAATTAAGTGTATGATTTGATAGAGCAGTCTGACTGAGCGGTGGTAGGCACCAGCAGGCTCGTAAGCATTCATTCAAACAGCACTTTCATGCGTTTTGCCAGCAGCTCTTTGCAATGCTTCAAGTATTGCACTGTTTATGACTTCAAGCCTATCAACTCCCAAGATTAGGCTGGTGTAACCGATGTGAAATAGCTAGTTAGCGGGGTGCGCGCTAATAGCGTTTCAAACGTCACTTGCTCTGAGACTTGAAGTAGTTGTTCCCCTTGCTCTGCATGGGTAACGCTGCTTCGAGGGTGGCTGTTGTCGATGTGTTCCTGGTTCGAGCCCAGGTAGGAGCGAGGAGAGGGACGGAAGCTATACTGTTACACTGGCAATACTAAAGTGCCTATAAGAACATCCAATAGTCAAAGGTATATGAAATACAAATCGTGTAGAGAAATAGTCCTATAATTCCTATAATAACTACAACCTAAAACTTCTTACCTGGGAATATTGAAGACTCATTTTAAGAGGAACCACCAGCTTTCATATGTTCTCATGTTCTGAGCAAGGCACTTAAACGTTAGCTTTCTTACATGGCACATATTGCACTTTTACTTTCTTCTCCAACACTTGGAGAAACACCAAATGTTTCATTATTTATTTGAGGCTAAATAGATTTTATTGATGTATTACATTAAGTTAAAATAAGTGTTTATTCAGTATTGTTGTAATTGTCAATATCACACTTTTTTTTTTAAAATCGGCCGATTAATCGGTAGCGTCTTTTTTTTGGTCCTCCATATAATTGAAAAATCATAATCAGCCGACCTCTAGTCTAGAGTGTCTCACCCTTTTGAAGAGGGGGATGACCGCGGCAGATTTCCAATCTTTTGGGATCTCAGACGATACGAAAGTGAGGTTGAACAGGCTAGTAATAGGGGTTGCAACAATTTGGGCGGATAATTTTAGTAAGAGAGGGTCCAGATTGTCTAGCCCGGCTGATTTGTAGGGGTCCAGATTTTGCAGCTCTTTCAGAACATCAGCTATCTGGATTTTGGTGAAGGAGAAATGGGGGAGGCTTGGGCAACTTGCTGTGGGGGGTACAGGGCTGTTGACTGTGGTAGGGGTAGCCAGGTGGAAAGCATAGCCAGCAGTAGAAAAATGCTTATTGAAATTCTCAATTATCGTGGATTTATCTGTTGTGACAGTGTTTCCTAGCCTCAGTGCAGTGGGCAGCTGGGAGGAGGTGCTCTTATTCTCCATGGACTTTACAATGTCCCAGAACTTTTTGGAGTTTGTGCTACAGGATGCACATTTCTGTTTGAAAAAGCTAGCCTTAGCTTTCCTAACTGCCTGTGTATATTGGTTCCTAACTTCCCTGAAAAGTTGCATATCGCGGGGGCTATTCGATGCTAATGCAGTATGCCACAGGACGTTTTTGTGCTGGTCAAGGGCAGTCAGGTCTGGAGTGAACCAAGGGCAATATCTGTTGCTGGTTCTACATTTTTTGAATGGGGCAAGCGTATTTAAGATGATGAGGAAAGCACTTTTAAAGAACAATCAGGCATCCTCAACTGACAGAATGAGGTCAATATCCTTCCAGGATACCCGGGCCAGGTCGATTAGAAAGGCCTGCTCGCTGAAGGGTTTTAGGGAGCGTTTGACAGTGATGAGGGATGGTCGTTTGACCGCAGACCTATTACGGACGCAGGCAATGAGGCAGTGATCGCTGAGATCCTGGTTGAAGACAGCAGAGGTGTATTTGGAGGGCAGGTTGGTATCTATGAGGGTGCCCGTGTTTACGGCATTTGGGTTGTACCTGGTAGGTTCATTGATAATTTGTGTGAGATTGAGGGCATCAAGCTTAGATTGTAGGATGGCTGGGGTGTTAAGCATGTCCCAGTTTAGGTCACCTAACAGCACGAGCTCTGAAGATAGATGGTGGGCAATCAATGCACATATGGTGTACAGGGAGGGCACAGCTGGGGGCAGAAGGTGGTCTATAGCAAGTGGCAACGGTGAGAGACTTGTTTCTGGAAAGGTGGATTTTTAAAAGTAGAAGCTCAAATTGTTTGGGCACAGACCTGGATAGTAAGACAGAACTCTGCAGGCTATCTCTGCGGAAGATTGCAACTCCGCCCCCTTTGGCAGTTCTATCTTGTCGGAAAATGTTATAGTTAACGATGGAAATTTCAGGGGTTTTGGTGGCCTTCCTAAGCCAGGATTCAGACACGGCTAGGACATCCGGGTTGGCAGAGTGTGCTAAAGCAGTGAATAAAACAAACTTAGGGAGGAGGCTTCTAATGTTAACATGCATGAATACAGCGGAGGTAAACCTAGGCATTGAGTGACGATGAGAGAGGTATTGTCTCTAGAGACACCATTTAAACCAGTTGAGTTCACCGCATGTGTGGGAGGTGGAACAAAAGGGTTAGCTAAGGCATATTGAGCAGGGCTGGAGGCTCTACAGTGAAATAAGACAATAATCACTAACCAAAACAGCAATGTACAAGGCATATTGACATTAGGGAGAGGCATGCGTAGCCAAGTGATCGTAGGGTCCAGTGAGTAGCTAGGCGAGCTGGAGGCACGGCGATTCGGACAGCTAGCGTGCCGGGGCTAGCAGAAGGGCCTTAGAGGGACGTTGCGACGGAAGAAGTCTGTTGTAGCCCCCTTGTGGGGTTACGTCGGCAGACCAGTTGTGATGGATCAGCAGGGCTCCGTGTAGTAAAAGGGTCCAGGCCAATTGGCAAAATAGGTATAGTAGCCCAAGAAATTGGCTGATGGACCTCTTCAGCTAACATTTCGATATGCTCTAGACAGCTAGTGGGCCGCGGCTAGCAGATAGGCATTCAGGGGACATCGCGAGGGAGGAGCCTATTGAAAAAAAAAACCTCGGGCGGATTACGTCGGTAGTCCAGTCGTGATGAATCGGCGGGGATCCATTTCGGCAGTAAAAGGGGTCCAGGCTAATTGTCAAAATAGGTATTGTGACCCAAGGAGTGGCTGATGGACCTCTTCAGTTAGCCGGGAGATGGGCCTAGCATAGGCTAGCTCCAGGCTAATTGGTGCTTGCTTCGGAAGAGAGACGTTAGCCAGGAGTAGCCACTCGGATAGCAGCTAGCTAGCTGCGATGATCGAGGTGGAAAGGTTCAGAGCTTGTGGTAGGAATCCGGAGATATGGAGAAGAAGTCCGATGGGTTGAATCGCACTGTGCAGACTGGCAGGAGTTGTTCGGGCTAAAGGTTAGCTGATGACCGCTAGCAGTGGCTAGCTGACTACTAGCTAGTAGCTAGTTAGCTGGCTAGCTTCTTTTGGGGGTTCCGGTTCTAAACTAAAGAAAATAGCAGATCCATATCACATTGGGTGAGGCGGGTTGCAGGAGAGTATGTTGAAGTTGAGCTTAAGAAAAATAAATATATGCGAAGAAAAAATATATATACACGGGACAAGACAAAGACGCCTGACTGCTATGCCATCTTGGATTTTGCTTAGTCTAATACAGTGATAACTAAAATATACCAAAAACAATTTAGTCAATGTAAGCTAAATATGATGTGGCTGTCCATGGTTCTGATTTCTGTGTGCGTGCAAGTAGAAAAAGATGTTGACTCACCCTACTTGTAGGGAAACACCAATGCCATCCTCCGCTCTTTCATTTTGACGAAACGGTCTATCACTCTGTTTTACAGTACAAGCTTACATTTTGTTGGCTAAAATGCTTGCTAAGCTAACTTCCATTCATGGGCAACATTAGCTAGTTACCATTGGCCTTCTACATATAGCTACATATTGAACGTCCATCCTCTCAGGCCAGCAGCACAACAATGTATGAATTTAATGGTTGGATGACAATAGCCATTATAACCATTGGCCAGTACGGATAAGTCCAAGTCCAAATCCCTATATCCGTCCATGGCTAATTTAGGAAAGGGCTAATTTTGGCTAGCTGGCTAGCTAGCCACCGGAAGACAACAACACAATGAGATGCAACAATTCAAGTTTTTCTGTCATTGACGTATGCGCTCAATGGGATTTGATAGGAGTGACGCCAAATCCAAGCTGGCTTCCCTTGACACTATTTTGTGGTGCACCAGGACCATTCACAGTTGGCAAAAAAATTATATTAAATTGTCAAGGGAGGCCAGATGCTCGCTAGCTTCCCTTCAATACAATGGGCGGTAACAAACTCGTAAGGGACCAGACAGCTTCAGATAGATGGCCTACACGTAGAGAGACAGAGGGGCTCTGTTTCGCTCGCTTGGATGCTTTCTCCTGTGAGATACATTCAGCCTTTTGCGAATTTAATGAAAATTCTGAAACAAAGAGACGAAAGATACGTTTTTAAAAAATCTTCTTGGTGATTTTTTGGGGGAAGCCTGGCTTCCCTTGGCATCCATGCATGCACGCCACTGCTACTGACCCACTTACCTTCTTACACACAAGCATGCACTCAGTCTTAAAGGTGCTGCATTGTCAATCTGCCGTCTGCATTGTCCTTGCAGCATTTACTGTGATATGGCCTCTGCAGAAGTCAGGGCATTCCTACTTCTTGCGCTTCGTAGAGCAGCGCATAGCTGTTGTGAAGAAACTTGTCAAGAAAGTGAGTTTGTGTTTATACAGGACTTTCCGCCCTCACCTACCATCAACCAATCATGTTAATGCTGAGCTATACGGCGCCCTCAGCATTGTTACAATATTTGAGAGGCGCACAGCAATGCGTTACTGAGCTCAATTTGGCCACTGGATGCCTCCGGAGGCTCCGCAATTGCGTCACACCATCCATATGTCGCCTCCGACCACAATTTTGGATCAAGCATAAATTGGCTTTTATAATCACACTACCCAGATAGCACATTTGGTTCTTTTGAAGTTATGGAAAGGTATGTTTTTGGTTTCACATTGGTTGTGAGAACGAAGTCATACGTTTCCTGACCGGTAAAACGTAACTTTTTTTAAACGTTACGAGAACAGAAGTGAACATTTTGTCTGTTCTGGAAATTTTTATTTTTAGGTTGCAGGGAGGTTCTGGGATCGTTTTACTCCGGTTCCTTAAGTTTTCCTGGGAGGTTTTATTAGCGCTCTGAGAACGGAAATTCTAGGTTATTTTTAATAACTTTCTTAACTTTAACTGAATGTTTCAGTAAGACTTTTAGCATGTTACGAACTTTTTTAAACTCCAAGCACAGATGGGAAACATTCATTCGAACACATCTTTTTTATTTTGACACGGCATCAGTGAGATTCGAGCCCCTGATCTTCTGTTCACTATCCATGGAATTAGTCCACTGCGCCACCAGGTTTTCATGCATACAAAGCTGTTCATTTTTGTCTATTCACAGACCCCATTTCAAAGAAACAAGCACTCATTAAGATCAGGTATGGCTAATTAGTGGGCGTGGCAATCACACATGAACACACGTATGGCCTAAACTCACCATAGGCGAGCATGCAAGTGATTTTATTTTAGAATACATTGTTTTGAATTATGATGACCCAACCGAAGCTGGGCGGCGGGTTGTCCGCTTTGACCTATCGTTCAATTAGAACATGTCTCTATTTTTGCATTTTATTGCTGGCGCTGTAGTCACACAAAATAATCTAAATGTTGCCATAATTTTTTTATTTCTAGCTCATCTGAATTGGAAGAGGTAGCTAAGGGTTGAGGTTTTACATACATGCTAAATTGAACTAATTCATCCACTTATGGAAACACAACATCTCTATCAGCAAAAATGATTGGAGATATGCACTATCCTGCTAGCAAAAAGTTACTGAAAATGAAAAACTCACAAGAAGTGGGCGGGCGGAGCAAGCAAAGTGAGGCAGGTGGAAAGGACCGCCTGGCTGGTCCTTTCCACCTGCCTCGCTCTGCTTGCTCCGCCTGCCCGCTTCTTGTGAGTTTTTCATTTTAACAAGACAGAGGATAGACAGAGTTTTCTTGACGCTGAGAACGGAATGTATACGTTGTCAAATCACAGTCTTAGAACGTTCATGGAAAGTTTTCTTCATGTTATTAGAATGTAATTTAGAGCTTATTGATGTAATGTGTTCAATTCGTTTTTTTTTTATTCACAGAATATTAAAGAGAACCATACATCGATCAAGTCACACATTTTTTTTAGAACGTTCCCAGAATGTAATAAAAATGTGACATTAAATAAGAACCACAAGGGAACTTGTGGAAGTACTGAAATTCCCACAGAAGAATGTTGTTTCTTAATGTTCTCTGAACAATTTGAGAACATTCCCAATGTCAAACTAGTTGGAGAACGTTCTTAGAACATTACCAAAATAGAAATTAAATGTAACCATGTTTGAACTTTTAGGAAACGCTCTGTTAAAGTAATGAGATACCAAGAAAATAAAGTTATTTGTTAAAGGGCAACTTTAGGCATGAAAAACTGTCAAACTCCACCTCTTTCTCAATTTTGAAACAGAAATGGGTGTGCCTTTGGTGGTTTATGTGACGACGATAAGTTACTCCCACTTGCCAGAAAAAGCAACTGTATTAGTTGACACCGAAGATTCTCAGAATGTTGTGTGCTAGCTGGCTTTGGACAATGGAGATGCTCCCATTTCTATATGAAGAATTGTATGGCATGCTCTGTGCTGTATTTGCAGATGAGGGGTTGCCTCATAGGCAGGAATTTGTTATTGTGGTGGAACTGGCTTGAACGCTGTGTTCACCATTTCACTTCACCAGTCTGGCATTCCTCCTCATTGAAATGGTCTGTAATGAGGGACACTATTCAAAACTAACTTATCTGCGATCGGATCACCTTTAACCAATCACAGGATAAACAACCTAATTCAAAGCACAGTGATTGGCCATGTGGGATTTTGTCCTAAGCCCATTGTTTCTGAGGATGCTGATTGGACTGGTCATTTTCTAACTTATTCCAAACGCCCATCTATTGGAGAAAGGCCAGACTGATACGTCAAGTGAAATAGAATGGTGAATGCAGCGATCAGGCTGGTTCCACCAGGGTAAGAATCTATATGGCCACTTCACCAATGCGTGTCCGTGAACAAATACTGTGCAAGTACTAATATGAATATAGGTCTGAATGGCAGCACTGCTTAATTGTACACTAGCATTAATTTCTCTCTCTTTCGTGTGCTTGTCTGTGTCTCAGGGTTCTATGGGAGGCCCTGGTCTATGGAGCAGAGGAAGGTCCTTTTCCAGTGGTGAGTACTTGGTGACAAACAGAAAGGTAACATACAGATGTAGGATCTTAATTTGATCACCCTGTTGCAGGAGAACTTTCCTGCAATGCATGACATTTTAAACGTGCTGTGTATTAGAGGTTTAAAAAGGCTTCTGAAGATTGTAATGTCTTTTATCAACCTATACAAAAATGTCAATTTAAATTTTATCCACATAATTAACATTTCCGGTTGCTGCAGGATTATTTTCCTTCTGTAGCAAACTGGCTCAAAGTAAGATCCTAAATCTGTATGGTTGACATAGGAAGACATGGAGAGGGATAAGGAGGGAGTGAGTATGATCCGCAGTTGAAACAAAAACAAAGCGGTGGTTGACTTTGTTTTGGTAAAAAGCTGAGGGATGGGCCTGGAGAAATGTATCAACTCTCAAATGTATAGACCGAGCTATTGGTGCAAGGACTTGACCGTCCATGATATCAAAATGATTTCCAGAAACTGACACTGGATGAATAACTCTCTCCCTTTCTCTCTGTTAGGATGCAGAGGTGGGAGTTGAACACCTATCTGTACGGTCCTAAAGATGATCTGAAACACAGACTACTCTGGAGAGAGGTCTATTCCCCTGAAGAGGAGGGTAAGGGATCTCCCCATCCCTCACTCATCCATCTCTTCATCCCTTCATTTATTTGTTTACATCTCTTTTTTAGTCTATCTTCCCACCCCTCCATCTCCCCATACCCTCATCTCACCTTCTCTCCTCACTCTATACTTTTCCCTCCATCTCTCACTTTTGCTTTAAACTAAATGTATCTCTCCTGGTGCTGTCCTGGTTCTCTCCACTCCTCCTCGCTCCTCTCTTGCAGGTCAGTTGCGTACTTTGATAGTAGAGTCAGAGAAGAGAGGTCTGAGGTTTGTGTACTCTCTCTCTCCTGGTCAAGACATTGTCTTCTCTTCTTCCTGCGACCTCTCCCTGCTTAAACGCAAGCTACGACAGGTACATATACGCACCTACACATACTTGCATGCGCACACAGGCATGCGCACGCATACCTACACCCCTGCCTTACTATCTCTCCTCTCTGTAGGTGTCAAAGTTGGGTTGCCAGGCATTTGCGATCCTTTTTGATGACATAGACCACTCCCTGTGTCAGGCTGACAGTCAAGCCTTCTCCTCATTCGCTCACGCCCAGGTTTCAGTTGCCAATGAGATCTACCGATTCCTGGGAGAGCCGCCCGTCTTCCTGTTCTGTCCAACAGGTGAGTAGTTGAGATGTGTGTAGTATCCTCTCTCTGTCACACACACACACACACACACACACACACACACACACACACACACACACACACACAACAAAAAAGTTCCAAAGGAATAGAGACATTGCAAATGTCATATTATGGCCATATACAGTGTTGTAATGATGTGCAAAAAGTACACCCCTGATAACATGTAAACACAGTTAAAAACTTCTTGTGGGACGGTAGCGTATCCAAGTTTATAATTTTAAAAGGCTAATTGATCATTAGAAAACCCTTTTGCAATTATGTTAGCACAGCTGAAAACTGTTGTCCTGATTTAAAGAAGCAATAGAACTGGCCTTTAGACTAGTTGAGTATCTGGAGCATCAGCATTTGTAGGTTCGATTTTAGGCTCAAAATGGGCAGAAACAAAGAACTTTCTTCTGAAACTCATCAGTCTATTCTTGTTCTGAGAAATGAAGGCTATTCCATGCGAGAAATTGCCAAGAAACTGAAGATCTGGTACAACGCAGTGTACTACTCCCTTCACAGAATAGCGCAAACTGGCTCTAACCAGAATAGAAAGAGGAGTGGGAGGCCCCGGTGCACAACTGACCCGCAAAACACCAGTCTCAACGTCAACAGTGAAGAGGCGACTCCGGGATGCTGGCCTTCTAGACAGAGTTCCTCTGTCCAGTGTCTGTGTTCTTTTGCCCATCTTAATCTTTTATTTTTATTGGCCAGTCCGAGATATGGCTTTTTCTTTGCAACTCTGCCTAGAAGGCGATAGAGGAAACCAAGTCTAGATTTAACTTTAGCCTGCAGCTTTGATATGTGCTGAGAGAAGGACAGTGTACCGTCTAGACATACTCCCAAGTACTTGTATGAGGTGGGGAGAGGGGCATTCTTCTACCAAACCACGTGACCTTTGTTTTGGAGGTGTTCAGAACAAGGTTAAGAGTAGAGAAAGCTTGTTGGACACTAAGAAAGCTTTGTTGTAGAGCATTTCACACAAAATCCGGGGAGGGGCCAGCTGAGTATAAGACTGTATCATCTGCATATAAATGGATGAGAGGGCTTCCTACTGCCAGAGCTATGTTGTTGATGTAAATTGAGAAGCGAGTGGGCCTAAGATCGAGCCTTCAGGTTCTCCCTTGGTGACAGGCAGTGGCTGAGACAGCAGAGTTTCTGACTTTATACACTGCACCCTTTGAGAGAGGTTGTTAGCAAACCATGCCAAAGACCCCTCAGAGACACCAATACTACGTAGCCGGGCCCACAAGAATGGAATGGTCTACCGTATCAAAAGCTTTGGCCAAGTCAATAAAAATAGCAGCACAACATTGCTTAGAATCAAGGGCAATGGTGACATCATTGAGGACCTTTTAAGGTTGCAGTGACACAACATAACCTGAACGAAAACCAGATTGCATATCAGAGAGAATACTATAGACATCAAGAAAGCCAGTCAGTTGATTATTGACAAGTTTTTTTTCAACACATTTGATGAACAGGGCAAAATAGAAATAGGCCTATAACAGTTAGGATCAGCTTGTCCTCCCCCTTTTAAATAAAATACAAACCGTGGCTGCCTTCCAAGCAATGGGAACCTCCCCAGAAAGGAGAGACAGGTTAAAAAGGTCGGAGATAGGCTTTGGCGATGATAGGGGCAGCAACCTTAAAGAAGAAAGGGTCTAAGCCAACTGACCCAGATGGGTTTTTTTGGGTCAATTTTCAGGAGCTCCTTTAGCACCTCAGACTCAGTGACTGCCTGCAGGGAGAAACTTTGTAGCGGGGCAGGGGAAAAAGAGGGAGACGCATCAGGGATAGTTGCATTAGAAGGGGTGGGAGATGAGGAAATGTTGGACGGGCAAGGAGGCATTGCTGAGTCAAATAGGAATCCTGACTTAATGAAGTGGGGATTTAAAAAGCTCAGCCATGTGCTTCTTGTCAGTAACAACCACATCATCAACTTTAAGGGACATGGGCAGCTGTGAGGAGGAGGATTTATTTTCCAGGTCTTTAACCGTTTTCCAGAACTTCTTGGGATTAGACCCACAGAGAGAGAACTGCTCCTTAAAGTAACTAACTTTTGCACTTATTTCTCATTTGCCTGAATGAGAGCCAGTCAGCCTGAGTGCCGAGCCTTTCGCCAAATGCAATTCTTGAGGTGGAGTAACTCTGCCAGATCACAGTCGAACCAGGGGCTGAACCTGTTTTTAATTCTCATTTTCTTTATGGGGGCGTGTTTGTTAACAATACCACGGAAAATATCAAAAAAGAAGGTCCAAGCGTCTACGACAGAGCACTGAGGCTAGGAATCAAGCTGATTCGCTACCATTTTACAGAGGCCAGTTCATGAAGGAAGGCATAGTTTTTTAGCAAGCGTCTATGACAAATCAGGACTGGGCGTTTCACTGAGCAGCCATTACGAACACAGGCTGTAAAACAGTGATCACTAAGGTCATTACAGAAAACACCAGACTGATACCTATCAGGATTATTTTTGAGGATAACATCGAGGAGAGTAGCCTTTTCTGGGAGTTTGGAGTCATACCTTGTGGGATTGGTAATAATCTGAGAAAGATTTAGGGAGTCCCATTGCTTTAGGACTTGGTCAGGTGGTTTAAGCATGTCCCAGATTAGGTCACCTAGCAGGACAAATTCAGATTTAGTGTAAGGGGCCAGGAGAGAGCTTAGGGCAGGCCGGTGCTGATGGAGGATGATAGCACCCAGCAACAGTCAACAAAGATCTATTTGAAAGTTTAATGCTTAAAACCAGCAAATCAAATTGTTTGGGACAGACTTGGTGGAGACAACTGAGCACTGAAGGTGATCCTTGGAAGATCTGTCGTGCTGAAAAGAAATATTTTCACCAGAAAGGTTAGCATCAGTATTCCAAACACTCTTTCTTAACCACGTCTCAGTAATGACCAACACATCTGGATTGGAGCTGTGAACCCACACTTTCAATTGATCAATTTTAGGTAATAAGCTTCTAGTGTTAACGTGCAGAAAGCCCAGTCTTTTACGAGAGAAGAAATCAGTGAAGCAGATATCAGAGCACAAGTCAGAATTGGGACTAGCAACAGTAGATGTGCATGCACATTTCCAGATATTATCAACAGTAATACAATCAAGGCATAGCATAGGACAGGGAGGGCTCTGCAGTGCTGATTTATGGCATCTGAATGTGCATTAGATGGCAACAAGATCATATTGTACAGCAATTTCATCAGGTAATATGAATACAAAGCCAGCGAGAGGTGGATAGAATTGTATGGGAGGCCGAAAGTCAGTGTCACCAATAGAGAGTCGCAATTTTGGGAACAAACAAAGTCTGTCCCACGGTTGGGTAAAGAAAGTTTGTTGTCAACAAAGCATGCAGGAGTCATGAGGCATTTCTGGAGGCAGATTTCTTATAGAAAATGCCAGTGGGTGGTCTTTGAACTGCAGGAGGGGGCTTCAAAGACTCCTGCCACTTGTTGGGCCCAAAGCCCTCAACACCTCCCACTTCAAACCTCAGTGCTAATTGAAGTTATATCTGGTCTGTCCTAGCAAGCCTGGCAGCCTTAACTCAGCATTCAGTCCCCACAAAGTAAAATATATAATTGTAATGTACTTTTATTTAAATTGTATTTTTCTTCTTGGCTTTCAAAATAGCATCAGACCAAACATTACTCACTCAGTTCCAGGTTGGATGGTGTCCTCAGGTCTCTGCTGTTTGTTTGCTAGAACACCCTCCGTATAGCTTGGAAAAAGGAAACCTTGGAGCAGTAATCCCTCTGGGTAATTTTGGCAAAAATTAGGTTGTAGGTTTGGGGTTTTGATCTGGAGCAAAGGCCATGCTGTGGAGGGTAGGATCCTGCATATGTTCCTGCCTAAAAATCCAAGTTTATCTAACTCCAAATCTCTTTGTATTCCTTCTCGCATCTATGGGCTTTTCTCCTCTCACCTTTTCCCTTCACTTTTAGACTTCAATGCACAACTCATTAGCTGTATGTGACCAGACGAAAAAACCTTTCCAAGCCAAACCATATCATAACCGCTACACACAGCCTACATCATTGTCACCACATTAGCTGAAGTAACATCATAGTCAACATAGCTAATAGAACTAACACGTTAGTAAACCCGCTATAATCATGCAGTAACGTTAGTGTACAGTCAGTAAGCAGTTTAGCACTTACACCGGTGGGCCCCGTGGCAATAAGTTAGTAAAACCAAAAGGTTACCTTGACTTGGAAGAGTTCCAGTGATGTGTTGGATAGTCATAGCCAGCTAGCTAATATAGCATGCCTCTGTTTGATCAGGGTGTTTGAGTAGGCTAAACTAGCTTGCTGCATTTGCTAGCTAAGTAAGTGAAACTGAAAGAGAAAAGAAAATGACTCTCTTGCTTTTCCTTCATTTTGAAAGAAATTATTCTTTCAATACTAGATTCATTCTCTGAACCTTTGATTGGATGGACAACATGTCAGTTCATGCTGCAAGAGCTCTGATAGGTTGGAGGACGTCCTCTGGAAGTTATCATAATTACTATGTAAGTCTATGAGAATCATGAGCCTCCTCGATTTTGTATTGAAGTCAATGTACCCAGAGGAGGATACACCATGGTGCTTCCCTACAGAGTGCTGTCGAGGCTACTGTAGACCTTCATTGCAAAACATAGTGTTTTAATCAATTATTTGCTGACGTGAATATATTAAGTATAGTTTTATCTAAAAAGGATGTTTTACAATTTAAAACATTCGGAAAATCAATGAGGAGGATGGTCCTCCTCTGAGTCTCCACTGCTTCTCTTCTAATTAAGTAATTGCATACTGATATTATGTTACTCTCCTCTTTCCATCTCTCCTTCGCTCACCCTCCCTCCTCCCTTTCTCTCTCCACTCCTCTCTCTAGAGTACTGTGGATCTCTATGTTCTCCCAGTGTATCTAAGTCTCCATATTTGATGACTGTTGGAGAGGACCTGCTGCCTAACATCTCTATCATATGGACCGGTGAGACACAGACAGGCTTTCTATTCTTTAGATTTAATTTTTTTTAATATTCTGTAAATTACAATGATATGGCATGATAATTCCCAATCTCAATCTCCCTTTTTCTCTCTCCCACTACCTTCCCTCTCTCGCTCTCCCTCCCTCTATGGTCAGATGACATGAAAATAGGGCTTTGGCCATGCACACCAGTGGTGGGTTTGGCTTTGAAAAACAGAAGCATATGCAGAAAAGTACCTCATACCTATGGTAAAATATGATGGTGGATCATTGATGTTATAGGGCTATTTTGCTTCCACTGGTCCTGGGGCGCTTGTTAAGGTCAACGGTGTCATTAACTTTACCAAGTAGCAGGACATTTTAGCCAGAAAACCTGGTTTCCTCTGCAATGTGGCTGGCACTTGGCTGCAGTTGGATCTTCCAGCAAGACAATAAAGCCAAAATCCGCCAATAAATTGTTTATTGACCACTGTCTCCAGACATGAACCCCATTGAAAACCTGTGTTTTGAATTGCATAAGAGCAGACAAAGGATATCGAGGATCTGGAAATTATCTGTATGGAGGAATAGTCTAAGATCCCTCACAACGTGCTCTACACATTTTACAAAAAGCCACAGGATCAGTGGAAGCAAAAAGGCCGCATAACATAAAAGATCCTCCACCATATTTTACAGTAAAAATGGGCTTCGTCTCTTCTTATGCATCCTTATTTCAACACTAAACCCACCTCTGGTGTGCGTGGCCAAAGAGCTCTATATTCATGTAATCTGACCATAGCACCGGTTAAAATCCATGTGCCAATGCCATTTAGCAAACTCCAGTCGTGGGCAGGAAATAATCTTTATGGAGGAATGATCTAAAGGATCAGACACACCAAGGATACTGAATGCCGAGAGGTACTTAGATGTAGTCTTGTCACGATACCAGAATTTAGACTTGGATACCAATACCAGGATTAGTATCGTGATTCTCGTTACCATAACGATACTCAATACCAAAATGATACCAAAACGGTACCACTGCAAGAAGACACATTAACCAATGTCACAGAATGGCACTTGATCCAAACAGAAACTCAGCTATGGCTCTGTTCAATTGTTGGGCAGCTAATGTGTTCATTATCATTACATTTGACATTTTTTACATCAGCCATGTATGCATTAATGAATCAATTATACAATCAGACTTTTATTTTTACCAATCTAACTATATAACAACATAATGGTAATCATTTATGATTTTTTTTAAATAAAAGCCTTTCGTGAACTAACACTCGCACTTGAATCTTTTCCTTCTTGCTAGCTCTGACTTTGCTGATAGCTACCTTATTGAGGAACAATTTACTTACTATGACTGTGGTAGGTGGTTGTCTCACCTAGCTGTCTTCAGATGAATGCACTAACTGGCAGTCGCTCTAGATAAGTGTTTGCTATATGACTAAAATGTAATGATAAATCTCTATTGATAAAGTGGGTAAATCAAGATGTAGCCTCAGCCTATTCACATGACTGCACACGAGTGTGTGCATGCATTGAGTTATTGAGCTTGTTTTGGCTGCATAGAAGTAGCTTATTTTATAAAAGTGTGCGCTGTCTCTTTAACGAGGAATGACGTCATTACTGGGTAGTGAATTGTAGCCCAGGGTAGTGAATTGATGATGGCTTCAGCTGTAAGCTAGCAGCAAAATCGCGCCGGAGAGGATGGATGATGTTTTACATGCTCCTAACCAACTGTGCTATTTTTTTTATTTTTTTTGCGTTGTTTTTAACTTATTTTGTACATCATGTTGCTGCTACCGTCTCTTATGACCGAAAATAACTTCTGGACATCAGAACAGCGACTACTCACCTCAAACTGGAAGAAGCTTTTTCCTTTAACGAGTCCATGAGTCCGAGTCATCTATATTATTTGTAGCCATCTATTTACCACCACAAACCGATACTGGATCTAAGACTAAACTCAACCAACTCTATAAGGCCACAAGCAAACAAGAAAATACTCATCCAGAAGCGTTACTCCTAGTGGCCGGGGACTTTAATGTAGGCAAACTTAAATCCGTTTTACCTCATTTCTACCAGCATGTCACATGTGCAACCAGAGGAGAAAAACAAACTCTAGACGACCTTACTCCTCACACAGAGATGCATACAAAGCTCTCCCCTGCCCTCCATGGCAAATCTGACCATAATGCTATCCTCCTGATTCCTGCTTACAAGCAAAAACTAAAGCAGGAAGTACCAGTGACTCGCTCAATACGGAAGTGGTCAGATGACGCGGATGCTACGCTACAGGACTGTTTTGCTAGCACAGACTGGCATATGTTCCAGGATTCATCCAATGACATTGAGGAGTATACCACCTCAGTCACCGGCTTCATCATTAAGTGCATTGACATCATCATCCCCGCAGTGACCGTACGTACATATCCCAACCAGAAGCCATGGATTACTCTTTCAAGGAGCAGGACACTAATCCAGACGCTTATAAGAAATCTTGCTATGCCCTCAGACGAACCATCAAACAAACAAAGCATCAATACAGGACTAAGATTGAAATCTACTACACCGGCTCTGACGCTCGTCGGATGTGGCAGGGCTTGAAAACTATTACGGACAACAAAAGAAAACCCAGCCACAAGCTGCCCAGTGACGCAAGGCTACCAGACGAGCTAAATGCCTTTTATGCTCGCTTCAAGGCAAGCACCACTGAAGCATGCACGAGAGCACCAGCTGTTCTAGACGACTGTGTGATAATGCTTTCGGTAGCTGATGTGAGCAAGACCTTTAAACAGGTCAACATTCACAAAGCCGTGGGGCCAGACGGATTACCAAGATGTGTACTCAAAGCATGCGCGGACCAACTGGCAAGTGTCTTCACTGTCATTTTCAACCTCTTCCTGACCGAGTCTGTAATACCGACATGTTTCAAGCAGACCACCATAGTCCCTGTGCCCAAGGAAGCGAAGGTAATCTGCCTTAATGATTACCGCCCCGTAGTACTCACATCGGTAGCCATGAAGGGCTTTGAAAGGCTGGTCATGGCTCACATCAACAGTATCCTCCCGGATACTCTAGACCCACTCCAATTCGCATACTGCCCCTACAGATCCACAGATAACACAATCTCTATTGCATTCCACACTGTCCTTTCCCACTTGGACAAAAGGAACACCTATGTGAGAATGCTGTTCATTGACTACTGCTCAGCTTTCAACACCATAGTGCCCTCCCAGCTCATCACTAAGCTAAGGACCATGGGACTGAACACCTCCCTCTGCAACAGGATCCTGTAATTTCCGATGTGACGCCCCCAGGTTGTGAGGGTAGGCAACAACACATTTACCACGCTGACCCTCGATACTTAGTCCACTCCTGTACTTCCTGTTCACCCATGACTGCGTGGCCGAGCATGACTCCAACACCATCATTAAGTTTGCCTGATCACCGACTACGATGGACAGCCTATAGGGAGGAGACCTGGCAGTGTGGTGCCAAAAAAACAACCTCACCCTCAACGTCAGCAAGACAAAGGAGCTGATCATGGACTACAGGTAACGGAGGCCCGAGCACGCCCCAATCTACATTGGCGGAGCTGAAGTTGAGCGGGTCGAGAGCTTCAAGATCTTCGGTGTCCACATCACTAAGGATCTATCATGTTCCAAACACACCAACGCAGTTGTGAAGAAGGCATGGCAATTCCTCTTCCCCCTTAGGAGGCTGAAAATATTTGTCATGGGCCCTCATTCTCAAAGTTCTACAACTGCACAATTGAGAGCATCTTGACTGGATGCTTCACCGCTTGGTATGGCAACCGCTTGGCATCCGACTTCAAGGCGCTACAGAGGGTAGTGCGTACAGTGAGGAGAAAAAAGTATTTGATCCCCTGCTGATTTTGTACGTTTGCCCACTGACAAAGAAATGATCAGTCTATAATTTTAATGGTAGGTTTATTTGAACAGTGAGAGACAGAATAACAACAACAACAAAAATCCAGAAGAACGCATGTCAAAAATGTTATAAATTGATTTGCATTTTAATGAGGGAAATAAGTATTTCACCCCCTCTCAATCAGAAAGATTTCTGGCTCCCAGGTGTCTTTTATACAGGTAACGAGCTGAGATTAGGAGCACACGCTTAAAGGGAGTGCTCTTAACTGCAGCTTGTTACCTGTAGAAAAGACACCTGTCCACAGAAGCAATCAATCAATCAGATTCCAAACTCTCCACCATGGCCAAGACCAAAGAGCTCTCCAAGGATGTCAGGGACAAGATTGTAGACCTACACAAGGCTGGAATGGGCTACAAGACCATCGCCAAGCAGCTTGGTGAGAAGGTGATAACAGTTGGTGCGATGATTCGCAAATGGAAGAAACACACAAAAGAACTGTCAATCTCCCTCGGCCTGGGGCTCCATGCAAGATCTCACCTCGTGGAGTTGCAATGATCATGAGAACGGTGAGGAATCAGCCCAGAACTATACGGGAGGATCTTGTCAATGATCTCAAGGCAGCTGGGACCATAGTCACCAAGAAAACAATTGGTAACACTCTACGCCGTGAAGGACTGAAACCCTGCAGCGCCTGCAAGGTCCCCCTGCTCAAGAAAGCACATATACATGCCGGTCTGAAGTTTGCCAATGAACATCTGAATGATTCAGAGGACAACTGGGTGAAAGTGTTGTGGTCAGATGAGACCAAAATGGAGCTCTTTGGCATCAACTCAACTCGCCGTGTTTGGAGGAGGAGGAATGCTGCCTATGACCCCAGGAACACCATCCCCACCGTCAAACATGGAGGTGGAAACATTATGCTTTGGGGGTGTTTTTCTGCTAAGGGGACAGGACAACTTCACCGCATCAAAGGGACGATGGACGGGGCCATGTACCGTCAAATCTTGGGTGAGAACCTCTTTCCCTCAGCCAGGGCATAGAAAATGGGTCGTGGATGGGTATTCCAGCATGACAATGACCCAAAACACACAGCCAAGGCAACAAAGGAGTGCTTCAAGAAGAAGCACATTAAGGTCCTGGAGTGGCCTAGCCAGTCTCCAGACCTTAATCCCATAGAAAATCTGGAGGGAGCTGAAGGTTCGAGTTGCCAAACGTCAGCCTCGAAACCTTAATGACTTGGAGAAGATCTGCAAGGAGGAGTGGGACAAAATCCCTCCTGAGATGTGTGCAAACCTGGTGGCCAACTACAAAAAACGTCTGACCTCTGTGATTGCCAACAAGGGTTAGCTAGATGTAAAGACTTGCTCTAGAAAAAATATATGCATTATGTAGCTTTATTGTTTTAGCAATTGTACTGAGCCCCGTCGGTGAGAAAAAACAGGCCAGGCTAATCCATTCCCTCGTTATTTTTCTTCCGTTCCCTTTTTTTTCTCAATATAAAAATGTATTCCCCCAATATAAAAACCATGCTATCAACATAAAAATGTTTTCCCTCAGTTTATTAATTCATTCCCTCGGATCTTCTTTCAAGCACATGTCCTTATCATGGATTGATCAGTTAAATGAATTCTACTTCAATCTGGGCTTGAAATGGAAAGATTTTCTTCGTTGTTTGAATATGTTACTGAGAGAAATGTATTTCCAGTTTCAGTGTTTTCATATGCCTCTGAATCATAAGAGCAAATAATGGGTCACGGGCGTGCAAAACCACTCAATTAGGTGCAATGATGCACTCGCATCCCTGCGCTAGGCAGGTATTCTGTCTGGCTCTGCTTCATTATCTTAGCTGTTCTACAGTATATCTATACTTTGGGGGAGTTCATTAACTACCTATCCTTCTGATGAAAAGGGTGGGATTACACTGAGAAAAGTGCCCTTTTTCCACTTTTTGTTGTCACTCCTGTTGGCTCTCTCACGTGGAGGTTTCTGCTCTCTGATCGGCTCGAAGTCAATTTATCCGCCACTGACGAGCATTGCGATTCTGCAAGTAGTAACGACAGGTTCGTCGGTACCAGGTTGGTACGCAGCACAGTACATCTTTTGTTCTAGCAAGAGAAGGAACGGCCTACTGTGCTAAGTACTTATCAGCAGTGCGATTTTTCGGTGTGTCTGACCTCTTAGATCGCTCACAATGTGTTCTCCAATCTCAAAAACATTTTAGAAAAAAGTGCCATTATCCTCGCAAGGTGGGTTATTGAAAACTGGGGTGTCAATACTTTTGACCTATCTTTTTTATAAAAAATATAACTTTTTATTGTTTACCAATTTTTGTGGGCATACAATATAGCTCAGTATTTGTATTATTTATTTTATCATCTTTTTTTGTTAATCTTTATCAAGGGTGCCACTAATTATGGACCTGGCTGTATATATTTAATATATATTATAATATATAAAATGTCATTTTGCTTCTCTCCCTCCAGGTAGTAAGGTAATCTCTAGAGAGCTGAGTGTAGAGGGTCTGTCTGAAGTACAGTCTGTCCTACAGCGCCCTCCTCTGGTGTGGGACAACCTGCACGCAAATGACTACGACTCCAGGTAGGATAAGATAAAATAAGATGAGAAGATAATGTCTTCTATATTTTGTCTGTATATTTTGTTTATTGTAAGATATTGTCAGCACCATTTCACCATGTGAAATTATTGGTACATGCAAATGTACTTGGTGAATAAGGTTGACTCTTATAATGATTCTGATTCCAGACGTCTCTTCCTGGGTCCCTTCAAGGGTCGCTACCCCCAGCTTGCCACCAAACTCCGGGGCTTGCTGCTTAACCCCAACTGTGAGTTCGAAGCCAACTACATACCCCTGCACACACTGGGGACTTGGTACCGCACTGGGAGGGAGACGAAGAAGGGTAAGAAAAGGGGTAAGGGGGGGAGTGGGTGAGGGATGGGGGAGGAAGGGAGAGGAAAGAGAGGAGGGGGAAGGAGGGAAAGGGATGATAGTGGGTGAGGGAGAGAGGAGGCAGGGAGGAAGGATCATTTTGGACAGATGACACACACACACACACACACACACACACACACACACACACTGGGTACACTGACACTATCAGAGCAGCAGACCCTTAGACTACTGTGACAACATCATAGAGGGTTTGGGGGGAGGAAGGGAGGGGGAGAGAGAGGAGGGAGAGAGATGGATAGTGGGTGAGGGAGGGAGGAATGATAGATGCGAGAGAGGAGGAAGGTTGATGTCAACTAAATATTTTTGGACAGGTAAGCGACAGGGTGTTTATAGATTAACACACACACACACACACACTGGGTCCACTGACACTGTCAGAGCAGTAGACCCTTAGACTGACGTTATCCACAGTGACAACATCGTAGAGGGATTAGGGAGGGAAAGGAGAAGGGGGAGGGAAGGAAAGAGGGAGGCATTCAAGAGAGGAAAGAGAAATTAAGCGCAAAAGCATGAGATCAAAAAGACAAGTGAGGGGTGAAGAAAAGAAGACATGAAGTGAGTGAGGTCAGAAAGGAAGGAAGGATGGGTGAGGGATGGGGGAGGAAGGGAGAGGAAAGAGAGGAGGGGGAAGGAGGGAAAGGGATGATAGTGGGTGAGGGAGAGAGGAGGCAGGGAGGAAGGATCATTTTGGACAGATGACACACACACACACACACACACACACACACACACACACACACACACACACACACACACACACACACACACACACACACACACACACACTGGGTACACTGACACTATCAGAGCAGCAGACCCTTAGACTACTGTGACAACATCATAGAGGGTTTGGGGGGAGGAAGGGAGGGGGAGAGAGAGGAGGGAGAGAGATGGATAGTGGGTGAGGGAGGGAGGAAGGATAGATGCGAGAGAGGAGGAAGGTTGATGTCAACTAAATATTTTTGGACAGGTAAGCGACAGGGTGTTTATAGATTAACACACACACACACACACACTGGGTCCACTGACACTGTCAGAGCAGTAGACCCTTAGACTGACGTTATCCACAGTGACAACATCGTAGAGGGATTAGGGAGGGAAAGGAGAAGGGGGAGGGAAGGAAAGAGGGAGGCATTCAAGAGAGGAAAGAGAAATTAAGCGCAAAAGCATGAGATCAAAAAGACAAGTGAGGGGTGAAGAAAAGAAGACATGAAGTGAGTGAGGTCAGAAAGGAAGGATGGAAGAGCGATGGACAGTAAAGGAGAAAGAGAATGGTTAAAGAGACAATTGAGGGAGGGAGAGAGAGAGGGAGTGTGTGAGAGAGATAAAGAGAGGACTGGAGCGTGTGAGTGGGCTGAGAATCAGAACACTCAGTGCCTCCACACCCCTAGGGGTAACCACTTTCACCATGGTTACATGGAGGTTAACCGCTACCACCAGGGTTACGATAGGATGTTGGGGTTCAGGCCAGTGTGATACATGATCTGACTGGGTCATCATCATGTATACATTTTACTCAAGTTCTGACTGAACTACTTTTCACATACATTTTGACAAACCATGTGTGTCATATCAAATCAAATCAAAATGGTTAGCAGTGTAGCGAAATGCTTGTGATTCTAGTTCCGACAGTGCAGCAATATCTAACAAGTAATCTAACAATTCCACAACAACTACCTAACACACACAAATCTAAGTAAAGGATTTGTGTGTATCATCATATATGGATGAGCAATGACCGAGCAGCATAGGCAAGATGGTATAAAATACAGTATATACATATGAGATGAATAATGCAAGATATGTAAACATTATTAAAGTGGCATTATGAAAGTGACTAGTGATCCATTAGTGTTTGTTGTTTTGTGTGTGAGTGAATGTGTATTTCTCACCATTGTGTGTGTGCGTATTCTTCACCATGGTTTGTGTGTTCCTAACCATGGTGTGTGTACATATATGTGTGTGTAGATGAGGAGTACCAGTACTGTCCAGAGATGGCGCTGTCTACTGCACTGCACGACTGGATGGAAGAGCTCAGCCAACCACTGCAGCCAGGTAGTGTGTGTGTGTGTCAGGTACTCAAGACACAGAAGCTTGATCTCAATTGTTCATCCTGATGTTGATGTGGATTCAGATCTGTGTCAATTCTAATTCTATCAATCTACTCATTCTAATTCTATAATTCTCATTTTAATTCTACTCAATCGAATTCTATACTTCTCATTGTAATTCTATAATTCTAGTTCTATATGTGTGACTTCTCCACAGGTCGCCAGAGCAGACAGGCAGACCAGAGGTCATTGGGTCAAAGGTTGGGGACCCTAGAGAGTGAAAACTGTCACCCCACCACCAGAGAAGGTCGCCCCAAACCCCCTAGAGAACCTCCGCAGGGGGACAGCCCTCCCCCCTCCAGCCCTGAGGGAGAGGAAGGGGTGAGGAGGGGGGAGAAAGAAGGGAGGAGTGAGGGAGGAGACGGAGAGGAGAGAGAGAAGAAACTCCACAACAACCAGTTCCGACAAGGGCCAGGCCAGCCAAGGGGTCCAGGGGGGGTGCTGTGTGTTGGGAAGGCTCCTTTAAGCGAGTCCCAAATCCGGCTGCTGGTAGGTCTCCACTACCTTCCCCATGAGCACGGCCCGTCAGCCCAGAGACTGTTACAGGACCTCACCTGGCTCAAAGAACACTGCCACCTGGTCAGTGCTAACGACAAGAAGGGACCACCGCAAAAGGTCTGTGTGTTTGTGTGTGCCCATTTACTGTATCTGTGATGGCATCTCAACTTTGTGTGTGTATGTACAGTATGTCAAAAAATAACTTTGTATTTGTGGCGCAGCGGTCTAAGGCACTGCATCTCAGTGCTAGAAGCGTCACTACAGACACGGTCTGTAGGCTGTAGATACAGCCTGGTTCGGATCCAGGCTGTATCACAACTGGCCGTGATTGGGAGTCCCATAGGGCGGCACACAATTGGCCCAGCGTCGTTGTAAATAAGAACTAACTTAACTTCTTAACTGACTTGCCTAGTTAAATAAAGGATAAAAAAATCAAAAATAATTGGTCACATGCATCACAAACAACAGGTGTAGACTAACAGTGATGCTAACTGATGGGGCGTTCCTAACAATGCAGAGAGAAAAATAGAAAATAATAGAAAGATAATAACACTGGGAATAAATACAATGAGTAACGAGAACATGGCTATATACACGGTATACCAGTGCCGAGTCGATGTGCAAGGGTACTAGGTAATGTGTGCACGAGTGTGTGCGCCTGCGTGTGTGTGTCTGCATGCTTGTGTGTGTGTGTGCATTCATGTGTCTGTGTGTGTGTTGCAGGTGGAGGAGTGGCGTGGCCGAGCGGCCGGTTTCCTAGGTGTGTGTGAGGAGATTGCAGCGCTGCACAGTAGTGTAGTGAGTGGAGTGAGCAAGGCCGTGCTGTATGACCTTTACCCTTACGTATGGGACCTCAGAAACACTGCACTGGTGGCCAAGGCCTTCATCTGCTGGCTCGGTGAGTAGAGGGAGGGAGAGAGGGAGAAAGAGGGGTTAAGAACAGAAAAACATTTCAACTTGGATAAAGCATACACTGTAAGATTTACTATACTCTCTTTCTCTCCACCTCTCACCTTTATCTGTCCTCCCCCTCTCTCTCTTTCTGTCTAAGATGGGCGTGTGTTGAGTGACAGCTCTCCATTGGGTTCCTGGAGGAACTGCTTCCACTGTGAGTAGAGGTGACCCCTCAACCCTGATCCCTCAACCCCTGACCCCTCCACTGCCTCTGACCCCTTATCCTTCAACCCTGAACCCTCATTGGGTCGTTATGGAATTGGGCATGGTCTTCCTTAAATGCTGTGTGATTGACAGGTGGGTTCTCATCTCTGATAGGGTGCGGGACGACCACGGGGGCAGAGTTACTGGGGGTGGAGTCAGAACCCTGGGTGTTCAAAGGGGGAGTGTCCGGAGAGTTGCAGGTAGGACAGTGTGTGTGTGTGTGTGTGTGTGTGTGTGTGTGTGTGTGTGTGTGTGTGTGTGTGTCAAACAAATCTTGTGTCACATGAACGTGTTTAACAGATGTTATTGTGGGTGTAGCAAAATGCTTGTGTTTCTAGCTCCAACAGTGCAGTAATATCTAACAATACACACAATCTAAAGTAAAGGAATGGAATTAAGAATGTATAAATATTTGGATGAGCAATGTCAGAGCGGCATAGACTAAGATGCAGTGAAATAGGATACAGTTTATACATATGAGATGACTGATGCAAAATATGTAAACATTAAAGTGGCCAGTGATTTCAAGTCTATGTATATAGGTCAGCAGCCTCTAATGTGCTAGTGATGGCTATTTAACAGTCTGATGGCCTTGACATAGAAGCTGTTTTTCAGTCTCTCGGTCCCAGTTTTGATGCACCTGTACTGACCTCGCATTCTGGATGATAGCAGGGTGAACAGGTAGTGGCTCGGGTGGTTGTTGTCCTTGATGATCTTTTTGGCCTTCCTGTGACATCGGGTGCTGTAGGGCAGGTAGCTTGCCCCCGGTGATGTGTTGGGCAGACCGCACCACCCTCTGGAGAGCCCTGTGGTTGCGTGCGTTGCTTTCGCCATACCAGGTGGTGATACAGCGCGACTGGATGCTCTCAATTGTGCATCTGTAAAAGTTTGAGGGTTTTAGGTCAAAATTCTTCAGCCTCCTGTTTTATTTTATATATATTTTTTTAACCTTTATTTAAGTAGGCAAATCAGTTAACCTCTACGGGCTAGGGGGCAGCATTGAGAATTTTGGAAAAAATATGTGCCCATGTTTAACTGCCTCCTACACCAACTCAGAAGCTAGAATATGCATATTATTGTTCAGGTTTGGATAGAAAACACCCTAAAGTTTCTAAAACTGTTTGAATGGTGTCTGTGAGTATAACAGAACTCCTATGGCAGGCAAAAACCTGAGAAGGTTTCATGCAGGAAGTACCCTGTCTGACAAGGTGTTGTTGTTCTTGCTTCTGTTTATTGAAGAGTCAGGATCTTAGCTGTAACGTGACAATTCCTAGGGCTCCAATAGGCTCTCAGAACCCGGGAAAAACCTGAACGATGACGAGGCAGCCTCAGGCTGAAACACAGAATCCCCTTTTCCAAGTGTCCCATCAGAGGACAATAGAATTAGGCGCGTGCGCGATTCGACCCCGTGGAGTATTTTCCTTCAGCTGTTTAGCTAATTGCAGATTCCCGGTCGGAATATTATCGCTTTTCTACGAGATAAATTGCATAAAGATTGATTTTAAGCAGCGGTTGACATGCTTCGAAGTACAGTAATGGAATATTTTGAAATTTTTTGTCACGTTCTGCGCCATGCGCACGACCGTGATTTAGCATTCTGATAGTGTCTAGAACGCACTAACAAAACACCGCTGTTTGGATATAACGATGGATTATTTGGGACCAAACCTACATTTTGTTATTGAAGTAGAAGTCCTGGGAGTGCATTCTGACGAAGAACAGGAAAGGTAAGACCATTTTTCTTATAGGAAATGTGATTTTGGTGAAGGCTAAACTTGCCGGGTGTCTAAATAGCTAGCCCGTGATGGCTGGGCTATGTACTTAGAATATTGCAAAATGTGCTTCATCCAAAAAGCTATTTTAAAATCGGACATATCGAGTGCATAGAGGAGTAATGTATCTATAATTCTTAAATTAATTGTTATGCTTTTTGTGAACGTTTATCATGAGTAATTTAGCAAATTGTTAGTAAATTCCCCGGAAGTTTGCGGGGGGTATGCTTTTTCTGAACGTCACATGCTAATGTAAAAAGCTGGTTTTTGATATAAATATGAACTTGATTGAACAGACATGCATGTATTGTATAACATAATGTCCTAGGTGTGTCATCTGATGAAGATCATAAAAGGTTAGTGCTGCATTTAGCTGTGGTTTGGGTTTTTGTGACATTATATGCTAGCTTGAAAAATGGGTGTCTGATTATTTCTGGCTGGGCACTCTCCTGACATAATCTAATGTTTTGCTTTCGTTGTAAAGCCTTTTTGAAATCGGACAGTGTGGTTAGATTAACGAGAGTCTTGTCTTTAAATAGCTGTAAAATAGTCATATGTTTGAGAAATTGAAGTAATAGTATTTCAAACGTTTTAAAAATCGCGCCACAGGATTCAACTGGCTGTTACGTAGGTGGGACGAATTCGTCCCGCCGGTCCCATAGAGGTTAAGAACAAATTCATATTTACAATGAGGCCTACACCGAAACCCGGATGACGCTGGGCCAATTGTGCGCCGCCATATGGGACTCCCAATCACAGCCAGTTGTGATACAGCCTTCTTCACCACACTGTCTGTGTGGGTGGACCATTTCAGTTTGTCAGTGATGTGTACGCCGAGGAACATGAAGCTTTCCACCTTCTACACTGTGGTCCCGTTGATGTGGATGGAGGGTGCTCCCTCTGCTGTTTCCTGAAGTCCACGATTCACTCCTTAGTTTTGTTGCTGTTAGGTGAGAGGTAATTTTCCTGGCAACACACTCCCAGGTCTCGTCATTGTTGGTAATCAGGACTACGTTTGTTGTGTCGTCTGCAAACTCGATGATTGAGTTGGAGGCGTGCATGGCCACGCAGTCATGGGTGAACAGGGAGTACAGGACAGGGCTGAGAACGCACCCTTGTGGGGCCCCAGTTTTGAGGATCAGCACAGTGGAGGTGTTGTTTCCTACCTTCACCACCTGGGAGTGGCCCGTCAGGAAGTCCAGGACCCAGTTGCACAGGGCGGGGTTCAGATCTAGGGCCTTAAGCTTAATGATGAGCTTGGAGGGTACTATGGTGTTGAATGCTGAGCTGTAGTCAATGAACAGCATTCTTACATACAGTAGGTATTCCTCTTGTCTAGATGTGATAGGGCTGTGTGCAATGCGATGGCGATTGCATCGTCTGTGGATCTATTGGGGCGGTGAGCAAATTGGGTCTAGGGTGTCAGGTAAGGTAATATGATCCTTGACTAGTCTCTCATAGCACTTCATGATGACAGAAGTGAGTGCTGCAGGCGATAGTCACTTTGTTCAGTTACCTTTGCTTTCTTGGGTACAGGAACAATGGTGGACATCTTGAAGCATGTGGGACTGGGATAGGGAGAGATTGAATATGTCCGTAAACACTCCAGCCAGCTGGTCTGCGCATGCTCTGAGGGCATGGCTAGGGATACGTCTGGGCCGGCAGCCTTGCAAGGGTTTAACACGCTTAAATATCTTTCTCACGTCGGCCACGGCGAAGGAGAGCCCACATTCCTAGGTAGCAGGCCGCGTCGGTGCACTGTATTATCCTCGAAACGGGCGAAGAAGGTGTTTAGCTTCTCCGGAAGCAAGACATCAGTGTCTGCGACGTGGCTGGTTTTCCCTTTGTAGTCTGTAATTGTCTGTAGACACTGCCACATATGTCTAGTGTCTGAGCCGTTGAATTGCGACTCCACTTTGTCTATATACTGACGTTTTGCCTGTTTGATTGCCTTACGGAGGGAATAACTACACTGTTTGTATTAGGCCATATTCCCAGTCACCTTGCCATGCGATGGTTCGCGCTTTCAGTTTTTGCAAATGCTGCCATCTATCCCCGGTTTCTGGTTAGGGTAGGTTTTAATAGTCACAGTGGGTACAACATCTCCTATACACTTTCTGATAAGCTCAGTCACCATATCAGTGTATTCGTCTATGTTGTTCTCGGAGGCTACCGGGAACATATCCCAGTCCGCGTGATCAAAACATTGCTGAAGCATGGATTCTGATTGGTCAGACCAGCGTTGAATAGTCCTTAGCACGGGTACTTCCTGTTTGAGTTTCTGCCTATAGGAAGGGAGGAGCAAAATGGAGTCGTGATCAGATTTGCCAAAGGGAGGGCAGGGGAGGGCCTTGTAGATATCCCGGAAGTTGGAGTAGCGGTGGTCAAGTGTTTTAGCAGCACGAGTACTACAGTCAATGTGTTGATAGAACTTCGGTAACGTTTTCCTCAAATTTGCTTTCTTAAAATCCCCAGCTACAATAAATGTGGCCTTAGGATATGTGGTTTCCAGTTTGCAAAAAGTCCAGTCTGTGTGTATTATGTCGTTTAATGTAAGCACATGTATAAGAACATGTATTCATTTAAAATACATTTATTTTCCATGTGTTGTGCCTTGCTTACTTTCACCAGCTTGTTTGACATTTTCTGTCTGTCCTACAGATGCTTCTCCCTATAGGCAGTAACAGTGAACTGTTCAGCCACCCTCCTCCTCTCTTCCCCACCTCACGACTCTACAACATACGACCCTACCACAACAAGGACAAGGTGAGAGGACATTTTCACACACACACACACACACACACACACACACACACACACACACACGTGTCGTTCTGTCAGCTGACTGACTCTGTATTGTATGGTGACTTTGTGTGTATAGATTATTTTTGTTATATTATTGTATTATACCTCCTGTCCCCTAGGTGGAGCTGTATCGTATGGTGCGCCAGCTTCAACAGAGAGCCCAGGGGAGCCCTGATTCCAGCCCAGCACATCCTGACCTCATTGGAGACAGGTGTGTGTGTATGTGTCTGTTCCTATGCTATGAGTCGAACCAAGCTGTACTGAGCTGGCTTTGTTACGCATGGTTCAGGTCGGCAGAATAGTGTGAAAAGGGTATGTGTCTCTGAGCGTGCGAGCTCGAGGACAAATAATCAACAGTTTGTTTGTGTGTGTGTGTGTGTGTGTGTGTGTGTGTGTGTGTGTGTGTGTGTGTCCCTGCAGGTGTCTGGGGCCCTGCCTGGCTTTGTGTCCTGAGTACAGCATGGTGCTGGAGGATGAGCTCGGTGTGTGTGGGAGTGTGTTGGGCGTCGTAGATGTTCGTTCCTTCGCCAAGCGCTGCCAGGCCTGCTGGATGCCCGCCATGAGGGATAAATACCCACCTCGCACCGGACATGCCAACTCACAGGTTAGAACAAACACACACATGCAGGTAAGAACACAAACATAACACACACACACACATTCTCTCCCCATCCCGCGCTCTATCCCTCTCCCCATCTCTCTCTCCATCCCGTACTCCACCCCCCTCCCCATCCCTCTTTCTTATGTATTATCTAACTCCAGTTCCCCTCCTGTCCTGTATTAGGTGTTGCAGCAGATAGAGGAGGACCAAGGGGAATACCCAGACTCTCTTCTCTACCACTTTCCCTCCCAGCTCCGTCTGGACGCTTTGCCTGACCTGGTGGACGTCAGTGTGACCCGCTGCCTGCTAACCGCACTCCTCACTGCACTTAAAGCCAATGGTGAGTGTGTGTGTGTGTGTGTGTGTGTGTGGCGATGGGTTGAGTGAGTGTGGTGTGTGTAAGTGGACGTCAGTGTGACCCGCTGCCTGCTGACAGCTTTATTTACTGCACTGAAAGCCCACGGGGTGGGTGTGTGTGTGTGTTTGTGTGGTGTGCACGTGTGTGGGGGAGTGTGGTGCATGCAGACATTGCCTTTTGAGGACAAATGTCTGTCCTCGATGGTTTAGGCCCAGGTATAAAAAGTTACAAGGATTTATGAAATTATTTATTGGTTATAGACTCCCCTACGTATATATTTGGACAGTGAAGCAAAAACTTATAATTTGGCTCTTTACTCCAGCATTTTGGATTTGAGATCAAATGTTTCATTTTAGCACCTTTTTATTTTAGGATATTTTCATAGAAATCTGTTTTACTATTTAGAAATGAAAGCACTTTATGTATCTAGTCCCCCTATTCGAAGGTGTCATCAGTTCAAATTCACTTATGTAAGGGATAAATGCAGACATTCTGTACATTACTTTGGAAATAATGGACGACGTAGCGGAACGAGGTCGGAGCCAAGTCCCTTTGCGGAGTAAATTTTTCCAAGGTAATGTGCATAACGGAGGCGTTTGTCCCGCTTATACCACAGTTGGCAAAGAAGATAATACTAAAGCACACATTTAGGGGTAGAAATTAACATTTTGTGTTGATATTTACATTTTTAAAAGATAATTCATACTTCATATTTCGGTTGCTAGAGAAACGACCCAGTCTTTTGATATTTATGGTCGCAACCCAGTTGTTCGTTCTATATTCTGTTGCCATGCTCGGTGGAAACGTTTTTGTCCCTTGCTTCCTAGCTAGCCAACTAGCTACGGCTAACACAGTCACCTCTGCAGCCAGAATTACAGCGAAGTAGTTGCATTTGAGTTTGTTTAAGCTGTTTTCTATTGACATTAATTTGGATACATCCATAACAATGAGCTGATGATGCTTGATTTTGCCTGGCATAGCTAGAAAAGTTTGTCTTCTCTTCAGGACACTCAACACTGTTCATTATGAGGAGATCACATTGCATATCAAACACTAGGCTAGAAGCTAGCTAAATAATTTGTTGCTAGCAAACCTGCCAATATGACTGCCAAATTAAAAAAATACTAGTTGCTGAAAACAGCTGGTCATACTAGAAACATTTGGGAGTATTTGACAGCAAAGTGCCACTTGTGTCATGACTGCAACAGTAGATCATCAGATGCTCAAAAACAAATAAATGCTGGCTGCTATGTTTTTCAAATCAAATTGTATTGGTCACATACACCTGGTTAGCAGATGTTATTGAGAGTGGAGCGAAATGCTTATGCTTGTAGATCTGACAGTGCAGCAGTATCTAACAGGTAATATTAACAATTTCACAACAAAACGTAATACACACAATCTAGTAAAGGAATGTGATAAGTATATGTAAGTATAAAATATATGGATGAGCAGTGACATAGCGGCTAAGATGCAATAATAGTAAAGAATAGATAGTGAAGGATACAGTATATACAGTTGAAGTCGGAAGTTTACATACACCTTAGCCAAATACATTTAAACTCAGTTTTTCACAATTTCTGACATTTAATCCTAGTAAAAATTCCCTGTCTTAGGTCAGTTAGGATCACCACTTTATTTTAAGAATGTGAAATGTCAGAATAATAGTAGAGAGAATGATTTATTTCAGCTTTTATTTCTTTCATCACATTCCAAGTGGGTCAGAAGTTTACATGCACTCAATTAGTATTTGGTAACATTGCCTTTAAATTGTTTAACTTGGGTCAAACGTTTCAGGTAGCCTTCCACCAGCTTCCCACAATAAGTTGGGTGAATTTTGGCCCATTCCTCCTGACAGAGCTGGTGTAACGGAGTCAGATTTGTTGGCCTCCTTGCTCGCACATGCTTTTTCAGTTCTGCTCACACATTTTCTATGGGATTGAGGTCAGGACCATCCCATTGATGGCCACTCCAATACTTTATTTATTTATTTATTTCACCTTTATTTAACCAGGTAGGCAAGTTGAGAACAAGTTCTCATTTACAATTGCGACCTGGCCAAGATAAAGCAAAGCAGTTCGACAACATACAAAAACACAGAGTTACACATGGAGTAAAACAACATACAATCAATGATGCAGTAGAAAAAAATAAGACTATATACAATGTGAGCAAATGATGTGAGATAATGGAGGTAAAGGCAAAAAAATGCCATGGTGGCAAAGTAAATAAAGTATGGCAAGAAAAACACTGGAATGGTAGATTTGTAGTTTGAAGAAAGTTAAAAGTTAAAATATAAATAATATGGTGCAAAGGAGCAAAATAAATAAAATAAATAAATACAGTAGGGGAAAAGGTAGTAGTTTGGGCTCAATTAAAGATGGGCTATGTACAGGTGCAGAGATCTGTGAGCTGCTCTGACAGCTGGTGCTTAAAGCTAGTGAGGGAGATAAGTGTTTCCAGTTTTAGAGATTTTTGTAGTTCGTTCCAGTCATTGGCAGCTGAGAACTGGAAGGAGAGACGACCAAAGGAGGAGTTGGCTTTAGGGGTGACCAGAGAGATATACCTGCTGGAGCGCGTGCTACAGATGGGTGCTGCTATGGTGACCAGTGAGCGGAGATAAGGGGGGACTTTACCTAGCAGGGTCTTGTAGATGACCTGGAGCCAATGTGTTTGGCGACGATTATGAAGTGAAGGCCAGCCAACGAGAGCATACAGGTCGCAGTGGTGGGTTGTATGTGGGGCTTTGGTGACAAAACGGATGGCACTGTGATAGACTGCATCCAGCTTGTTGAGTAGGGTATTGGAGGCTATTTTGTAAATGACATCGCCGAAGTCGAGGATTGGTAGAATGGTCAGTTTTACGAGGGTATGTTTGGCAGCATGAGTGAAGGATGCTTTGTTGCGAAATAGGAAGCCAATTCTAGATTTCACTTTGGATTGGAGATGATTGATGTGAGTCTGGAAGGAGAGTTTACAGTCTAACCAGACACCTAGGTATTTGTAGTTGTCCACAAATTCTAAGTTAGAACCGTCCAGAGAAGTTATGCTGGATGGGCGGGCAGGTGCAGGCAGCGATCGGTTGAAGAGCATGCATTTAGTTTTACTTGTGTTTAGGAGCAGTTGGAGACCACGGAAGGAGAGTTGAATGGCATTGAAACTCGTCTGGAGGGTTGTTAACACAGTGTCCAAAGAAGGGCCAGAAGTATACAGAATGGTGTCGTCTGCGTAGAGGTGGATCAGAGATTCACCAGCAGCAAGAGCGACATCATTTATGTATACAGAGAAAAGAGTTGGCCCAAGAATTGAACCCTGTGGTACCCCAATAGAGACTGCCAGAGGTCCAGACAGTAGGCCCTCCGATTTGACACACTGAACTCTGTCAGAGAAGTAGTTGGTGAACCAGGCGACGCAATCGTTTGAGAAACCAAGGCTACTAAGTCTGCCGATGAGGATGTGGTGATTAACAGAGTCAAAAGCTTTGGCCAGGTCAATGAATACGGCAGCACAGTAATGTTTCTTATCGATGGCGGTTACGATGCCGTTTAGGACCTTGAGCGTGGCTGAGGTGCACCCATGACCAGCTCTGAAACCAGATTGCATAGCGGAGAGGGTGCGGTGGGATTCAAAATAGTCGGTAATCTGTTTGTTGACTTGGCTTTCGAAGACCTTAGAAAGGCAGGGTAGGATGGATATAGGTCTGTAGCAATTTGGGTCAAGAGTGTCACCTCCTTTGAAGAGGGGGATGACAGCAGCTGCTTTCCAATCTATGGGAATCTCAGACGACACGAAAGAGAGGTTGAACAGGCTAGTAATAGGGGTTGCAATAATTTCGGCAGATAATTTTAGAAAGAAAGGGTCCAGATTGTCAAGCCCAGCTGATTTGTAGGGGTCCAGATTTTGCAGCTCTTTCAGAACATCAGCTGAATGGATTTGGGAGAAGGAGAAATGGGGGAGGCTTGGGCGAGTAGCTGTGGGGGGTGCAGTGCTGTTGAATGCAGTAGGGGTAGTTAGGTGGAAAGCATGGCCAGCCGTAGAAAAATGCTTATTGAAATTCTCAATTATAGTGGGCTTATCGGTGGTGACAGAGTTTCCTATCCTCAGTGCAGTGGGCAGTTGGAGGAGGTGTTCTTATTCTCCATGGACTTTACAATGTCCCAGAACTTTTTAGAGTTGGAGTTGCACGAAGCAAATTTCTGTTTGAAAAAGCTAGCCTTGGCGTTTCTAACTGCCTGTGTGTATTGGTTTCTAACTTCCCTAAAAAGTTGCATATCGCGGGGGCAGTTCGATGCTAATGCAGAACGCCACAGGATATTTTTGTGTTGGTTAAGGGCAGTCAGGTCTGGGGAGAACCAAGGGCTATATCTGTTCCTGGTTCTAAATTTCTTGAAAGGGGCATGCTTATTTAAGATGGAGAGGAAGGCATTTTTAAAAAATAACCAGGCATCCTCTACTGACGGGATGAGGTCAATATCCTTCCAGGATACCAGGGCCAGGTCGATTAGAAAGGCTTGCTCGTTGAAATGTTTCAGGGAGCGTTTGACAGTGATGAGTGGAGGTCGTTTGACCGCTGACCCATTACGGGTGCAGGCAATGAGGCAGTGATCGCTGAGATCTTGGTTGAAAACAGCAGAGGTGTAATTAGAGGGCACATTGGTTAGGATGATATCTATGAGGGTGCCAGTGTTTGCGGCTTTGGGGTTGTACCTGGTGGGTTCATTAATAATTTGTGTGAGATTGAGGGCATCAAGCTTGGATTGTAGAATGGCTGGGGTGTTAAGCATGTCCCAGTTTAGGTCACCTAGTAGCACGAGCTCTGAAGATAGATGGGGGGCAATCAGTTCACATATGGTGTCCAGAGCACAGCTAGGGGCCGAGGGGGGTCTATAGCAGGCGGCAACGGTGAGAGACTTGTTTTTGGAGAGGTGGATTTTTAAAAGTAGAAGTTCAAATTGTTTGGGTACAGACCTGGATAGCAGGACAGAACTCTGCAAGCTATCTCTGCAGTAGATTGCAACACCGCCCCCTTTGGTCGTTCTATCTTGTCTGAAAACGTTGTAGTTAGGGATGAAGATTTCACAGTTTTTGGTGGACTTCCTAAGCCAAGATTCAGACACAGCTAGGACATCCGGGTTGGCAGAGTGTGCTAAAGCAGTGAATAAAACAAACTTAGGGAGGAGGCTTCTAATGTTAACATGCATGAAACCAAGGCTATTACGGTTACAGAAGTCATCAAAAGAGAGCGCCTGGGGAGTAGGTGTGGAGCCAGGCACTGCAGGGCCTGGATTCACCTCTACATCCCCAGCGGAGCAGAGAAGAATAAGTATGAGGGTACGGCTAAAAGCTATAAGAATTGGTCGTCTGTGACGTCCAGAATAGAGAGAAAAAGGAGCAGGTATCTGGGGGCGATAAAATAGCTTCAAGGTATAATGTACAGACAAAGGTATGGTGGGATGTGAGTACAGAGGAGGTAAACCTAGGCATTTAGTGATTATGAGAGAGATATTGTCTCTAGAAACATCATTGAAACCAGAAGATGTCATAGCATGTGTGGGTGGAGGAACTGAGAGGTTGGATAAGGTATAATGAGCAGGGCTAGAGGCTCTGCAGTGAAATAAGCCAATAAACACTAACCAGAACAGCAATGGACAAGGCATATTGACATTAAGGAGAGGCATGCTTAGCCGAGTGATCAGAGGGTCCAGTGAGATTCAGACAGCTAGCCGGGCCATAGGTAGCAAGCTGGTGGAAGATGGGAGGGAGGTCTGTTTTTAGCCGCCTCGTGCGTTTCCGTCTGTGGGTTAGTGGGGTTCCGTGTGGAAGGGGGGACCTGTCCAAGTTGGCAAAATAGTTAGTTATAGTGGCCCAAGAAAAGTGTCCGACAGACCTATTCAGATCGCAGCCGAAAAGACAGCTAACGATTAGCTGGCCGCAGATGGGCGATCAGGTTACGTCGCGACGGAGGGGCCAGTTGGACAACTCCCTCGGGCAGATAACGTCGGTGATCCAGTCGTGAAGACCCAATGGGGCTCCGCATCGGCAGTAAAACGGGTCAGGATAGGTGAGTTGTAGCCCAGGAGACACTTCAGCTGGCTAGCTCAGGAATAGCCCACGAGTGGCTGACGGAACTCTTCAGCTGGCTAGCTAGCTAGCTCCGTAATAGTGTGTGTTAATTCCGTGACCGACGTTGCCAATAGTCACTCAGGTAGCAGCTAGTTAGCTGCAAGATCCAGGTGTAAATGTCCAGAGCCTGCGGTAGAAATCGAGGAAAGGAGAGAGAATAGGTCCGATATGCTCTGGTCTGAGTCGCGCTGTACAAAAACTGGCGATAGCTTTTCGAGCTAATGGATAGCTGAGGACAGCTAACCGTAGCTAGCTGAACTTCAACGTTAGCCAGTGAAAATGGCTAACCTCTGGCTAGCTTCTGTCGTGGAATTCAGATGAGGTAAATAATACTTTCTTTTTTTTTTAAATTGATGAGGCGGGTTACAGGAGAGTGCTTTGAGGTTGAGTATTTAGAATAAAAAAAAATGTAAAAAGATAAGTAAAGAAAAAATATGTAAATATATATATATATATACACGGGACACGACAGGACGTCTGAAATACCTTGACTGTTGAGGATCTTATCCCGATCTTATCCCGGTATTGGGATTCATTGTCATGTGACCATGGCGGGGAATTCAAAACTGCAAGAGTAATCATTTCAAAAAATCAAATAATCAACTATTTTCCTCCATTTGAAAGATATATCTCCTAAATCTAACCACGCTGTCCGATTTTCAGAGGCATTACGGAGAATGCATAAAGTTAGGTTATGTGAGGAGAGTACATTGACAATAGCTGCGTGTAATGTTTAGCCAATTCAAAGAAGGGCATCAACAGACAGAAAACTAGCTAGAATTATGCACTTACCTTTGACAATCTGCATCAGATGACACTCATAGGACATTATGTTATACAATACATGCATTTTTAGTTCCATCAAGTTCATATTTATATCCAAAAACAGCATTTACAGTCGCGGTGAAATTCAGAATTTTTTTCGGCTCGAATGCACCCAGTGAATCCAGCATTACAAATCACGGAATTACTATTCGAAAACATTGGTAAATTATAATATTGTCATTCAAAGAATAATATATTATCATCTCGTAATTGCTACCGAATGGCCAGATCTCAAAATAACTTTACTGGGAAATCACATTTTGCATAAACTGGGTACTATGCTAACAACAATAAGCTATATGCTAAGCTAAGCTATACCGTTAGCATTAGCATCATCTAATATCGATAATAACATTCTAAATATCCCCTTACCTTTGATTATCTCCATCAGAAGGCGCTGCCAGAGATCCCAGGTCCAGAACAAATGTGGTTTCTTTTGACAAAGTTCATAATTTATGTCCAAATAGTTAGCGTTCAGTAGGCTCCCACAAAATGAGGTGGGCAGTGTAAAGTCACGTCGAAAAGCTAAAGAAAACCTAGTAAATAATCTATTTACGTTTGTTTAAACATGTCAAACGTTGTTTAGCACTAATCTTTTGTTCCATTTTTAACGTGAAACATCAGTAAACATCAGTAATATTTTCACACAACCTATCAAGTGTCTAGAATAAACGATAATGACAAAGGCACTCTTCTCAGATTCATGCGCAGGCGCAAAAAATGAAGTGATGACGTGTCAACTTGTAAGCTTTCTAATTCGGTCTGTATTCATGACAGATGCTTCCAACAACTTTCTAAAGATCGTTGACATCTAGTGGAAGCAGTAGGAGTTGCGAACTGAATCCTTTCTCACTGTGGTATCTTTAAAACAATGACACTAAATAGTACAGTCACAAAATTCTCATTTTTTTAAATCTATTTTTCACAGGTTTTTGCCTGCAATATGAGTTTTGTTATACTTACAGACACCATTCAAACTGTTTTAGAAAATTCAGAGTGTTTTCTATCCGAATGTGTTAATAATATGCATATCCTAGCTTCTGAGTTGGTGTAGGAGGCAGTTAAAAATGGGCACATATTTCTTTCAAAATTCTCAATACTGCCCCCGTGGCCCGTAGAGGTTAAGCCATTTTGCCACAACTTTGGAAGTATGCTTGGTGGTCATTGTCCATTTGGAAGACCCATTTGCGACCAAGCTTTAACTTCCTGACTGATGTCTTGAGATGTTACTTCAATATATCCACATAATTTTCCTGCCTCATGATGCCATCTATTTTGTGAAGTGCACCCTCCTGCAGCAAAGCACCCCCACAACATGATGCTGCCACCCACGTGCTTCACGGTTGGGTTGGTGTTCTTCAGGCTTGCAAGCCTCCCCCTTTTCCCTCCAAACATAACGATGGTGATTATGACAAACAGTTATATTTTTGTTTCATCAGATCAGACATTTCTCCAAAAAGTATGATCTTTATCCCAATGTGCAGTTGCAAACCATAGTCTGGCTTTTCTATTATGTCGATATAGGACTCGTTTTACTGTGGCTATAGATACTTTTGTACCTGTACACTGTTTTTTCTGAGGTCTTGGCTGATTTCTTTTGATTTTCCCATGATGTCAAACAAAGAGGCACTGAGTTTGAAGGTAGGCCTTGAAATACATCCACAGGTACACCTTCTTAGCCTATCAGAAGCTTCTAAAGCAATGACATCATTTTCTGGAATTTTTCAAGCTTTTTAAAGGCACACTCAACTTAGTGTATGTAAACTTCTGACCCACTGGAATTGTGATACAGTGAATTATAAGTGAAATAATCTGTCTGATAACAATTGTTGGAAAAGGTACTTGTGTCATGTACAAAGTAGATGTCCTAACCGACTTGCCAAAACTGTAGTTTGTTTACAAGAAATTTGTGGAGTGGTTGAAAAACGAGTTTTAATGACTCCAACCTAAGTGTATGTAAACTTCCGACTTCAACTGTACATGTGAGATGAGTAATGCGAGATATGTAAACATTCTTACAGTGGCATAATTAAAGTGACATGTGTTCCATTTATTAAAGTGGCCAATGATATCAAGTCTGTAGGTAGGCAGCCGCCTCTCTGTGCTAGTGGTGGCTGTTTAACAATCTGATGGCCTTGAGATAGAAGCTGTTTTTCAATCTCTCTGTCCCAGCTTTGATGCACCTGTACTGACCTCGCCTTCTGGATGGAAGCGGGGTGAACAGGTAGTGGCTCAGGTGGTTATTGTCCTTGATTATTTTTTGTTGCCTTCCTGTGACATCGGGTGTTGTAGGTGCCCTGGAGGGCAGGTAGTTTGCCCCCAGAGATGCATTGTGCAGACCGCACCACCCTCTGAAGAGCCCTGCGGTTGTGGGCATTGCAGTTGCCGTGCCAGGTGGTGATACAGCCCGACAGGATGTGGATAGGGGGGTGCTCCCTTTGCTGTTTCCTGAAGTCCACGATCATCTCTTTTGTTTTGCTGACATTGAGTGAAAGGTTATTTTCCTGACCACACTCCGAGGGCCCTCACCTCCTCCCTATAGGCTGTCTCGTCGTTGTTGGTAATCAAGTCTACCACTGTTGTGTCGTCTGCAAACTTGATGATTGAGTTGGAGACGTGCATGGCCATGCAGTCGTGGGTGAACATGGAGTACAGGAGGGGGCTGAGAAGGCTCCCTTGTGGGGCCCCAGTGTTGAGGATCAGCGGAGTGTAGATGTTGTTTCCTACCTTCACCACCTGGGGGTGGTACTTCAGGAAGTCCAGGACCCAGTTGCACAGGGCGGGGTCGAGACCCAGGGTCTCAAGCTTAATGATGAGTTTGCAGGGTACTATGGTGTTGAATGCTGAGCTGTAGTCAATAAATTGCATTCTTATGTAGGTATTCCTCTTGTCCAGATGAGATTGTGCATTGTCTGTGGACCTAATGGTGCGGTGGGCAAATTAGAGTGGGTTTAGGGTGACAGGTAGGGTGGAGGTGATATGATCCTTGACTAGTCTCTCAAAGCACTTCATGGTGACAGAAGTGAGTGCTACGGGGCGATAGTCATTTAGTTCAGCTACCTTAGCTTTCTTGTAAACAGGAGCAATGGTGGCCATCTTGAAGCATGTGGGGACAGCAGACTGGGATAGGGATTGATTGAATGTGTCCGTAAACACACCAGCCAGCTGGTCTGCGCATGCTCTGAGGACGTGGCTAGGGATGTTGTCTGGGTTGGCAGCCTTGCGAGGGTTAACGTTTAAATGTTTTGCTCACGTAGGCCACGAATCGGGTTTCCTCATAGGACCTGCATTTCTGCAGTTGTTGGTTTAGATCTCTGTAACTTTAAAGCAAGTGCAGTCTGCATGAGTAGGCGCATATTGCATCATGATTGCAAGGTGTCCCGATATCTTTTCCAACTATCTGGTTTTAATGTCCATGGCTACAATGAATTCCTCATCAAGCAAAAATTGAAGTTGGAAGTTTACATACACCTAGGTTGAAGTTTTTAAAACAAATTTTTCAACCACTCCACAAATTTCTTGTTGACTAACTGACTTGACAAAACCATATTTTATCTACTTTGTGCATGACACAAGTCATTTTTCCAACAATTGTTTACAGACAGATTATTTCACTTATAATTCACTGGATCACAATTACAGTGGGTCAGAAGTTTACATAGATTACAGTGTCACAGCTGTTTGAATGATCAGACCAAAGCGCAGCATGTTCGTAGTTCCACATTATTTATTTAACCGTGAAACGTAATGCAAAACACAAACTTGAAATAACGAAAACAACAAACCGTGACGCAGGGAGGAAAACATACTACTCAAAATGAATAACCCACAAAACAGGAAGAGAGAAACCCCTACTTAAATATAATCTCTAATCAGAGGCAACGAGGATCAGCTGCCTCCAATTAGAGATCAACCCAAACAATCCCAACATAGAAATGGAAAACATAGAACAACCCTAAACACCCCCTGTCACGCCCTGCCCTACTCTACTATAGAAAATGTCATCTTACTAGGGTCAGGACATGACATACAGCTCAGTGCCTCTTTGCTTGATATCATGGGAAAATCAAAAGAAATCAGCCAAGACCTCAGAAAAAAAAATGTGTAGACCTCCACAAGTCTGGTTCATCCTTGGGAGCAATTTCCAAACGCCTGAAGGTACCACGTCCATCTGTACAAACAATAGTACGCAAGTATAAACACCATGGGACCATGTAGCCGTCATACCTCTCAGCAAGGTGACGCGTTCTGTCTCCTACAGATGAACGTACTTTGGTGCGAAAAGTGCAAATCAATCACAGAACAACAGCAAAGGACCTTGGGAAGATGCTAGAGGAAACGGGTACAAAGTATCTATATCCACAGTAAAACGAGTCCTATATCGACATAACATGAAAGGCCGCTCAGCAAGGAAGTAGCCACTGCTCCAAAACCGCCATAAAAAAGCCAGACTACGGTTTGCAACTGCACATGAGGACTTTTTGGAGAAATGTCCTCTGGTCAGATGAAACAAAAATAGAACTGTTTGGCCATAATGACCATCGTTATGTTTGGAGGAAAAAGGGGGAGGCTTGCAAGCCTGAAGAACACCATCCCAACCGTGAAGCATGGGGGTGGCAGCATCATGTTGTGGGGGTGCTTTGCTGCAGGAGGGACTGGTGCACTTCACAAAATAGATGGCATCATGAGGCAGGAAAATGATGTGGATATTTTGAAGCAACATCTCAAGACATCAGTCAGGAAGTTAAAGCTTGGTTGCAAATGGGTCTTCCAAATGGACAATGACCCCAAGCATACTTCCAAAGTTGTGGCAAAATGGCTTAAGGACAACAAAGTCAAGGCCATCACAAAGCCCTGACCTCAATCCTATAGAAAATGTGTGGGCAGAACCGAAAAAGTGTGTGCGAGCAAGGAGGCCTACAAACCTGACTCCATTACACAATCTCTGGCTGTTTTAGAAACTTTAGGGTGTTTTCTATCCAAAGCCAATAATTATATGCATATTCTAGTTACTGGGCAGGAGTAGTAACCAGATTAAATCGGGTACGTTTTTTATCCGGCCGTGTAAATACTGCCCCCTATCCCCAAAAGGTTAAGGTATAGGGGGCATCTGAATCGTCGGATGAAAAGCGTGCCCAGAGTTAACTGCCTAATACTCGGGCCCAGAGTCAAATATTTGCATATTATTAGTAGATTTGGATAGAAAACACTCTGAAGTTTCTAAAACTGTTTGAATGATGTCTGTGAGTATAACAGAACTCATATGGCAGGCAAAAACCTGAGAAAAATCCAACAAGGAAGTGGGAAATCTGATGCTTGTCTTTTCAAGTCATTGCCTATCTCACACACAGTGACTTAGGGTTCATTTTGCACTTCCTAAGGCTTCCACTAGATGTCAACAGTCTTTAGAACCTTGTTTCAGGCTTTTGCAGTGAACAGAGAGCGAACAAGAAGGCCGGGAAGTTGGTGACTCAGAAAATGACATGAGTTCATTGGCTTTTTTGAAATCTGTCACAGCGGTTGCAATGAGATGTTTATCTATAAATCTTTGAATAACAGTTTCATATTTTATCAACATTTATGATGAGTATTTTTGTAAATTGTTGTGCTGATTCACCGACAGTTTTGGAGGCAAAATATTTTCTGAACATCATGCGCCCATTGAAGTTAACAAAGTTAACCATTTTTAAAAAAGTTAACAATTTTTTTGCGATTGGATGATAATTATTTGACTAGGCTGCCTGTATTTTACATTGTGTTGTTATTTCGCTGAACTCTAGATGGTTTCATTTTATTTTTGACAGTGAAACGAGAGGCTACTCGGGCAAGAAAAAGACCGAACCCAAATGTATAGCCTCGTTGGAAAATATAAATGGACTGTTTGAAAATGTGAAGAAAACCCCCCGACGGCATTGCGCGTACCCTCAGTTTGGGAATACCTGGAATCTAATAGAATTGCTACAGGAAAGCACTAGACCATACTCAGAAGAGCGTCCAGTAATCATATAAAACTACTGTTTATAAATGAAATACCTGGCCGTAGACTTATAGGAGAGAATTTAAAGATTCTTATGCAATCAAACCCCATCTAAAAATAAAATAAGTCAAGGCATCTAAGAAGAGAAAGCCTACCCAAACATGGAAGTGGACAAGTTAATACAGTGGAGTAAATGGGACAATGTGGACCTCAGACATGCACTAATAGTAATCGGAGTACATGAAAAGGTTGGTCCTGCTGAAGTAGAGGAAGTATTGGATAGGAAGTTGATCTTTGGAAGGCTTAAAGTCTCAAAGAGAGAGATTTTGATTACTAACTGCTCTGGGCGGAATACATATGAATACCTCTCCCGACGACGTTTAAATATAAACCAAATAACTACCCGGACTATCTGCATTGTCCCCAGTCCTACAAGTTATGGAAATATGCTCTTTTAGTATTTCTCCAGTAGGTTTCCTCAAGGAGAAAGCCTTCACTTCTATGTCAAAGATAATAAATCAAAAATACTATAGTAAATACTACAGCATATTACAGTCCGCAAACACACTTCAGTAAATACTACAGTATACTACAATCTGCAAAAACACTACATTACTTACTATAGTATATACTACAGTTTTATTTTACTACAGTATTTATACTATAGTTCACTGTAAATACTACAGCAAATACTACAATAGTCATCAAAAACACTACAGTGAATACTATAGTATTTATACCATAGTATACTATAGTATTTTTTCATGTGGGGTGTTAGGGTATAACTAGGCCCTCAAAGAAAGGCCTTATGATATATGTAATGTATTGTCATAAAGAGTTAAGGCTAAGGCTGGTGGAACCGTTCATAGAGGGTTCTAGGAGGAACCCTTCAAAGATTATAGGGTTCTTGGTAGAACAGTTCATAAAGGGTTCTAGGTAGAACCCTTCATAGAAGGTTCTAGGAAGAAACGTAAGATTTTAAAATGGTTCCTGGTAGAATCGTTTATAGAGTGTTCTAGGAAGAACTCTTCAAAAGATTCTACCTAGCACCAAAAAAGGTTCCCCTATGGGGACAAACCGAAAACCTAGAGTGTAGGGCGGCAGGTAGCCTAGTGGTTAGACTGTTGGGCAGTAACCGAAAGATTGCTACTTTGAATCCCAGAGCCGACTAGGTGAAAAATATGTCGATCTGCCCTTGAGCAAGGCACTTAACCCTAATTGCTCCAGGGTCGGCGTCAATAATGGCTGATTCCTGGCCGTGACCCCACTCTCTGAGTGTGTCTCGGGGAGTGGGATATGCAAAAAAACAGATTTCCATTTCACACCACACACTTGTACAGGTTACACATGTGTACGTGTGAAACAGGACAAATGTAAGCACACTGGTTACAAGTAGTGCACTATGTAGGGAATAGGGTGCCATTTTGGGAGGTAACCTTTGTCTTTCTGGTTGTTCTAGTTCAGGGGTGTCAAACTCATTCCACAGATGGCTGAGATGCAGGTTTTTGTTTTTTCCTCCGTGGAATGAGTTTGACACGTGTTCCAGTTTCTCTTCTCTGCTCGCTCTCATATTTCTATCAACGATCATCTAATTCACTCTCTTTGTCTCTCTCTCTCTGTGTGTGTGTGTGTGTGTGTGTGTGTGTGTGTGTGTGTGTGTGTGTGTGTGTTACAGGTTCTCATGGTGTGTTCTGTGAGGTGCAGCCTACAGATCGCATGAGGCTGGACTTCCTGACTAAACTAGGCTTCCTGGAAATCATCAGAGGAGAGGCACGACACAGAGAGGGAGTGGTACTGGGCAGGCTGCTCTGAACACACACACATGCACACATGCTCACACACACACAGAAATGTACACACAAGGTGTAATGGTTCACCAAACCCACGGTTCGGTACGTGTTGCAGTTTTGGGGTCACAGTTCGGTTACGATACAGCAGAAAAATTAAATGCCAACAGTTAGCCTACTCTAGTTACTTTTTGTTTATTTATGAAAATACAAGGTGTTGGTATTCCTGATTGTGAAAACACGATTACTCATGAAAACTACATTAAAATAAAGTGCAATATGCGTGTGAAGTGTGTGTGTAAAAATGGCTCAGACGTTGTATAGGCCTATGCTATAATGTTTTTCTTACAAAGAGAAAAAGATGTGCACTTGTGTGACTCTCATAAAGGGAGCATGTCTGTAGCACAGTACTTCTCATCTCCCACTCCGAAGGTAATGTAATGAGCTGTCACTGTTAAGTAGCTCTGTAGACCTGGAGGTCCATTCATCTGTAGTAAGCATAACAGAGGGTGAATTGGCGAATGAATTTGTCGACCTCACCACCCGCCATTGTACAGAACTAGTTCCCGGCTGCGCCTCACAAAATGAGAGTTTTTAAATGCACCAATTAAGATCACAATTTTGATTACAACGTGGGCATAGGCTGTAGTTGTTTTAAGGGAATAGCCTGAAAAAAAAAATTCAGTACAGAATTACTCGAGGCATACATCGCAGCGTAGGCATAGCATATTTAAAAATAAAAAAAATTCATTAAAGTTCACAGTACGACCTGAGGTCCCTGTACTGCCACCGTTACACACCCATACATGCATGCGCTCACACATTCATTTGCATGCACGTACAAACACACACAGCACATGCTCAAAAACACACATATACTCATATGCGCACTAATAAACACTGTGTAGTACAAAAGGAACAATAGAACAAAACTACTGTAAGCTTAATCACACACAGGTGATACAGGGTAATGGATGACACAGTGCTGTCTATACACACGCGAAAACACATGAAAAGACAGAGAGGGCAAACACACGCGAACACAGATATGAACACACACAAGGCTGAGGGTTATATGGATGATGAAGACAGACACAAAACCAATATGTGCATCAGATGGCACACAGACAAAAACACACATACACACTGATAAATCCTACTCAGCGTAGGACATATAGCATCATTCACCACGTCCTTTTCTTTCTATCTTCTAGAAGCACAAGAACAACAACGCATCCGTTAAACGTTTTATACCTGAGACATGTCTTCACTAGAAACCAAGAATGTCCTTTTCTATTGAGGAGACTTGGGCTGGGATTCAATCCGATCCTGCTTGTAGACAATGCAGCTTTTAAAGGGAATATCCCCACGTTTGCGGAGATCGCATTCAAGGGATTGGCACAGACCCTGGAACTGACCATCTATGTAGCTTTATTACCTTTTTGTGTGTTTTTGTTCTACTTGACTTTTTTTTATAGTACTACTGATATTGATTACTGTACTTGTGCACGTGACAAAAACTTGACGAAAAAGCTGCAACATGGAAATTACTTTTAAATGACAACCACGCTGCAACAAGGTTTCGGATTGAATCCGGCCTTGGTTGAGAAGACTATCATCGGTCTATGTCTTTGACCTTTATTCGATTTAATGAGAATAATATACTTTATTTATAGAGTTAGGTCACAGATGGAATGAATTTAGTTATCAAAATCTTTGGCTAGGTGAGTGCTTGAGAACACTACAAACATGGGACAGTCAGGTTTTTTCTCTCGATCACTTCCTAACCATTCGTCTCCTATCTGTGTGACAACTTTTCTAGAACAGCAGTGCTTACTATTCATTGTCCTTGTATCACTGTCTCTGTCCCAAATGACACCCTATTCCATATTTAGTGCACTATGGTCAAAAGTACTGTACTATATAGGGAATAGGGGGCCATTGGGAAGGACCCTTTGTCTTTGTCTCACTATGCTTGCTTCAGTGAGCAATGGTTGTTTTGTAATGAGGTCTGTTGTTAGATGTGTATAGCCAGTGTTCATTCCTTTTAAAGGCAATGTTCCCAGAGATCACATTCACGGTAAAAGCTGCAGAGGTTGGTTCAATGGGAAATTACCTTTAAATGTTAAGCGTGCTACAACGCAGTTTTGGACTGAATCCCGGCCTAACTGTTCATTCAGGGTGTGTGAGGGTTAAACTATCATGTTACTGTGTAGAAAGAAGTCTACGTGTTTACAAATTACTGCATTAATACCAATGTTTTAAAATGTAACATTTTATAAAAATACTTTTTGTGTTGACACGATTAAAATATTTTTTCCTCCTTTCCTTGTGCCTTTCAGTGTCTGTTTGTCTTCCATCATGTCATGAGGTTATATCTCTTTAAGAAATGTATTTTTTATTCTTTTTTTTTCACATCTACAGTTCCTTCACAAATTCTTCATACCCCTTATTGCACATTTTGTGTGACAGCCTTTTGCAAATGTATTGAATATGAAATACAGAAATATCTCAGTATTCACACCCCTGGGTCAATACTTTGTAGAAGTACCTTTTGGCTGCGATTACAGCTATGAGTATTTTTGGCTAAGTCTCTAAGAGCTTTGCACACCTGGATTGTACAATATTTGCCCATTATTCTTAGAAAAATTCTTCAAGATCTTTTAAATTGATTGTTGATCATTGCTAGACAGCAATGATCAAGTCTTGCCATAGATTTTCAAGCCAATTTAAGTCAAAACTGGAAAGCAGACTGAACCAGGTTTTCCTCTAAGATTATGCATGTGCTTGTAGCTGTATTCTGTTTCTTTTTATCCTGAAAAACTCCCTAGTCCTTACTGATGACAAGCATACCCATAACATGATGCAGCCATCGCAATGCTTGAAAATATGAAGTGGTATTCAGTGATGTGTAGTGTTGTATTTTCCCCAAACATAACGCTTTGTATTCAGGACAAAATGTGTATTTCTTTGCCACATTTTTTGCAGTATTACGTAAGTGCCTTGTTGCAAACAGGATGCATGTTTTGGAATATTTTTCATTCAGTACAGGCTTCTTTCTTTTCACTCTGTCATTTAGGTTAGTATTGTGGAGTAACTACAATGTTATTGAGCCATCCTCAGTTTTATCATATCACAACCATTAAACTCTGTAACTGTTTTACAATCACCATAGACCTCATTGTGAAATCTCTGAGTAGTTTCTTTCCTTTCTGGCAACTGAGTTAAGAAAGACGCCTGTATCTTTGTAGTGACTGAGTGTATTGACACACCTTCCAAAGACCAATAACTTCCCTATTCTTAAAGGGATATTCAACGTCTGCTTTTTTAAATTTTTAACATCTACCAATTTGTGCCCTTCTTTGCGAGGCATTGAAAAACCTCCCTGGTCTTTGTGGTTGAATCTATACTTGAAATTCACTACTCGACAGTGGTGGGAAAAGTACTCAATTGTCATACTTGAGTAAAAGTAAAGATACTTTAATAGAAAATGACTCAAGTAAAAGTGAAAATCACCAGGTAAAAAGTACTTGAGTAAAAGTCTAAAAGTATTTCATTTTAAATATACTTAAGTATCAAAAATAAATGGAATTGCTAAAATGTACTTAAGAATCAAAGTATAAACCATTTCAAATTCCTTATATTAAGCAAACCAGACGGCACAATTTTAGAATTTTTTTCTGTGACGGATAGCCAGGGGCACACTCCAACACTCAACACATAATTTACAAACAAAGCATTTGGGTTTAGTGAGTCCACAGATCAGAGGCAGTAGGAATGACCAGGGATGGTCTCTTGATAAGTGTGTGAATTGGACCATTTTCCTGTCAAAATGTAACAAGTACCTTTGGGTGTATGAGAAAATGTATGTAAAATAAGTCAAAAATACATTATTTTCTTTAGGAATGTAGTGAAGTAAAAGTAGAAGTTGGCAGAAACCCCCAAAAACGACTTAAGTGGTACTTTAAATTATTTTTACTTAAGTACTTACACCACTGCTACTCGATTGAGGGACCTTACAATTATCTGTATGTGTGGGGTACAGAGATGGGGTAGACATAAAAAAAATATTATTGAACACGAAATAGAGTCCATGCAAACTATTATGCAATTTGTTAAAAATATGTTTACTCCTGAACGTATTTAGGCTTGCCAAAACAAAGGGTTGAATAGTTATCGACTCGACATTTCAGCTTTTAATTTTCTATAAATGTTTTACATTTTCTACAAACAAAATTCCACTTTGACATTATGGGGTATTGTGTGTAGATCAGTGATACAAAATCAGGCTGTAACTCAAAAACATTTGGAAAAAGTAAAGGGGTATGAATACTTTCTGAAGGCACTGGGAGAGAGAGAATTCCATCCAGTGTCATTAGAAAGGCATTTTAATTCACAAGCAAAACTGCTGAAACAGAACATGATTTAAAATGCAGGTATACAGTACAGTAAGGCTATGTTTAGACAGGCAGTTTGAAGTGATCCAAATCTAACATTTTCACATTTCCAATACAAATCTGATCACTACTGAGAATTGGATTGTAAACAACAATAATTTTACAGCTTTGATTCACAGTAATTGAACCTCTCCTCACACATGTGTACACTATCTCTCACTTACTCACATTACAAGATCCTTCCATCAGTTATGATGCAGCTCAGTGGTTTCAGTCCTACTGTCTATTAATCCCGTCGGACAAAACCCAACATCATAGATCTCACACTGGTGTGAATGTTCACCTAGATCAGGGTTTACAAACCTACATTTACACAGTCTCTCCACTCTGTACAGCAGCTTACTAGTCAAGCTAGACAGTCAGGTATCATATAAAATGCAGAGGAAATATATATTTTTTTATGTGACGTCCGGACCTCGGTGAAGAATGAATCTGGCCAGCGGGGGCTAAATGAGTTTGACACCACTGCCCTAAGATACCCCTGCCTCAATTCTAACCTTAACCATTAGGGGCAACTTCTTCCTACTCCTTATATCTCAGCTTCACCAAGGGTCTTGGTGGAGGTTCCAGGACCTAGATCCAACCAGTGGAGTCAGGTCCAGTTAGCTCGCAGCCAAGATGAGTCCATCCTGGGCAAAGTCCCTACAGCAGTGCCCCTAGGCCTTGAGGAAGCTCCAGACATGGAGCAGGTCAGTGGGCAGCAGCTTGTGGAGGATCATGAGGCTGCTGTAGTCACAAGATATAAGATTAAGTTTAGTGTCTACATTGTAGAATAATAGTGATAATAACATAATATGAATATGAAATAAAATGAAATAACACATATGGAATCATGTAGTAACCCCAAAAAATGTTAAACAAATCAAAATATATTTAATATTTTAGATTCTTAAAAGTAGCCACCCTTTGCCTTGATGACAACTTTGCACACTCTTGGCATTCTCTCAATCAGCTTCACCTGGAATGCTTTTCCAACAGTCTTAAAGGAGTTCCCACATATGCTGAGCACTTGTTGGCTGCTTTTCCTTCACTCTGTGGTCCAACTTATCACAAACCATCTCAATTGGGTTGAAGAAAGGTGATTATGGAGGCCAGGTCATCTGATGCAGCACTCCATCACTCTCCTTGGTCAAATAGCCCTTACACAGCCTGGAGGTGTGTTGGGTAATTGTCCTGTTGAAAAACAAATAATAGTCCCACTAAGCGCAAACCAGATGGGATGGCATATCGCTGCAGAATGCTGAGGTAGCCATGCTGGTTAAGTGTACCTTGAATTCTAAATCAATTACTGACAGTGTCACCAGCAAAGCACCTCCACACCATCACACCTCCTCCTCCATGCTTCACGGTGGGAACCACACATGCAGAAATCATCCATCCACCTACTCTGCATCTCACAAAGACACGGCGGTTGGAACCAAAAATCAAAAATGTTGACTCATCAGACCAAGGACAGATTTCCATCAGTCTAATGTCCATTGCTCGTGTTTCTTGGTCCAAGCAACTCTCTGATTCTTATTGGTGTCCTTTAGTAGTGGTTTCTTTACAACAATTCGACCATGAAGGCCTGATTCACACAGTCTCCTCTGAACAGTTGATGTTGAGATGTGTCTGTTACTTGAACTCTGTGAAGCATTTATTTGGGCTGCAATTTCTGAGGCTGGTAACTCTAATGAACTTATCCTCTGCAGCGGAGATAACTCTGGGTCTTCCTTTCCTGTGGTGGTCCTCATGAGAGCCAGTTTCATCGTGGCACTTGATGGTTCTTGTGACTGCACTTTTAAAGTTATGGAAATGTTCCAGATTGACTGACCTTCATGTCTTAAAGAAATTATGGACTGTCATTTCTCTTTGCTTATTTGAGCTGTTCTTGCCATAATATGGACTTGGTCATTTAACAAATAGGGCTATATTCTGTATACCACCCCTACACAACTGATTTGCTCAAACGCATTAAGAAGGAAAGAAATTCCACAAATTAACTTTTAACAAGGCACACCTGTTAATTGAAATGCATTCCAATTGATTACCTCATGAAGCTGGTTGAGAGAAAGCCAAGAGTGTGCAAAGCTGTCATCCAAGGCAAAGGGTGGCTACTTTGAATGTCAAATATAACATATATTTTGATTTGTTTAACTCATTTGTGGTTACTACATGATTCCATATGTGTTATTTCATAGTTTTGATGTCTTCACTATTATTCTACAATGTAGAAAATAGTAAAAATAAAGAAAAAACCAGCAATGAGTAACTGTGTCCAAACTTTTGACTGGTACTGTATATAAATAAATAGATATTTCCTGATATTTCTTATATTTCTCAGATATAGGATAGACACTTCAGGACAAACTTCCTTCAGATTATTTGGGGGGGCCTATCTGTTGTTCCGTGTAGTGAATTTGTTATTCAATGCGTTTGAATGGGCTAATAGCAGTAAGGCCAAATTACATTTTTCATCAAATATTTTTACTGATTCTTAAATTCTTAAATTCAAAATCAAATAGCTAAATGTTCCTTGGTATGACCTTAAAACAATTCCATATAGCTTAGTAGAACAACCCCCTCCCCCCTGATTTAGACAGGGCTTAGTCTGTAGAGGGTAAATGTTTCACTATTTTTATTTCCAGGTAATTCATTGAGGAGGATGGTCCTCCCCTTCCTCCTCTGAGGTACCTCCACTGCTCCACAGACATGAAGCCAGGGTGGTGTCTGCCTAGTAGGTTGGCTGCCAGGAGAGAAGGGAGAGGATAGAGGGGGAAGGGGAGAGGGAGGGATTGAGAGATGGAAAGAGAAAAAAGAGGGGAAGAGAAAGGGGGAGAAATTAGAACATTATGGAAATAACATGGTTACATTAACTTTTGTGAGTTTATCCATAATGGGGAGCGTCCCCGTCTATCTGATAGGTTGGCTGCCTGGAGACAGACAGGAATATGTTGGCAAAAATGCAGGTTTTCCAGAAATCCCGGTTGGAAGATATTTGATTTCTGGAAAACCTGGGAAAGTTACAGACATTGAACAACCCTAGATAAGAACATTACCGAAATAGCGTTGTTAAATGTACAGTGAGCTTGTCAGTGATGATTTGGAATGAAAGTACTGTGAATCAATCATAGGTGAAAGTTTGGTAGATTGACAACAAGTGATATGGTTGTACTGTCTTCCTAAATAGATTCAATCAATATCAATAAATTAAGCAATCGATCAACCATCTGCAGTTATCAGGAGTTGACTGTACTGTATGTACCTACAGTTGAAGTCAGAAGTTTACATACACTTAGGTTGGAGTCATTAAAACTCTTTTTTTTAACCACTCCACAAATTTCATGTTAACAAACTATAGTTTTGGCAAGTCGGTTAGGACATCTACTTTATGCATGACACAAGTAATTTTTCCAACAATTGTTTACAGATTATTTCACTTATAATTCACTGTATCACAATTCCAGTGGGTCAGAAGTTTACACACACTTATTTGACTGTGCCTTTAAACAGCTTGGAAAATTCCAGAAAATGATGTCATGGCTTTAGAATCTTCTGATAGGCTTATTGACATAATTTGAGTCAATTGGAGGTGTACCTGTGGACGTATTTCAAGGCCTACCTCTTTGCTTGACATCATGAGAAAATCCAAAGAAATCAGCCAAGAAAATCCAAAGAAATCAGCCAAGACAAAAATGTGTAGACCTCCACAAGTCTGGTTCATCCTTGGGAGCAATTTCCAAACGCCTGAAGGTACCACGTTCATCTGTACAAACAATAGTACGCAAGTATAAACACCATGGGACCATGCAGCTGTCATGTTGCTCAGGAAGGAGACACATTCTGTCTCCTAGAGATGAACGTACTTTGGTGCGAAAAGTGCAGTGTGAAGATGCTGGAGGAAACAGGTACAAAAGTATCTGTATCCACAGTAAAACGAGTCGTATATCAACATAACCTGAAAGGTCGCTCAGCAAGGAAGAAGCCACTGCTCCAAAACCGCCATAAAAAAGCCAGACTACGGTTTGCAACTGCACACGGGGACAAAGATTGTACTTTTTGGAGAAATGTCCTCCGTTCTGGTGAAACAAAAATAGAACTGTTTGGCCATAATGACCATCATTACGTTTGGAGGAAAAAGGGGGAGGCTTGCAAGCCTGAAGAATATCATCCCAACCGTGAAGCACGGGGGTGGCAGAATCATGTTGTGGCGGTGCTTTGCTGCAGGAGGGACTGGTGCACTTCACAAAATAGATGGCATCATGATGGAGGAAAATGATGTGGATATATTGAAGCAACATCAACAGCAAGAATAAGAATAATAAGAAATTATCAAGAAGTCATTATTTACATTATGTATCTCCGTCTGTCCATATGTCTCTCCATCTGTATGCATCAATCAGTCAGCCAGTCAGTCAGTCAGCCAGTCAGTCAGCCAGTCAGTCAGTCAGTCAGTCAGTCAGTCAGTCAGTCAGTCAGTCAGTCAGTCAGTCAGTCTGTGTCTATCTGTCTTCTAAAGCTACGTTGTGATATAAATTCTGTGTTGGCTGTGTGGGGGAAAAATTGAAGTGTTAGTCTGGTAGATTATTGTATCTGGTAGATTTAAATATAACTTCATGCTTTACATTGTGTGATTTAAGTCATCCCTTCCACCCCTCTTCATCACTTGTGTATCACCCACATGTAGAGGAGCAGGAGTGCCAGAGAGAATGAGCGAGTCAAAACAACCAGCCTGAAGACACGAGGCATGGGGAGGAAAATCCTAATACAGCCTAAAGTGATGGAGGGGAGGGGACAGGAAAATATCATAATATATGCCATTTAGCAGATGCTTTTATCCATAGTGTCTTACAGTCATACGTGCATACATTTTACATATGGGTGGTCCCGGGAATCAAACTCACTATCTTGGTAATGTAAGCACCATGCTCTACCAACTGAATTACAGAGGACCTCACTTAGCTACAGAAGAGGGAGACAGGTATGGCTTGAGGGAGTGTATTTAGGAGAGATAAGGGTTAGGGTCAATTCCATTTCAATTTCCATTTAGTTCCTGAATTGAAATTGAATTGACCCTAACCTAGGGTGAGTTCTGTGAGATATCACACATTTACATTTTGATATAAAGAGAGTGGGTGTTTAGACGATAGTAAACAATAGTAGCCTCCCAGTGAGCAGCGTCCAAAGTCTGGCATGAACCAAATCTGAACCATACATAGACGTCTATAATTGGTTCTGATTTGGTCGGATCTGAACCAATCACAGACGTCTAATGTTTGGGCCAAATTGAGTGCGGACCAGACATGTTTCACAAGTTTGGACAGTACAGTAGTAAAGTCTAATATACCCTTGCAAAAATGAATTTGTTGCTGCAAATTTCCCGCAAGTTTGTGTCAAATTTGGTGCAAACTAAATAGTGTGCCATAAAATGTTGCCAGAAGTTTGCAAACATTTGCCACTAGTGGTGAATCTGCGGCAAACCTTTGGCAACAATACTATTTATTGCCACTAGTGGCAAACAGTTCGCCAGAGGTTTTTAACTGGCAGACAATTCTCTCAAGAGTCTATTTGAATCTGTGGCAGCAATATTTATTGCCAATAGTGCCAAACAGTTTATCAGAAGCCTTTTCTGGTGAGCACATGAGTTCCAAGACCAGTAGCCTTTGATGACCAATCAAGGGGATTAGAAACATCTGTTGGAAAATGGAAACCAAGCTATTTAGCTAGCTACAGCTGTCTGGTGAGTGTCTAACTTCCTGATAAACTTAACATTTTGTTGATACCAGTTTCAATCTGTCAGCGCCACTGACTGACGGACGGACGCACGTTTAGCATATTTTTGCACAATTCATGTGATAGGTAGCTAGCTAACTAATGCCTTGCCTAAACACATGTTTAGGTGAATACGTTGCTGTCTTTTACTACCAATATGCATGTCAATATGCTAGAGTCACGGTTCAGTAGCATGTTAGCTAGCACAAGAGCTGAGGTTGGTAGGTAGTTAGCAAATATATAAGTTGATTTGACATCAAAGCAAAACTTAACTTTTGGTGTTGGAAGAGGCTGTATTGGGAGGATGCATCAACACCCTGGAAATATGTTTGGTGCACTCACTCAACACTTGTGATAAGGCAAGTAAATGCATGTATTCTCAAATGTTGCTATCCCATACATTCATTATTTTAAATAATTAGCTAAATCTTTTCCTTGCTTTAAACTAGCAGCTAGCTCATATTGATCATGTGTTCCTTCTCTCTTTCTAGAAACAATTGGTTACAAGGGAATATTACAGATTGAGTCCAATCAAACTGAGGACAGAGAAATGTGTGCACCAGACAGGTCAAGGCCTCTTGCATGCATGGCTTCAAGATGTAAATTACACACACACAATGTTTGGATGACCCAATTGCTGGGTTGCAGGTATTGGGTCAATAGGTTTTTTGTAAATACAGCAAGGTTGAGTTATTGGTGCTGGGTTAAGGTTGGGTTATGGATATTTGACCCAGCCAGTGTGTGAAGTCCACAAGAATACTAACATCAAGGCGGTGACCCGATCCTGTAGGTTCATGCTCTACAACATTCGCAGAGTACGACCCTGCCTCACACAGGAAGTGGCGCAGGTCCTAGTCCAGGCACTTGTCATCTCCCGTCTGGATTACTGCAACTCGCTGTTGGCTGGGCTCCCTGCCTGTGCCATTAAACCCCTACAACTCATCCAGAATGCCGCAGCCCGTCTGGTGTTCAACCTTCCCAAGTTCTCTCACGTCACCCCGCTCCTCCGCTCTCTCCACTGGCTTCCAGTTGAAGCTCGCATCCGCTACAAGTCCATGGTGCTTGCCTACGGAGCTGTGAGGGGAACGGCACCTCCGTACCTTCAGGCTCTGATCAGGCCCTACACCCAAACAAGGGCACTGCGTTCATCCACCTCTGGCCTGCTTGCCTCCCTACCTCTGAGGAAGCACAGTTCCTGCTCAGCCCAGTCAAAACTGTTCGCTGCTCTGGCACCCCAATGGTGGAACAAGCTCCCTCACGACGCCAGGACAGCGGAGTCAATCACCACCTTCCGGAGACACCTGAAACCCCACCTCTTTAAGGAATACCTGGGATAGGATAAAGTAATCCTTCTAACCCCCCCCCCCCCAAATATTTAGATGCACTATTGTAAAGTGGTTGTTCCACTGGATATCTTAAGGTGAATGCACCAATTTGTAAGTCGCTCTGGATAAGAGCGTCTGCTAAATGACTTAAATGTAAATGTTAAATGTAATACTTGTGACTGAGTGGAAAACGGCTAACGTTATTTCGACAGACAAACACAGAACCCAAACCGCCTGTGCCATCATGCATAAATGTATTTTGTCCCCCCACACCAAATGTGAAATAACAGGCTGACTACACAGCTCACGAGCGTTGCAAAATAAATGTAGAAATTTATATTCAATTATTGCACCCACACTGCTTGGGTGCCAATGAGCGTCTGTTGCCAAGGGCTAAAATAGAAGTCAGTTTTATTTGTGACGCAGATCGTGCTGCAAGTCCTGCCTCTCCCGTCTCCTCATTGGTTTATAGAAGCAGGTACCCATTTGCCATCTCCTCATTGGTTATACCTACGTGGGTGACAAAGACGAATGAGGTCAGTGCGGTAATGCACCTAATGTATGAAAGATGCCAATTGCAATATAAAGTCAAGTGAAGAAAAAGCCTAGAAGGAGGAGAGATGACTAGAAATGATTTGGTTGACCGTTTTATGTGTGGCTTAATTGTCAGAGTAGAGGACCTTGTGCATTTCAGGTAAAATAACAACTCAATGTTTATATCCAAGGACAAATTAGCTAACAATAGCAAGCTAGCTAAATAGGACAAATTAGCTAGCAATTGCAAGCTAGCTAGCTAAATTGCCATAAATGTTTTAATGCTTTTCAACCTGTCCCCAAATTAATGTAATTGGTTCAGAGTTTGTTTTGATATATTAACCTGTGTGTCATGACCGCGTTTGGTGTGGGGGGGACAGAATACATATATGCACAATGGCGCATATGCACAGCCGGTTTGGGTTCCGTGTTAAGGGTGTTTTGGCTGACTGAAAACGTTAAGTAACAAATGTTACTAATTATGAATGTGATGGTCATTCAGGTTAAATAGATTGTCCTATCATAATTAGGTAGCTAACGTTAGATAGCTAGCTAACCGTTTTCTGAGGTATTATCTCTGGCTGTGGTAACGTTAGCTAGGTTACTGAAGTGTTGCGGAATATAACTAAATGTACTGTTTTAGCTAGTTGGCTAACTGTCAGTGTCTATAACGGTAACTTCCTTCTGACAACTCTTCTGGATTGTCTCTGACACCGTTTCACTTGTTAGCTGGCTAGCTAAGTTACCATAGTTTTTATTTATTCTCCATCTGGGTTAATTTAACCAAGCAATTATGCAGGCTTATCTCATGCTTGAATTGTGATTGATTGAGTTAGCTTGCGTTACTGTACTGGTTTTCAAAGGTTTCTGGCAGTGACAGCTTTAGTCGGACTTATGAAGTTGCGAAGAATGGATGCTAATTCTGTTAGTTAGCTAACATTAGAGTTGGCCTTAAACTTCACCACAGCCTCTTAGAACCATGCAGCCACTTTGTTACTAGATACATTACATGCACAGCTACCATAGTCTGGCCTTAATTTTACCATACTTTCTTTATTGGTCACTTTCACAGATTCTGTTAAAGTGACCAACCTGACGCACAACACGCATCACATGCTGGGAGCAGCTCATGGGCATTTAAGGGTAAAGGGCCTTGCTCAAGGGCACAACAGCAGTAGGTGGTACTCATTTTTCTTTTTTCTCTCTCCCTTGTATTTGTTCAACCATATGACAATGCTTAGAAATGTGGGTGACACTATCCTTTAAAATCTTCCTTTTAAGCTTAGTGATTAAGGTTGTTGGGCCAGTAACTGATACTTTTGGTCATATAGTGTATGTGGACACCTGCTAGTCTAACATCTCATTCCAAAATCATGGGCATTATGGAGTTGGTCCCCCCCTTTGCTGCTATAACTGCCTCCACTCTTCTGGGAAGGCTTTACATTGCTGTTGGGACTTGCTTCCATTCAGCCACAAAAGCATTAGTGAGGTCGGGCACTGATGCAGGGTTTTTAGGCCTGGCTCGCAGTCAGCATTCATATTCATCCCAAAGTTGTACAATGGGGTTGAGGTCAGGGCTCTGTGCAGGCCAGTCAAGTTCTTCCACACTGATCTCTACAAACTATATCTGAATGGAACATTTCTGTATGGACCTTGCTGTGCATGGGGCATTGTCATGCTGAAACAGGAAAGGGCCTTCCCCAAACTGTTGCCACAAAGTTGGAAGCAGAAAATCCTCTAGAAGGTAAATTTATGCTGTAGAGTTAAGATTTCCATTCAATGGATCTAAGGGGCCAAGCCATGAAAAACAGACCCAGACCATTATTCCTCCTCCAGCAAACTATACAGATGGCACTATGCATTCGGGCAGGTAGCGTTCTCCTGGCATCTGCCAAACTCAGATTTGTCCCTCGTACTGCCAGATGGTGAAGCGTGATTCATCAGTCCAGAGACCAGGTTTTCACTGCTCCAGTCCAATGGCAGCGAGCTTTACACCACTCCAGCCGAGGGTTGGCATTGCGCGTGGTGGTCACAGGCCTGTGTGCGGCAGCTCGGCCTTGGAAACCCATTTTATGACGCTCCCGACGAACAGTTCTTGTGCTGACGTTGTTCCAGAGGCAGTTTGGAACTCTGTAGTGAGTGTTGCAAACAAGGAGAGGCAATTTTTACGCACTGTGCTTCTGCACTCAGGAGTACAGGTCTGTGAACTTGTGTGGCCTACGACTTCGTGGCTGAGCCATTGTTGCTCTTAGATGTTTCCACTTCACAATAACAACAACAGTTGACTGGGGCACGTCTAGCAGTGCAGAAATTTGACAAATGGACTTGTTGGAAAGGTGGCATGCTATGACGGTGCCATGTTGAAAGTCACTGAGCTCTTCAGTAAGGCCATTCTACTGCCAATGTTTATCTGGAGATTGCATGGCTGTGTGCTCGATTTTTATTTATTTTTTTTATTTTTTTTTATTCACCTGTCAGCAACGGGTGTGGCTGAAATAGCCGAATCCACTAATTTGAATGGGTGTCCACATTCTTTTGTATATAGATGGTGTTGTTTGTTCCATCTTGCTCCCTCGGGGATTCTAATCAGCAATCTGCCTTTCTGCCCTTAAAGGCAGTTAACCCCCAACAGCAACTGTTCCCACACCTCGAAGATGTGGCTGTTGATTTAAGGCAGCCCCCTGCACCTCTCTGATTCATATGGGTTGGGTTAAATGCAGAAGACACATTTCGGTTTAATGCATTCAGTTGTGCAACTGATTAGCTTTTCCACTGCAAAATAGAGGGTAAAAGGGAAGAGATGGACCAGAAAATTCTCTTGCTTTTGGACAACAAACTATAGTCGGAAGTTAATGAAGAACGTAAAAGCCTTACATGCAGTGAGTATTCTGTAAACGCAACCTTTTTTTATACACGTGGGAAGGTCCTCGGGATATACATAGGAATGTGGACACACCAAGCATAGCTGTGTCTTGCCAGGTACATGTTGAAAGATTTGTGTATTTTGAAAACTGATTGTTAAAAGGAATTCATAATTGTTTGAATACTTTGTGCTCACAACAGTGTCAAATGTGAGAAGGCAGCCCAGATGACCAAGTAGCTGAACATCTGGCCGGCAAACCAGGTTGCGGAGTACATGAAGGAGACCCTGATCCAGAGGGCTCAGTCTACCAGACAGAATGGGGCCAAGAAGGTCGAGATAGTCCGAGAGTATCCGCGTCTGCTGGATACTCCAGGCATGGTGCGTAAAATGTTTTACCTAAACATTAGACTTGAATTTGCGCATGGAGAGCTATGACCACGGGTCTGGAAAGGAAGCTTTTTGTTAACCCTTGTAAGTCTAAGCCATTGGAGGGGGATACAGTGGGAACATGTGGATCTGAGCAAGTGTGATGTCATAAATGTTTTGGTTTATGTATGTGAATGTTAAGTTGTCTATTGTTTTTGTTTGTAAAACAATAAGGTAAATACAATATTACAAAAAAGTTATTTTCTGCTTTACCACAGAAGCCCAAGATCTTCTCTTCGAAGTGCAGGTATAGTTTGAAATGACCCTGTTGGTGGTGCCTCAGATCCTCATTTATTTTTTGGGCCTGAAACGATCAACAGATTGCACATACAGTGGGGGTAGGCAATTTACATTGAGATTTATTATGAATGAGTGATAATATTTGTCAAATGGCAGTCAAGCATCGATCATCATTTCACCAGAATAAGACCCCCAATGTTTATTGGTTATGGAGCATCAAGCTTGCTCATTCAACATCCTGTGAATTATCATAATGTATTTAATCTGTAGCCTAATAAACTACAGGCTTTCCTGAGTTGTAGTGGGAGGACCACACATGTCATCGCGTGACTCCATGTTTACTTCGATATGATGGTTATTACAGTGGGAAGAATAAGTATGTGAACGCTTTGGAATTACCTGGACTTCAGCATAAAATGTGATTTGATCTTCATCTAAGTCACAACAGACAGTCTGCTTAAACTAATAACACAAACAATTATATATTTTCATGTATTTATTGAACACACCGTGTAAACACTTTTCCCACCCTGCATTGTAAGTGAACCCTTCGATTTAATAACTGGTTGACCCTTTTTTGGCAGCAATAACCTCAACCAAACATTTTCTGTAGTTGCGGATCAGACCTGCACAACGGTCAGGAGGAATTTTGGACCATTCCTCATTACAAAACTGTTTCAGTTCAGCAATATTCTTGATGTCTGGTGTGAACCGCTCTTGAGGTCATGCTACAGCATCTCAATTGGGATGAGGTCAGGACTCTAACTGGGCTACTCAAGAAGGCATATTTTCTTCTGTTGAAGCCATTCCGTTGCTTTACTTGTGTTTTGGGTCGTTGTCCTGTTGCATCACCCAACTTCTGTTAGCTTCAATTGGTAGAGAGAGAGCCTTACATTCTGCTGCAAAATGTCTTGATAAACTTGGGAATTCATTTTTCTGTCTGATAGCAAGCTATCCAGGCCCTGAGGCAGCAAAGCAGCTCCAAACCATGATGCTCCCTCCACCATACAGATGGGATGAGGTTTTGATGTTGGTGTGCTGTGCCTTTTTTTTTTTCTCCACACAGTGTTGAGTGTTCCTTCCAAACAACCAAACTGTAGTTTAATGTATACAGAATATTTTGCCAGCAGTGCTGTGGAACATCCAGATGCTCTTTTGCTAACTTCAAACATGCAGCAATGTTTTTTTTGACAGCAATGGCTTCTTCTGTGGTGTCCTCCCATGAACACCATTCTTGTTTAGTGTTTTACGTATCGTAGACTTGTCAACAGAGATGTTAGCATGTTCCAGAGATTTCTGTAAGTCTTTAGCTGACACTCTAGGATTCTTCTTAACCTCATTGAGCATGCTGTGCTCTTGCAGTCATCTTTGGAGGATGGCCACTCCTAGGGAGAATAGCAACAGTGCTAAACTTTCTCCATTTATAGACAATTTGTCTTACTGGGGACTGATGAAAATCAAGGCTTTTAGAGATACCCTTTCCAGCTTTATGCAAGTCAACAATTCTTAGGTCTTCTGAGATCTTTTGTTCGAGGCATGGTTCACATCATGTAGTGCTTCTTGTGAATAGCAAACTCACATTCTGTGTTTTTTCTTTTTTTTTTTTTTTATAGGCAAGGGCAGCTCTAACCAACATCTTGTCTCATTGACTGGACTCCAGGTTAGCTGACTCCAATTAGCTTTTGGAAAAGTCATTAGCCTAGGAGTTACATACTTTCTCCAACCTACACAGACTGTTTAAATGACATATTCAATATAGACAAGAGAAATACAATTTGTGTGTTATTAGTTTAAGCAGACTGTCTGTGACTTCGATGAAGGTCAGATCTCATTTTATGACCAATTTATACAGAAATCCAGAATTCCAAAGGGTTCACAATTTTCTTGCCACTGTATATCAATATTTGCACAAAGGAGTTTCCACAGCCATTTCTCGCATAAATAATTTTACCGACACAAAGATCCCACCATGTCGAACAAACACATTTTTTTGTAGGCATTTATGAAATTGTACTGGTATTTCATGTTTCCATCAGCCTGGTTATGATATTTTTTGTTGTTGTCATGCATCAGTTAATTCATGGATGGAAATGTGGTTAGTGTGGTGTAATTGAACCTATGAGCCCCAGCCCCAAATTAATGGAAGATCTAAGCTTCAGAGGGAACGGGTGTTTATTGATGTAAATGGGTATAAAATATACAAAATAAATTGTGTGTGTGTGATTGCATTTTTCAGTGTGCCCCTGCTTTGCACAAGTCCTCATATTCTAAAATCAAATGATTTCTGTAACCGGTTGGGACCAACACCAGGTGGTGACCAGACCCTACCCATTTGTGTTGGTTCTTGTGGACTGCTCACAGGTTTTAAGTCATTATTGGAGCAAGATGCACTGGATATGTGCTTCAAGTCCTATTATGTGTTTGATGTCAACTTTCCCACTGTGCCCCAGCATGGGAATTCCTACAGACCATGGTGTGTCAGCTGCCAGGAACAGAATCCCCTGCACTAAGACTGTTGCGAGCATGTCTTTTATCAACTGAACAATAGTGGATAAGTATCTGCTCTTGTATGTAGTGTGAGAAGTGACAGGATATATTAATTCCTGTGAATTAATAGATCAATGGATGAGCCTTGAGGGTCTCATTCCAATGCTAATATGCTCTTAACCTAAGCCCTGACTAAGACAATGGAGAGGTTCTACTAACCTATATGGAATTGTTTTAACAAGGTCATACCAAGGATCATTTTGCTATTTTAAAACACCTTGAACTATCAAATATATAAAACAAAATTGGCCTTACTGCTATTAGCCCATACAAACGCATTGACTAACAGATTTAATGCATGGAAAACTCATATCTGAAACACTTGTAATTTAAAAAAAATAATGAATTAACCCCTTTTGGCATTAAACAATCTCATATACAGTGCATTTGGAAAGTGTTCGGACCCCTTGACTTCTTCCACAGTTTGTTACGTTACAGCCTTATTCTAAAATGGATTAAATCGGTTTTTCCCCCTCAATCTACACACAATACCCCATAATGACAAAGCAAAAACAGGTTTATACATTTTTGCAAATGTATTACAAAGACAAAACTGAAATATCCCATTTACATAAGTATTCAGACCCTTTACTCAGTGCTTTGTTGAAGCACCTTTGGCAGCGATTCCAGCCATGAGGCTTCTTGGGCATGATGCTACAAGCTTGGCACACCTGTATTTGGGGATTTTTCTCCCATTCTTCTCCGCAGATCTTCTCAAGCTCTGTCTGGTTGGATGGGGAGTGTCACTGCATAGGTATTTTCAGGTCTCTCCAGAGATGTTCGATTGGGTTCAAGTCCGGGTTCTGGCTGGGCCACTTAAGGACATTCAGAGGCTTGTGCCGAAGCCACTCCTGTCTTGTCTTGGCTGTGGCTTAGGGTCGTTGTCATGTTGGAAGGTGAGTCTTCGCCCCAGTCTGAGGTCCTGAGCACTCTGGAACAGGTTTTCATGAAGCATCTCTCTGTACTTTGCTCCTTTCATCTTTCCCTTGATCCTGACTAGTCTCCCAGTCCCTGCCGCTGGAAAACATCCCCACGGCATGATGCTGCCACCACCACCATGCTTCACCTTAAAGATGGTGCCAGGTTTCCTCCAGACATGATGCTTGGCATTCAGGTAAGAGTTCAATCTTGGTTTTATAAGACCTGAGAATCTTGTTTCTCATGGCCTGAGAGTCCTTTAGGTGCCTTTTGGCAAACTCCAGCCAGGCTGTCATGTGCCTTTTACTGAGGAGTGGCTTCGGTCTGGCCACTACCATTTAAGGTCTGATCGGTGGAGTGCTACAGTGAGGGGAAAAAAGTATTTGATCCCCTGCTGATTTTGTATGTTTGCCCACTGACAAAGAAATTATCAGTCTATAATTTTAATGGTAGGTTTATTTGAACAGTGAGAGACAGAATAACAACAACAAAAAATCCCGGAAAACGCATGTCAAGTGTTATAAATTGATTTGCATTTTATGGAAGAACGTGGTGCGAAATACAAAAACCTCAAATGCAATAATTTCCATTTTTCAAACATACAACTTTTTTTTTCATCTGGCCGTGAAATACTGCCCCCTATCCCAAACAGGTTAAGAGTGGATGAGGTGGCTGACGGGACTGGCTTCCTCTCTCACATCAAACATACCTGCAGACGCGAGACAGATGGATAGAGAGCATGATTAAGCCTTATTTGTTTTTATTCTAACACGGTCAGTCATCATGCGGTGAAATGCGAAACTGACCTTTGATCATTAACTCTGGGACTACCCCATCTCCCTCTGTATTTCTATGTTAAGCATCCTTTTTATAATACTTCCTGTATAATATCCCTTATAACATTGGCTAGAGACGTGCATGTGACAATAGCAGGATCATATCAAGGATATCGTCACGAAGCTTGATGATGACTTGGTCATTTGAATCACCTGTGTAGTGCTAAGGCAAAAACAAAAATGTGCACCACTTTGAGTCCCCAGGACTGAGAACCGCTGCTCTTCATTGGGTCCTGTTAATCTGCAGACAGGCTTTCACAGCTCTCTGTATCTGAGGACAGAAAACCTCACAAGAAATTGACTACACAAAAGTACCTGCTCTATCCAGAGTAGCCTACTCACTCACTTTGACAGCTGGGCCTGCTATCCTTTCACCCTCCTCCAAAAACTACAAATCTTTGCCATTATCAAGAGTGACACTGGGGCAAAAACAATATCCTACATAGTGTGGGAGGACTGCACCTAAAAAAGGCTGGAGGCTCATAACTAATCGAAGAGCATGCATGTATATGTCCTGACCAAAAGATGAGTCAGTGGTAGGGTTCACTTCACGCTGCAGCACAGCAAGATTCTCAGTAGACGGGGCATGGGTTGTCAGGAACAATGACCCCATTGTCAGTGTTTCCAGATTAGCCTCCTGATAAAGTAGGTCCTCCACCTGCTGAATCTGGATTGCTCAAAAGAAACAAATCTGTATTAATGGCGATACATTTGGCAGCAACGCGCTTGATAGTCCAGTGAAAATGGCTGAGTGTTATGTGGTGTAAGTCTTAAAATTAGCAGCTGACATCTTAAGTTATTTTTTTTTTAATGCATGTTAGACAGGTTCCATGTACAACAAGACAGGCAGAGAGGAAGAGAGAAAAAGAACACAGAACAGTTTAATTACTTCTGGTTATGGACACTTTTGCAAGCAATAAAGCTTCCACGGCCTGTTCCGCGGACAGTGAACATCTGGCAATACCTACATTTTCGACCCCTTGATCAGCTAGCACTCAAAGTAAAGAAAATAGCTTTTTTTTTGTAGATATGAAAACAATAACGGAGATATGACCATTCAATCTAAAGCAGCAGATGTCTTTTTCAGGATACGTCAATACAGCACAGAAAGCTTAACACCAGACTGGTATTGTGGTTGTTCATTAGGTGATGGGAAATATGCAATATGCATACAAAATAATATACTTACCTTCCTTGAAAATCCATCTTTACCGCCAAAGACAACAATGTATCTTGGAAGAAAACATTGGAATTACAAGTGGAATGTTTAACCTATTAACTTGCTTCATTATTTATGTATTGCCAGTTGATGTAGAACAACTTTAATTTCATACATTGACAATTTGTCTACGAATAAATAAAGTTAAAATAACTAAGAATTGGAGACATTATACATCTTAATATCTTTATCAATTTATTTGTATCAATGTGGGCGAGAGACGGGAGCAGGAACAGAGTATTTTTGCCGAGCAATGCAACAAAGCTTGATCATTCTGGCAATGATATCTGTACCATCTACATGCTGCAAAAACTCCCTAACTCTTTGCCATTGTACACAATTGCCCATTGCTTGGAGACTACTGACATATCAGAATAGCATTCCCTGACAGACATATTGTGTTCTTTCATCCTTCTGTAAAAAAAGCTAACCGTTTACACTGTCATGAAATATGATTATATATCGACTATGAAACAAATAGGACATGGCCTGCTTATGAGTTGCCATGAAAGATTTGCCCTAACGACCAAGGGAGAGTTAGAGCACTGATTATGCTTTTGGGTCCCAATGCACTACTGTGTCTCTAACTGACAATGAATGGGCAATATAAACCAAATAATAAACTGATAATTGTGCAAGACTTCAAATGAAACAAGCAGGGAGCACGTTTCAAACCCCAACCTTCTTGCCCCAAGTACAGCGCGCTATCGACAGTGCACCAAAAGCATGCTCAAGCCGCAGAGTCGCATCCTCGCAGTAGCTTACTACACAATGTAATAAAGTAATGACTTTTCAAATAAGTTACCTTAAACGTTATGTTGGCTGACAATTTGTTAGCTACAGTTGAAGTCGGAAGTTTACATACACCTAAGCCAAATACATTTAAACTCAGTTTTTCACAATTCCTGACATTTAATCCTAGTAAAAATTCCCTTTCTTAGGTCAGTTAGGATCACCACTTTATTTTAAGAATGTGAAATATCAGAATAATAGTTGAGTGATTTATTTCGGCTTTTATTTCTTTCATCACATTCCCAGTGGGTCAGACGTTTACATACACTCAATTAGTATTTGGTAGCATTGCCTTTAAATTGTTTAACTTGGGTCAAATGTTTCGGGTAGCCTTCCACAAGCTTCCCACAATAAGTTGGGTCAATATTGCCCCATTCCTCCTGACAGCTGGTGTAACTGAGTCAGGATGTAGGCCTCCTTGCTCGCACACACTTTTTCAGTTCTGCCCAAAAATGTTCTATAGGATTGAGGTCAGGGCTTTGTGATGGCCACCAATACCTTGACTTTGTTGTCCTTAAGCCATTTTGCAACAACTTTGGAAGTATGCTTGGGGTCATTGTCCATTTGGAAGACCCATTTGCAACCAAGCTTTAAAGTTCCTGACTGAAGTCTTGATGTTGCTTCAATATATCCACATAATTTTCCATCCTCATGATGCCATCTATTTTGTGAAGTGTGCTAGTCCCTCCTACAGCAAAGCACCCCCACAACATGATGCTGCCACCCCCGTGCTTCATGGTTGGGATGGTGTCCTTCGGCTTGCAAGCCTCCCCCTTTTTCCTCCAAACATAACGATGGTCATTATGGCCAAACAGTTCTATTTTTGTTTCATCAGACCAGAGGACATTCTTTGTCCCCATGTGCAGTTGCAAACCATAGTCTGGCTTTTTTATGGGGGTTTTGGAGCAGTGGCTTCTTCCTTGCTGAGTGGCCTTTCAGGTTATGTCGATATAGGACTTATTTTCCTGTGGATATAGATACTTTTGTACCTGTTTCCTCCGGCGTCTTCACAAGGTCCTTTGCTGTTGTTCTGGAATTGATTTGCACTTTTTGCACCAAAGTATGTTCATCTCTAGGAGACAGAACGCGTCTCCTTCCTGAGCGGTATGATGGCTGTGTGGTCCCATCTTGTTTATACTTGCGTACTATTGTTTGTACAGATGAACTTGGTACCTTCAGGCGTTTAGAAATTGCTCCCAAGGATGAACCAGACTTTTGGCGGTCTTCAATTTTTGTTTTCTGAGATCTTGGCTGATTGCTTTTGATTTTCCCATGATGTCAAGCAAAGAGGCACTGATTTTGAAGGTAGGCCTTGAAATACATCCACATGTACACCTTCAATTGACTCAAATGATGTAAATTAGCCTATCAGAAGCTTCTAAAGCCATGACATCATTTTTGTTAATTTTCCAAGCTGTTTAAAGGCACAGTCAATTTAGTGTGTGTAAACTTCTGACCCATTGGAACTGTGATAGTGAATTATAAGTGAAATAATCTGTCTGTAAACAATTTTTGGAAAAATTACTTGTCATGCACAAAGTAGATGTCCTAACCAACTTGCCAAAACTATAGTTTGTTTAACAAGAAATTTGTGGAGTGGTTGAAAAACGAATTTTATTGACTCCAACCTAAGTGTATGTAAACTGCCGACTTCAACTGTATCTCTGCTGGCCACCCTCTTTGGATTTCTACCACCATATATTTTTCAACTATGTTGTGATGTTTTTAACATACAATTTGAATCTATCTAATCAAATAGTACCCACAGATTTTGAGTTGAAAATAAATACTTTTACTAAGAGTATTAATATATTAGTAATTGACTGACCAGGTCTCCAGATCTCCCAACAATACTATTTCTAGGGTGAGTTTTAGATCAATGTTATGCATTTTCAGCCATTGATGAACCTGAGACCAGAAACGGGCTACCTGAGGGCAATACAAAAACAAATGGTCTATTGATTCTGTATCCTCACAACAAAATCTGCATTGTATGCCCCAAATACTCCACATTTTGTTGGTGGCAAAAATTCTGTAAAATAATTTTAGCTGAAAAGCACAATCTTGCATCGTTTAATATATCAACTCATACACCCTGAACCATGGAATCGGTATATCAAAAATCTCTTCCCAACTACAAGCCACAATTTTCAATGTTTTTACTGTTACAGTCCATATAAGGAAATCAGTCAATTTAAATAAATTCATTAGGCCCAATCTATGGATTTCACATGACTGGGCAGGGGTGCAGCCATGGGTTGGCCTCGGAGGGCATAAGCCCACCAACTTGGGGAGCCAGGCCCAGCCAATCAGAATGAGTTTTTCCACACAAAATGGTTTTATTCCAAACAGATATACTCAGTTTCATCAGCTGTCCGGGTGGCTGGTCTCAGATGATCAAGCAGGTGAAGAAGTCAGATGTGGAGGTCCTATGCTGGCATGGTTACATGTGGTCTGCAGTTGAGGCCGGTTGGACGTACTGCAAAATTCTCTAAATCTACTTTGGAGGTGGTTTATGGTTGAGAAATTAACATTCATTATCTGGCAACAGCTCTGGTAGACATTCCTGTAGTCAGCATGCCAATTGCCCAATCCCTCAACTTGAGATATCTGTGGCATTGTGTTGTGACACAACTGCAGATTTTAGAGTGGCCTTTTATTGTCCCCAGCACATGGTGCACTTGTGTAATGATCATGTTGTTTAATCAGCTTCTTGATATGCCACACCTGTCAGATGGATGGATTATTTTGGCATAGGAGAAATGCTCGCTAACAGGGATGTTAAGAAGTTTGTGCACAAAAGTTTTATAGAAATAAGATTTTTTGTGCTCATGGACAATTTCTGGGATCTTTTATTTCAGCTCATGAAACATGTTGAGTTTATATTTTTGTTCAGTGTATGTTTCTGTTTTTATGTATGTGTGTATATCTATATACAAATATTAGAATTTGTATTCCACTTGAGTTTTGTGTAGATTGTTGATTAAAAAATGAAAATTAAATCAATTTTAATCCCACTTTGTAACACTTGCCTGCTACGGTGCATTTTGATTGAACTATCTTATGTCAATAAAAACAGCTGGACGTAATGACGTCACACCAAAAAAAAAAAAAAAATAATAAAAAAAATTCTCAAACCTAGTGTCGCATTAAAATGAAGTGGTTTAAGTATTTCCATTATCCATTTAGACAAATTGTGCATAAATAACTTGGCGATAGCCTGTATGCCCTCTCACCTACAGTACATTTGGAAAGTATTCAGACCCCTTGACTTTTTCCACATTTTGTTATGTTAGACTTATTCTAAAATGTATTTATTGAATTACTTTTTCCCCTCATCAATCTACACACCCCATAATGACAAACAGGTTTTTAGAATTGTTTTGCAAATGCATGTTTTTTTTCATCAGAAATACCTTATTTAAATAAGTATTCAGACCCTTTGCTATGAGACTTGAAATTGAGCTCAGGTGCATCCTGTTTCAATTGATCATCCTTGAGATGTTTCTACAACTTGATTGGAGCCCACTTGTTGTAAATTCAATTGATTGGACATGATTTGGAAAGGCACACACCTGTCTAATATAAGGTCCCACAGTTGACAGTGCATGTCAGAGCAAAAACCAAGCCATGACAGCGCCGAGACAGGATTGTGTTGAGGCACAGATCTGGGGAAGGGAACCAACACATTTCTGCAGCATTGACAGTCCCCAAGAACACAGTGGCCTCCATCATTCTTAAATGGAAGAAGTTTGGAACCACCAAGACTCTTCCTAGAGTTGGCCGCCCGGGCCAAACTGAGCAATTGGGGGAGAAGGGCCTTGGTCAGGGAGGTGACCAAGAACCCAATAGTCACTCCAGAGTTCCTCTGTCGATGGAGGAACCTTCCAGAAGGACAACCATCTCTGCAGGACTCCACCAATCAGGTCTTTATGGTAGAGTGGCCAGACTGAAGCCATTCCTCAGTAAAATGCACAACAGCCTGCTTGGAGTTTGTCAAAAGGCACCTAAAGGACACTGATCATGAGAAACAAGATTCTCTGGTCTGACGAAAACAAGATTGAAATCTTTGGCCTGAATGCCAAGCGTCACATCTGAGGAAACCTGGCACCATCCCTACGGTGGAGCATGGTGGTGGCAGCATCATGCTGTGAGGATGTTTTTCACTGGCAGGGACTGGGAGTCTTGTCAGGATCAAGGGAAAGATGAACGGAGCAAAGTAAAGAGATCCTTGATGAAAACCTGCTCCAGAGCGCTCAGGACCTCAGACTGGGGCAAAGGTTCACCTTCCAACAGGACAACAACCCAACAACCCATACAGCCAAGACAATGCTGGAGTGACTTCGGGAAAAGCCTCAATGTCCTTGAGTGGCCCAGTCAGAGCCCGGACTTGAATCCGATCAAAAATCTCTGGAGAGACCTGAAAATAGCTGTGAAGCGACGCTCCCCATCCAACCTAACAGAACTTGAGAGGATCTGCAGAGAAGAATGGGAGAAACTCCCCAAATACAGGAGTGCCAAGCATGTAGTGTAATACCCAAGAAGACTCAAGGCTGTAGTCGCTGTCATTGTTGAAGTAACTAAGTACTGAGTAATTGCTTGGGAGCAATTTGGAAATTGCTCCCAAGGATGAACCAGACTTGTGGAGGTCTACAATTTAGTTTCTGAGGTCTTGGCTGGTTTATTTTGATTTTCCCATGATGTCAAGCAAAGGGGCACTGTATTTGAAGGTAGGCCTTGAAATACATCCACAGGTACACCTATAAATTGACTGAAATTATGTCAATTAGCCTGTCAGAAGCTTCTAAAGCCATGACGTAATTGTCTGGTATTTTCCAAGCTGTTTAAAGACAGTCAACTTAGTGTATGTAAACTTCTGACCCACTGGAATTGTGATACGGTGAATTCTAAGTGAAATAATCTGTCTGTAAACAATTGTTGGAAAAATTACTTGTCATGCACAAAGTAGATGTCTTAACCAACTTGCCAAAATTGTAGTTTGTTAACAAGAAATGTGTGGAGTGGTTGAAAAACGAGTGTTAATGACTCCAACCTAAGTGTATGTAAACTTCCGACTTCAACTGTGCTCCCAAATGTCCCAAGAAGGAAGTCACCGTACCTAAATGAAAAATATTGCTCACTTGTTATGCAAGTGTTGCACACCAACAGATGGAGAAGACCTACACCAATCGAGTAATTCATTTCAACAATAATCTTCATTTTAATTTGACTTTACTAACAACAAGAGGGCTTAATTGAAGTCTATTTCTTCGGAGTCTATATGGGGCGGGAAGGCCTCTGAAAGTTCTAATCTTGGATTCATAATTAGTCAAGATTGAATTATTTTCTAACAGTGATATTTTCTTTGCAAATAAGACACACTGGCTTGGCATTGGGAAAAGATGGAGAGATTACATTTTATCTTGCTTTCAAGCAAATTGTTCTGAACAAATGTGGATGTAAAAAAAGTAGTGTAGGCTACATAGACTTGTTTTCCCCCACCAATCAATGCACAGAGAAATAGATCAAAATAAAAAAAATTGACGAGATAGTGATTTTGATCTGATTATGCTCAAAATCACTAACTTATTGTCACTGAATTTATTATGTACTAATAATATGTACTAATAATATGTGCTAAATTTGTAGTGTAGGCCAAATAATTGTGCTAATATTATAAACTTATGTTCTGGTCCGCCGTCATCCAATTGTTATAATATGATTTGAAGCAATAGCCTATTTCGGCACCATTTCGCGCTGCTCTGAGACAAGCATGTGGACTGGTCTTGATAAATCAATGATGTTTTTATTTTCACTGAATCTTCATTTGGGTATTGGTTAGCCTACAACTAGGGTTTGAAAATGGTCACGATGTTCAGCGCCTTATTTTCCTAATGGAAACCCCGAGGGTTTCATTTTTCTTGGAATAGAAACACCATAATATTAATAAAATGAATTAAGCTAAATTTCTTAAAATCAATCCCATATGCTATGTTCTTACAAAAAATGTGCTTAAATTCTCTAGCACAGCCAATATTACAAAAAGTCAAATGTTCTCAAAGATGCCCTCTGGTGGTCAAACTAGCACTAAGGTCAACAATGGCTGACACTTAAATAGCGTGCCATAGAATTATGCGTTAGCCGGCAAGGTGTGCTGCAGTATGACGCAACTTTTACAGAAAGTCAGTGAAATTAAGTCAGTTTTAAAGTTATTCAAACACTTCTAAATAACGTTTAAATGTTGTTCATTGAGTGATAAGAAAACGTAAAAAAATAACCATAACACAAAACTTTCACAACATTTAGAGAATATTCTCTGAATGTGATTTAATTACCTTTAAAATAACCTATAATTTCCGTTCGCAGAGCGTTGATAAAATCTCCCAGGAAAACTTTCAGGGAACCAAAGTAAAACGTTCTCAGAGTATGTCTTGGTAGTCTTAAACAAATCCACTTTGAAACATAAGTAAACACATCACACGCATTGGGCTTACAAAAAAGAAGACACCTGTACCATGTCAGATAAAGAGTTGAAATGTATTTAATTTAGAGTTTGCATCCCAATATTAGACTTTATATGCAGAGACTGAAATATAACAAAACTGTTTGACATAGAAACACTGAATTTTCAGCTGTGAAAATATTTTTTTTATTAATTGTTAAATTATGAAAAATATTAATAACATTCCACCCATGAGGCCACTAGGTCTTTTGACTGCAGGAAAGGGCTACTCAAAGGCATACATCAGGAGGTTGAAGTCGCCCAGTGTGATTCACTCACTCTGAGTTAGGCTGTGAATATGACCTTGTAATAAAGATATGGTGACCAGTCTCTCAAAGTTGTCAGACAGTTGTTTGTTTCACCAGATCTCTGAATGTTTAGAATCTCATCAACCAAGGCTGAGCTAGACTCTGTCTGTCCATCTGCCTTCCTGCCCGTCTGTGCTGAAGGCCTTCACATATTAGGGGTCTCTAGAGCTATATATATATATATATATGAGAGAGGCTGGTTTTAACTTCCTTTCCTCACTCTTTACCTGTGTCCTCCCTGCCATACCCTCCTCTCTCTGTATATTAGGGGGATGGGGCGCACACACACAAACTAGTCAACTCACCAGCAAGGGTCCCGGCCCCAGAACCCAGCAGTGTGACCCCCAGGATGAGCATTGAGGGGCCCAGGTCCCCACAGTGAAAGACACACGCTCCTAAACACAGATCTGATCCACAACCTCTCCTACTCCACTCCTCTCTTCTCATATCATCCCTATTCTCTCCTCTCATCTCCTCTTGTTTCCTCATCAGCCTCTCCCTTCTCCTATCCTCCTCTCCTCCCATTTTCCCTCCTTCTCCTCTCATTTTCTCTCCTCTCCTCCAGGCGATGACAGGATGATGATGTCGATCTTATTAATATTCTGCCAGCAACGCGCGCACACACCCCGACAGTGAGATAAAAGCTGTTTCCGTGGCGACGTGATAAATGTGTCTTCCATAAACTTCTCTTAATGATATCACTGCTGCAGGCAGTGTCTTTCTTTCTCTCTCTGTGTGTGTGTGCGCCTATAATAAGATTAAGCACGTCGAGCTCCCAGTGCACCAGACTCGTTCAGCAGAATCAGAGATGGAGGCATAAAATATAAATAGGATTCACGTCACCTCCATAAAGAGAGAGAGAAAAAGAGGCGGATGGAGACTTGAGAAAGCCACTGAGGGTATTGGGGGAGAGGTGGAGATGTAGAAAGCGATAGGGAGTTACATAACAGAGAGAGGAAAAGAGAAATTAATGGATGGAGGAAAAACAAAACAGACAGATGCGGTAGAGAGAAAGAAGAGATTGGAGAATGAAAGTTCGAGAGGATGGAGTAGGATGAGAAACATTAACACATACCGAGGAAAAAGGCATCTGTTATAAATTATAATAAGTGTGTGTGTGCACTCATGCTTGCATGTGCATGCTCTCATGTGCGTGTGTGTGCTTGAGTGTGTGTACGTGCATGGGTGTCTCACCAGGTAGCTTCCCCGAGACAGACAGACAGTAGAAGCCACCAGTACCAGTCTCCTTCAGAGCTGAACACCCCCATCAACAGAGCCACCAGCATACCATTGAACCCATGGAGACCTCCAGATACCTCCTCACTATAACACACACACACCACAGGAGGTTGGTGGCACCTTAATTGGGGAGAACGGGCTCGTAGTAATGACTCGAGCGGAATCAGTGGAATGGTATCAAATACATCAAACACATGGTTTCCAGGTGTTTGATGCCATTCCATTTGCTCCGTTCGGGCCATTATTATGAGCTGTTCTCCCCTTAGCAGCCTCCACTGAGACACACTTACACACAGACAAATTCGTTTTATTTCAAGCGCAGCATGTCATAGATTATTTTGGAAGTCTTGAAATGTTCACTGTTTGTCAGTTATAACCAGTAGCAGTGCGTGAGTAAAATCACTGGGGAACCCAGGAAAAAAAAACATATTACAGCCTGTGTTGTGACAATTGCATTGTTTGCTCTGTAACCTGTTCGTTCATACGCCACTGTGATATAAAATCAGAGACAACAAGAAGACAACAGTGGCAGTATAAATTCAACCACACATTTGTTTTATGACCTACAGCTTGGTAAGCGAGTTAATCTTGAAGTTAATGTGTAAAGTCGCAAAGAAAACAGGAGCTGCGTCCGTTCTTCCAGCACCATTTCAACTTCAACATTTCCATACAATCAAATCACCTATGCTAGTCTATTACAGTGACAATTTAAAGATACCAAAAACAAATTTAGTCCAGTCAATGTAAGCTAAATACACTACATAACCAGAGGTATGCAGACAGCTGTACGTCGAACATCTCATTCCAAAATCATGGGCATTAATATGGAGTCGGTCCCCCCCTTTGCTGCTATAACAGCCTCCACTCTTCTGGGAAGGCTTTGCACTAGATGTTGTTTGGAAAATTGCAGCGGGGACTTGCTTCCATTCAGCCACAAGAGCATTAGTAAGGTCGGGCACGGATGTTGGACGATTAGGCCTGACTCGCAGTCGGCGTTCCAATTCATCCCAAAGGTGATCAATGGGGTTGAGATCAGGGCTCTGTGCAGGCCAGTCAAGTTCTTCCACACTGATCTCAACAAACCATTTCTGTATGGACCTCGCTATGTGCACGGGGTGAAATGCAGGCGGCTTCTATCTTCAAAATGCTTTATTATCCAAATATTTAAATTGCATGTGGGCGACCTCATGCATCCGCAAAATGTCATAAAGCATATACTGTACAGTACTGTATTTCTTCATCAGCATCTTTATGCTTTCGTTAATATAATAATGATAAAAATACTCTCAAAATGCAGATGTTTATTTAGTTATGGATCCGTAACAAATTATTATCGGAATAAATATCACTGAATGACAAATATTGTAACAAAGTAGGCTAATGAAGGTAAACAAATTGTTGCTTACTGGAAAATGCTCTTTCAAAATTTATGGAATTTTATGGAATTATTGGAATTTCAGAGTTCAAGAAAGCACTGTTCTGAGACAAGCACGGGGACTGGTCTTGATAAATCAACAAGATTTTTTATTTTCACTGAATGTCCATTTGGGTATTTGTTAGACTCCAATTAGGGTGTGGAAATGTTATGGTCTTAGTACTGTAGCCTACTCCCAACAGTCATGTTGTACAGCGCCATATTTTCCTAACGTTTTTCTTGGAATAGAAACACTATAATATTAATCAAATTAATTAAGCTACATTTCTTAATCAATCCCATATACTCTGTTCTTACAAAAAAGGTTTTACATTCTCTAGTACAGCCAATATTACAAAAAGTCAAATGCTTCTCCAAGATGCCCTCTGGGGATCAAACTAGCACTAACTAGTGTTAATGGTAACAATGGGTGATAATTAAAATAACATGCCATAGAATTCTGCGGCAGCCCACAAGGTGTGCTGCAGTATGACGCAACTTTTAAAGGAGGAACCACTGTGGGCTCAGTTGATAAGAGTGGACATTTCTCCAGCTCTGTCTTCGTAAAAACATAAAGGAAAGGGCACTACAATTACACAATGTGATCGTATAGTTTTACATACAAACTGGGAAGATGGAATCTATCTTTGTGAGTAAAACAGATTGGTAGCCACTTGTCCCTGTATGTGAGCTCTCTCCTTTTACTGTGCCCAGTGGGTTTTATATACAGTACCAGTCAAAAATTTGGAAACACCTACTCATTCCAGGGTTTTCTATTTTCTACATTGTAGAATAATAGTGAAGACATCAAAACTGTGAAATAATACATATGGAATCATGTAGTAACCAAAAAAGTGTTAAACAAACCCAAAAATATATTTTATATTTGAGATTCTTCAAAGTAGCCAACCTTTGCCTTGATGACAGCTTTGCACACTTTTGCATTCTCTCAACCAGCGTCACCTGGAATGCTTTTCCAACAGTCTTGAAGAAGTTCCCACATATGCTGAGAACTTATTGGCTGCTTTTCCTTCACTCTGCAGTCCAACTCATCCCAATCCTTCTCAATTGGGTTGAGGTTGGGTGATTGTGGAGGCCAGGTCATCCTCCTTCTTGGTCAAATAGCCCTTACACAGCCTAGAGGTGTGTTGGGTCATTTTGCTGTTGAAAAACAAACGATATTCCCACTAAGCGCAAACCAGACATGATGGCTTATCGCTGCAGAATGCTGTGGTAGCCATGCAGGTTAAGTGTGCCTTGAATTCTAAATAAATCACTGACAGTGTCACCAGAGAGAACACCATCACACCTCCTCTATGCTTCATGGTGGGAACCACACATGCAGAGATCATCCGTTCACCTACTCTGCGTCTCACAAAGACACAGCGGTTGGAACCAAAAATCTCAAATTTGGACTCATTAGACCAAAGGACAGGTTTTCACCAGTCTAATGTCCATTGTTCATGTTTCTTGGCCCAAGCAAGTCTCTTATTATTGGTGTCATTTTGTAGTGGTTTCTTTGCAGCAATTCGACCATGAATGCCTGATTCATGCAGTCCCCTCTGAACAGTTGATGTTGTGTCTGTTACTTGAACTCTGTGAAGCATTTATTTGGGCTGCAATTTCTGAAGCTGGTAACTCTAATGAACTTATCCTCTGCAGCAGAGGTGACTCTGGGTCTTCCTTTCCTGTGGCGGGCCTCATGAGAGCCAGTTTCATCATAGTGTTGGATGGTTTTTGCGACTGCACTTGAAGAAAATGTCAAAGTTCTTGAAATTTTCCGTATTGACTGACCTTCATATCTTAATGTAATGACGACTGTCGTTTCTCTTTGCTTATTTGAGCTGTTCTTGCCATAATATGGACTTGTTTTTTTGCCAAATAGGGCTATCCTCTGTACACCACCCCTAACTTGTCACAACACTACTGATTGGCTCAATCACATTAAGAAGGAATACAATTCCACTATTTAACTTTTAACAACGCACACCTGTTAATTGAAATGCTTTCCAGGTGAGTACCTCATGAAGCTGGTTGAGGGAATGCCAAGAGTGTGTAAAGCTGTCATCAAGGCATAAGGGTGGCTACTTTTTAAGAATCTAAAATATATTTTGATTTGTTTAACACTTTTTTTTGGTTACTACATGATTTCCTAGTTTTGATGTCTTCACTATTATTCTACAATGTAGAAAATAGTAAAAATAAAGAAAAACCCTTGAATGAGTAGATTTGTCCGAACTTTTGACTGGCATATTACAGTATATATAATGAATATGAATTCGGAGGTCAGAAGATAATACATTTTAAAGCAATTGACCTCTCACTAAAGGTTTCAGTCATATAGAAACTATACTTAAATCTGAACTGGTTAGTAAGATTGGCTCACCCCATGTTCAAGAATGGCCTTTTTACCTTTATCCAGATTACAACCTCACTTTCAGTTATTTGAAAATGAAATAATCTCCAAAATGTTGCTATTATTAGTTTAATACACCTGAAAATACAATATTTATTCTATGGCTAAATATACTAATTGATACCCAAACACATGTTTTTGAGTGGGGAAGTGTTTTTAAAAACTGTATAATCTTTGTAAATTATATCATAAATAGGACTGGTGGAGTTGTCACACATGCAGTTTACAAAAATATATGGCAATGTCTGCTCTATCCAAAATTGCAAGCAACTGATTGAGCCATTACTGCAAAAATGGAGCAGGCAAGTCGAAAAAGTAAGCAACTTGTCTTTCGACCCTACATTAAAAACCAAAATTGGTTAAATAAAATTGTGATAAATAAAAAAAGTATACCAGTTTCATTTAAGAACCATAACATTGACAGCTGCGCCATATAGGTTGCAAATTAGCTGGGATGAAATTTGCGATGTACCGATTACATGACGCATGGTTTATGAACTGATATACAAAACGACTCCGGATTCAAAACTTAGTTTTTCAATTTAAATCATTGTTCAAAATTCTTGCAACCAATAAAATGTTGTATATATGGGGGATACAACCATCCCACCACTACAGATTTTTGCTACGATGAGACAGAATGTCATGTATGCTCCCTCTCCGGCCTCTAGGTCATCAGTCTGCTGATTTATCCTGCACACCTATCACCATCGTAAAGCGCACCAGCGCCTCATGACACTCACCTGGACTCCATCACCTCCTTGATTATCTTCCCTATATCTGTCACTCCCCTTGGTTCTTTCCTCAGGTGTTATTGACTCTGTTTAATGTTGGTGCGTTGTTTGTTTTGTTTATTTATTTATTAAAACACTCACTCCATGTGCTTGCTTCCCGACTCTCAGCGCACATCATTACACAGAATCATTAGATCACTTGTTGTGTGTCCGTAAAAAGTATATATAAATACGCTGGAAGTAGAAGTCTAAGTATTGTTGTCCATTAATTTACTCCAATTAGGGATGATAGGCTTAGGGGAAAATATAAAAAAAATATATTTACCCAGAAATATATGGGTTATTAGAAAGGATGCAGACAATTAGATTGATAGAAGACACAATCTGCAATATTAATGCTGATCTACCCGCTATAAAAAAAATGTAATGTATCAAGTTAATTTCCATAGTAACTTAACGAGTTACTTTTAAAAGTAATGTTCCCCAACACTAATGACTAATGGGTGTTCCGTGAGAGGTTGCAGCTGGGAATACTGTCGATATGGCATCAGAGAGGAGCTATGGGGGGGAGAAATAATGAGTGGAGGGATGCATGGTTGTAACCAGAGATGTGTTGGAGGAGAGTGATGTGGTAAAAGAGGGGAATTGTAAAAGTAGATGCACAGGAGTGAATGAACGCTGAGATGGATGGAGGTAGAGAAAGTTATTCCCCTCCATTGTGTAGTTTCCTTTGTTCTCCTCATCCATCTCCTCATGATGTGTATCATCTCTCTCTCCCTCTAAAAACCTACAACACCTTTTTAATTAAGATCATTGATTAGGGACAGATCTATGAATCAATAGCACTTAAATGGAATATCTTACAGGGTGGTGTATAGGTTTCTGGACCAACTGAAGATCTTACAGTTTGAGTCTGTGCATGTGTTGTGTCATGTCATCTGTAGAAAACTGTGTCTGCGTCCTAAATAGTACCCTATTCCCTACATAGTGCCCTGTGGGCCGTGGTTAAAAGTAATCCACTACATATGGAATAGGGTGCCATTTGGGAAGCAGAGTGAGAGGAGAACTCTAGAAAACTCTCACTGTCACGGCCGCTCCCTCCCTCCCTCTCCACCCCCTCCTCCCAGCCTCTTCCGTTCCTCTCTCTCCATCCTCTCCTGCCTCCTTCCCCTATCATCTCTTCCTACCTCCCTCCATCTCATCCCCTCATTCTCTCTCCATCTGAGGCTCAGAGTGCTGGGTATCCATGGAAACAGGAGTCTCAAGGTAACAGATCAGAGGAACTGTACATATCTTCAACTACAAACACACACACACACACACACACACACACGTCTTAATATACCTGTGAGGACTTCTAGTACTCACAACTATAGTAACGTGTACACACACCCTGGGAATACTGGCCTCTACCCTCACTGCTGTCATGATCATAGAACAGGTACACATACGGTACCTGTCAAGAGTTTGGACACACCTACTCATTCAAGGGTTTTTCTTTATTTTTACTACATTGTAGAATAATAGTAAAGACATCAAAACTATGAAATAACACGTAGGGAATCATGTATTAACCAACATTGTTAACCTTTGTGCAGTCTTAACATTCTGTATACTCCTCTTGTCCTAAGGGTAAAACATGACACGCCTTCACTAAACCCCTAAAATAAAGCAGTTTAATTGAATTTTAAACCCCAAATCTATTTTGCATGAAGACACAACCTGTCAGTCATCACAAACTTTGTGACTATCTGGGTTTTCCCTCTTCACAATGCAGAAAGACTGCATTTAATCAGTGGACACCACTCGTTTTTATTACAACACCTGTCATAATTGTTTTCTTTACTAAAGTAGAGGTTTATTATTATTGATAAAGGTACTGCATAGGTGTAAACAATTTTTTTTGCAAGAGATAGCACTTGTATAGCCTAAGAAAGTAGCAGAAATGTGCAGAAAGTAGTTTTGAAGGGAAACAATAAGTCTTGAACTTTTTGGGCAACATATTCATATTCTTATATACTGTACAATGAGGAATTGAACTACAAAATGCTAGTCTTCCATTTTTTTTAACCATTGCCCCACCTACAAGGTGTGTAAACATCAACAATGAATAAGATAATAGATTCAAAACAAAAACGTGAAGAACAAAAATCAATCAGCTCTAATTAGCACATGTAGGACAGTATGCAAGTGTGTGTGCGTATGGACTTTGCAGATGTATCTCTTACATGTGCAGCACATAGTATTTGTTTTACAGTCCTTTGGGGGGAGGAATTGGCATCACCTCTTGCCTGCTGCAGCCTCAGGTGGATCAGGACAAGATTCAGCCCCCTGAACAGCTTTCCCAAGCGCTGCAGAGACTGCATGTAAGCCTCGTCTCGGGACCTATACACACCCGCTAAGATAAGCAGCCCTATCGCGCTGTCATCTGAAGCATCTTTATAGCCTCTGACTGCATTCCCCATTAGTAAACAATGCTTTCAAGAATTGTTTAGCCTGAATTGTTTTTTTTTCTGTGAACTTGAGTCATGTGGAGGGGAGATGCTGCACATGCACAATGACGGTTTAGTTTTGTCTGAGTTCAATCAGAAGCACACAATCTCAATGTGTCATTGTGTGTGTCTTTGTGGTTTTTGTGGTGTGTAAATGATTTTATAACTGCCGGGTCAAAAATGACCCTAAGACAATCTTTGTACCCTGGTGGTGTACAGCTTTCATGGAAATATGAACAAAGGTGATGTTTATCTTTTTCTCATGTTGGGGTCACTCGAGGAAAAGTCCAATTTCAAGTTGAAAATATAATTTAGTGGGTTTTCTCTGTTGTTAAACATAGTGGCGGGTCATTTTTTACCCATAAGACAACACAAGGGTTAAACAAATCAAAATATATTTTATATTTGCTATTCTTTAAAGTAGCCACCCTTTAACTTGGATGACAGCTTTGCACACTCTTGGCATTCTCTCAACCAGCTTTACCTGGAATACTTTTCCAACAGGCTTGAAGGAATTCCCACATATGCTGAGCACTTGTTGGCTGCTTTTTCTTCACTCTGCGGTCCAACTCATCCCAAACCATCTCAATTGGATTGAGGTCGGGTGATTGTGGGGGCCAGTTCATCTGATTCAGCACTCAATCACTCTCCTTCTTGGTCAAATAACACTAGCACAGCCTGGAGGTGTCCTGTTGAAAAACAAACAAATGATAGTCCCACTAAGCGCAACCCAGATGGGATGGAGTATCGCTGCAGAATGCTGTGGTAGACATGCAGGTTAAGTGTGCCTTGAATTCTAAATAAATCACTGACAGTGTCACTTGCAAAGCACCATCACACCACCTCCTCCATGCTTCATGATGGGAACCACAAATGGCAGATCATCCATTCACCGACTCTGCGTCTCAAATGTTCCGTATTGACTGACCTTCATGCCTTAAAGTAATGATGGACGTTAATTTCTCTTTGATTTTTTTGAGCTGTTCTTGCCATAATATGGACTTGGTTTTTAACTAAATAGGGCTCTCTTCAGTATACCACCCCTACCTTGTCACAACAGAACTGATTGTCTCAAACACATTAAGAAGGAAAGAAATTCCACAAATTAACAAGGCACACATGTTAATTGAAATGCATTCCAGGTGAGTACCTCATGAATGAGTAGGTGTGTCCAAACCTTTGACTCGTACTGTACATACATGCGTACAGAGACAAACACACACTGTAACATTATACGTACACACAGGATTCCCATTAGCTTTTGCACATGCCGCCGCTACTCTTCCTGGGGTCCACATAAAACTGGAACACTATACACATACATAAATGACAGTGGGGCTCAGGGATAAATCCTCAGTTGAGAGTGAGAGAGACACACGCTTCTGATGGCAGCATATCTCATAGCTATCATCCGACAAAATGACACACTGCTCAACTCTGCCATAGTAGACCGATGTAGCATCCAGTTACAACTTACAGGTGGACAACAATATATGGACACATTTCATCTGAATAATTCGCAAAAAACTCCATGGCCTTTCACAAAGGATTTACAATTTTTCCAATGATAAAGGCTATTCCATGCCACTAGTATGAAGTGAAGTAGCTGGCTAGCTAATCAAATGTGTGACTTTCATATCACAGACATCAGAAAAATAACATAACATCAAGGATACACTTAGGAGTCTAAGCCTGAGGCTTACTGCTATTAGCCCATAGAAACACATTGAATAACAGATTCATACATGTAAAAAAAAAAAAATCAGAAGGAAGATTGTTTTAAATAGTCTGTCCTCTATCTGAGAGATATAAGATCAGGAAAATTATCCATTTTATGGCTCCAAAATACTTCCATAATTTTTTTAAACTAGTTCCGGGCTACCTTCAGACGAGTCTTGTGAGGCTTGTGTTCGTGAGAGTCTCACCTTTCCATAGAGGGGACATGTTGTGAAGGCCAAACTGTTCGGACGGTACAAACGGAAGTTGACAGTGGTACGAACTTTAGAAGAGTCCCGTGACACAGAAACAGTACTGCCTGGGAAAATAATCTAAGGGAGTGCCAGATAAAAGGGAGGTCCTGTGTGGCTCAGTTGGTAGAGCATGGTGTTTGCAACGCTTTACAACGAAAGCAAAACATTAGATTATGTCAGCAGAGTACCCAGCCAGAAATAATGAGACACCCATTTTTCAAGCTAGCATATAATGTCACATAATCCCAAACCACAGCTAAATGCAGCACTAACCTTTGATGATCTTCATCAGATGACAATCCTAGGACATTATGTTATACAATACATGCATGTTTTGTTCAATCAAGTTCATATTTATATCAAAAAACAGCTTTTTACATTAGCATGTGACTTGCACGGAACACTTCCGGTGAATTTACTAAATTACTCACGATAAACGTTCACAAAAAACATAACAATTATTTTAAGAATTATAGATACAGAACTCCTTTATGCACTCGCTATGTCCGATTTTAAAATAGCTTTTCGGTGAAAGCACATTTTGCAATATTCTGAGTAGATAGCCCGGCCATCACAGGCTTGCTAATTTGACACCCACCAAGTGTGGTACTCACCAAACTCCTATTTACTATTAGAAAAGTTTGATTACCTTTGCTGTTCTTCGTCAGAATGCACTCCCAGGACTTCTACTTCAATAACAAATGTTGGTTTGGTTCCAAATAATCCAAAGTTATATCCAAATAGCAGCCTTTTGTTTGTGCGTTCAAGACACTATCTGAAGGGTAAAGAAGGGTGACGCGCCCGACGCGTTTCGTGACAAAAAAATTCTAAATATTCCATTACCGTACTTCGAAGCATGTCAAACGCTGTTTAAAATCAATTTTTATGCTATTTTTCTCTTAAAAAAGCGATAATATTCCGACCGGGAGTCGTTTTTTTCGTTCAAAGAGAGAGAAAGTAAACATGGTGTCGGCTCGTGCATGCGCCTCCAGTCTCATTGTCCTCTGATCGACCATTATCCAAATGCGCTAATGTTTTTCAGCCATGGCCTGCAAAGCCACCATTCATCATTCTGGCGCCTTCTGAGAGCCTATGGGAGCGTTAGAAAATGTCACGTTATGCCAGAGATCCCCTGTTTTGGTTAGAGATGATCAAGAAGGCCAAGATATAGTCAGAGAGAGCGCTTCCTGTTTGGAATCTTCTCAGGTTTTGGCCTGCCAAATGAGTTCTGTTATACTCACAGACACCATTCAAACAGTTTTAGAAACTTTAGGGGGTTTTCTATCCGAATCAAACAATTCTATGCATATTCTAGTTACTGGGCAGGAGTAGTAACCAGATTAAATCGGGTACGTTTTTTATCCGGCCGTGCAAATACTGCCCCCTACCCAAGAGGTTAAACTCTACCTACATGTACATATTACCTCAATTACCTTGACTAACCGGTGCCCCCGCACATTGACTCTGTACTGGTACCCCCTGTATATAGCCTCTGTGTTGTTATTTTACTGCTGCTGTTTTATTATTTGTTACTTTTCTTTAAATGTTTTACTTATCTATTTTTAACTTAACATGTTTTTTTCCTTAACTTCTAAAAGCATTGTTGATTAAGGGCTTGTAAGTAAGCATTTCACTATAAGGTCTACACATGTTGTATTCGGTGCATGTGACAAATAACATTTTCTTTGATTTGATTTTATACAGAAGCCAACTTTCCGGGACATACACATGTCTTATATGGGCAGACAGCATATATTCTTGTTAATCTAACTGCAGTGTCCAATTAACAGTAGCTATTACAGTGAAAAATACCATGCTATTGTTTGAGGAGAGTGCACAACAACAAAAGACGTTTATCACGGCAACTGGTTTGATACATTTCCCTCTGAAGGTAAATAATGTACTTACATTCAGTAATCTTGCTCTGATTTTTCATCCTAAAGGTCCCAGAGATAGTTTTGTTTGATAAAATCAATTCGCATGTTCAAATGTAGGAACTGGGGTCTACAGTTTGACTCCACTGTTGTCTCTGGCTCCACACCCACCCCACCCGACCATCTAGATGTGTGAAATGTAGTGTTTTAAGCTAATGATCCGTCATGTATGACATTCCTGGGAATGTGTAAACATTTTTTTTTATTACCATAGCATTTTTGTATGTTCTCTATGGTCATGTACTTGAAAATGTATCAATTGACCAATTCTGCACATTTGGGCAAACTCCTGGAAGACTTGATACAAAATATTGTGCAGTAATGTAATTCATCACTGGATCAGTCTGAAATGTTGTACACGCGCTGCTGTCATCTGTTGGCCAAAATTTAAATTAGAGATAGACTCCTATCTGAAAGTATGGCCTTTCTCTTGCATTTCAAAATGCTGGGAAAAAACTACAAAAAACATGTTTTTTTGTTTGTATTATCTTTTACAAGATCTAACGTGTTATATTCTCCTACATTAATTTCACTTTCCTCAAACGTTAAAGCGTTTCCTTTCAAATGGTATTTATTTAAATTTTAGCCTAAAATGACATACCCAAATCTAACTGCCTGTTGCTCAGGACCTTATTTACTTAATGTAACTCGGAATTGAGTTCAGGTGCATCCTGTTTCCATTGATCATCCTTGAGATGTTTCCACAAGTTGGAGTCCACCTGTAGTAAAATCAATTGATCGGGCACACAACTGTGTATATAAGGTCCCACAGTTGACAGTGCATGTCAGAGCAAAAACCAAGCCATGAGGTCGAAGGAATTGTTCATAGAGCTCAGAGACAGGATTGTGTCGAAGCACAGTAATAGGGAAGGATACCAAACAATTTCTACAGCATTGAAGGTCCCCAAGAACACAGTGGCCTCCGTCATTCATAAATGGAAGAAGTTTGGAACCATCAAGACTCTTCCTAGAGCTGGCCGCCTGGCCAAACTGAGCAATCATGGGAGAAGGGCCTTGGTGACCAAGAGCCCGATGGTCACTCTGACAGAGCTCTAGAGTTCCTCTGTGGAGATGGGAGAACCTTCCAGAAGGACAACCATCTCTGCAGCACTCCACCAATTAGGCCTTTATGGTAGAGTGGCCAGACAGAAGCCACTCCTCAGTAAAAGGCACATGACAGCCCAGTTGGAGTTTGTCAAAAGGCACCTAAAGACTCTCAGACCATGAGAAACAAGATTCTCTGGTCTGATGAAACCAAGATTGAACTCTTTGGCCTGAATGCCAAGCGTCACGTCTGGAGGAAACAGCATTATGCTGTGGGAATGTTTTTCAACAGCAGGGACTGGGAGACTAGTCAGGATTTAGGCAAACATGAACAGAGCACAGAGAGTACAGAGAGATCCTTGATGAAAACCTGCTCCAGAGCACTCAGTACCTCAAACTGGGGTGAAGGTTCACCTTCCAAAAGGACAACAACCCTAAGCATGAAGCCAAGACAATGCAGGAGTGGCTTCGGGACAAGTCTCTGAATGTCCTTGAGTGGCCCAGCCAGAGCCCAGACTTGAACCCGATCGAACATCTCTGAAGAGACCTGAAAATAGCTGTGCTGCAAAGCTCCCCATCCAATCTGACAAAGCTACAGAAGAAGATCTGCAGAGAAGAACGGGAGAAACACCCCAAATACCTGTGTGCCAAACTTATTGCGTCATTCCCAAGAAGACTTGATGCTGTAATCACTGCCAAAGGTGCTTTAATAAAGTACTAAGTAAAAGGTCTGAATACTTATGTAAATGTGATATTTCAGTTTTTTATTTTTAATACATTTGCAAAAATGTTTAAACACCTGCTTTTACTTTGTCATTATGAGGTATTGTGTGTGCATTGAGGGCAAAAAATTATTTAATACATTTTAGTATAAGGCTGTAACGTAACAAAATGTTGAACAAGTTAAAAGGTCTGAATACTTTCCGAAGGTACTGTATATGGTTGAATCATTAGCATACATGGACACACAGGCTTTGTTTAATGCCAGTGGCAGGTCATTTGTAAAAATAGAAAAGAGGGCCTAGAGAGCTGCCCCACTGTACACCAAACACTAGATTTTTTACATTAGGGAAGCTTCAATAAAAGAGGATGTTTGTCATTATTAAGATAAATATACTGAAACCCCTATTGAATGAAAACTCCACAAGAAAATATGTTGACCAGCAAGTGGGAGGGTTTTCAGTGGTTGAAATCAATATGTTCATAGCGCAAGCTAGAGCTTCTTCAGGATTGGTGTCTCTTCCATGGGACGGTTGAGCTAACGTAGGCTAATGCGATTAGCATGAGGTTGTAAGTAACAAGAACATTTCCCAAGACAGACATATCTGATATTGGCAGAAAGCTTAAATTCTTGTTAATCTACCTGCACTGTCCAGTTTACAGTAGCTATTACAGTGAAATAATACCATGTTATTGTTTGAGAGTGCACCATTTTTAACATGAAAAGTTATTAATTAAATTAGGCATATTTGGTCCGTGTTGATAGAACATTTTTGAACAGAAATGCAATGGTTCATTGGATCAGTCTAAAACTTTTCACATACACTGTTGCCATCTAGTAGCAAAATCTAAAATTGCACCTGGTCTGGAATAATACATTATGGCCTTTCTCTTGCATTTCAAAGATGATGGTACGAAAACTATTCAAAAGAACAGTTGTTTTTTTCTTTGTATTATCTTCTACCAGATCTACTGTGTTATATTCTCCTACATTCCTTTCACATTTCCACAAACTTCAAAGTGTTTCCTTTCAAATGGTACCAAGAATAAACATATCCTTGCTTCAGGGCCTGAGCTACAGGGAGTTAGATTTGGGTATGTCATTTTAGGCCAAATTGAAAAAATTAAAAAAAAGGGTCCTTAAGAGTCTAGCCTCACCTGCAGAGCACATTACGTGACTGAATAAGGTATGTTTCAATACCAAATACTAGAAGTATTTTATTTGTAATGATCTTGCAAAAATGTCTAAACAGCTATGCTAATTTTCAGAATGAATCCAACCATTGTTTTATTTCTTTCATATGTAAAGGCTCTCAATTTTTTTTTGTGATTCATAAATACTTTACAAAACCTACATAATCTACCAATTGGTGCTGAAACGGAGACGAATATGCATATATGAAGATGTCTTTCTTTCATTGATTCCTAATATTATGAATCTGTTCTCTCAATATATTCTCGTGAGTCTGTTGACAAACAAATTCGAATTAAAAGGTACACCGTATTTCAAGAGATGGCTTAAGATAAATGTACTGAAACCACTATTGAATGAAAATGCCACGAAAAAAAATATGTTGACCAGCAAGGTTTTCAGTGGTTGAATGAAATATTTTCGTTTTAGGCCAAAATTTAAAAAAAGGGGTGGGTCCTTAAGAGTCTTGCCTCACCAACAGAGCGCATTTACGTGATTGAATAAGGTAAGTCTGAATACCAAATTCTGAGAAGTGCCTAGAAAAAGTGTGCATAGGAAAGGCATATGTCTGAATAGGCCCATTAGTGAATAAGATAAAGAGCTCTCTACACAGCTAAGCGGAGAAGTATTTATGAGCTTGAGAATGTGAACAAAAAAGTATGACTGTGTCTATCACTCGGGCTCCCGAGTGGCGCTGCGGTCTAAGACTGCTTCTCAGTGCAAGAGGCGTCACTACAGTCAATGGTTTGAACCCAGGCTGTATCACATCCGGCTGTGATTGGGAGTCCCATAGGGCGGCGCACAATTGGCCCGGGTAGGCCGTCACAGTAAATAAGAATTTGTTCTTAACTGACTTGTCAAGTTAAATAAAGGTTAAAATAAAAAACAATCATGTATAATTATATATTTTTATCTGTATCGGGACGTCAGGTAAATCAAATCAAAGTTAATTGGTCGCATACACAGCTCCTAACAATGCAGTGAAATGTCAAACAAGTACACAAATAATAAATAATAAAATAATCAAGAAATGTCAGGAAACTAATCTAATGTTGAATTTACACAAGAAACAGTGCGTTCAGAAATGTTGTTACAACCTGAATTCAAAATGAATAATAAAAAAATTCACCCATCTACACACAATACCTCATAATGACAAAGTGAAAGCATGTTTATTTTATTTTTGGCTAATTTATTACAAATTAAATACAGAAATCTAATTTACATAAGGATTCACACGCCTCAGTCAAAACATGTTAGAATCACCTTTGGCAGCGATTACAGAGTCTTTCTGAAATAGTCTCTAATAGCTTGGACCTGGATTGTAAAATATTTGCTTGTTATTCAATGGTGTCTTGGTAAGCAACTCCAGTGTACATTTGGCCTTGTGTTTTAGGTTAATGTCCTGCTGAAAATAAATTTGTCTCCCAGTGTCTATTGGAAAGCAGGTTATTGTGTGTAGGCCAGTGACACAATCTCAATTTAATCCATTTTAAATTCAGGCTGTAACGCAACAAAATGTGGAAAAAGTCAATCGGTGGGAATTCTTTCTGAAGGCGCTGTACACTAAGAATGGTATGTACAGCAGTACAGTATATACTTTTTTCATGTAGTGTATGTGGACACCTGCTCGTCGAACATCTCATTCCAAAATCATGGGCATTAAATTAGGGATAGCGGAACACCTGGCCAACAGCCAGTGAAATTGCAGAGCGCCAAATTCAAACAACAGAAATCTCACAATAAAAATTCAGAAAACATATAAGTGTTATACATCGGCAAGTGTTATGCATACTTCTTGTTAATCCAACCACAGTGTCAGGTTTCAAAAAGACTTTACGGCAAAAGCATACCATGCGATTATCTGAGGACAGCGCCCAGCAGACAAATCATTACAAACAGTAACCAGCCAAGTAGAGGAGTAACAAAAGTCAAAAATAGCGATAAAATGTATCACTTACCTTTGATGATCTTCATATGGTTGCACTCACAAGACTCCATGTTACACAATAAATGTTTGTTTTGTTCAATAAAGTCCCTCTTTATGTCCAAAAACCTCCGTTTTGTTGGTGCGTTTTGTTCAGTAATCCATTGGCACAAAGCGCGGTCACAGCAGGCAGACTAAAAATCCAAAAAGTACCATAAAAGTTCGTAGAAACATGTCAAACGATGTTTATAATCAACCCTCAAGTTGTTTTGACATGAATAATCGATCATATTTCAACCGGACAATATCTCCATCAATAGAAAAGGAAAAACGAGAAAGGCGCGCTCCCGGTCATGCGCAGGTAACATCTCTGGAAATTTCCACTGTCCTCTCATTGAAAGTGGTGTTTCTCTCTCATTTTTCATAGTAAAAGCCTGAAACAATGCCTAAAGACTGGCCACATGTAGTGGAAGCCATAGGGATCGTGAACTGGGTCGTTTGTATGGTGGATAGGCTTTCAATGGAAAAACAGCCATTTCAAAATAATAGCATTTCCTGGATGGATTGTCCTCAGGTTTTCACCTGCCATATCAGTTCTGTTATACTCACAGACATTATTTTAGCAGTTTTGGAAACGTTAGTGTTTTCTATCCAATACTACCATGCATATGCATATCCTAGCATCTGGGCCTGAGTAACAGGCAGTTTACATAGGGCACCTTATTCATCCAAACTACTCAATACTGCCCCCGGGCCGAGGAAAGGTTAATATGGAGTTGGTCCCCCCTTTGCTGCTATAACAGTTTCCACTCTTCTGGGAATGCTTTCCACTAGCTGTTGAAACATTGCTGTGGGGACTTGCTTCCATTCAGCCTCGAGCATTAGTGAGGTCGGGCACTGATGTTGGGTGGTTACGGCTGGCTCGCAGTCGGTGTTCCAATTCATTGATGGGGTTAAGATCAGGGCTCTGTGCAGGCCAGTCAAGTTCTTCCACACCGATCTCGACAAACCATGTCTGTATGGATCTTGCTTTGTGCATGGGGGCATTGTCATGTTGAAACAGGGAACTGCCTTCCCCAAACTGTTGCCACAAAGTTGGAAGCACAGAATTGTCTAGAATGTCATTGTATGCTGTAGTGTTGACTTCCCTTCACTGGAACTAAGGGGACTAGCCCAAACCATGAAAAACAGCCCTAGATCATTATTCCTCCTCCACCACACTTTACAGTTGGCACTATGCATTCAGGCAGGTAGTGTTCTCCAAGCAACCGACAAACCCAGATTCAACCGTCAGACTGCCAGATGAGGAAACGTGATTCATCACTCCAGAAAACGTGTTTCCACTTAGTCCAATGGAGGTGAGCTTTACAACACTCCTGCTGATGCTTGGCATGGTGATCTTAGGTTTCTGTGCGGCTGCTCGGCCATGGAAACCCATTTCATGAAGCTCCCGAGGAACAGTTCTTGTGCTGAGGTTGCTTCCAGAGGCCATTTACAACTCTGTAGTGAGTTCTGCAACCGAGGACAGTTGATTTTTGAGCTCTGTTCTGTGAGCTTGTGTAGCCTACAACTTCGTGGCTGAGCCGTTGTTGCTCCTAAGCATTTCCACTTCACAATAACAGCACATACAGTTGACCGGGGCAGCTCTAGCAGTGCAGAAATTTGACAAACTACCTTGTTGGAAAGGTGCCATCCTATGATGGTGCCACGTTGAAAGTCACTGAGCTCTTCAGTAAAGCCATTCTACTGCCAATGTTTGTCTATGGGGATTGCATGGCTGTGTGCTTGATTTTGTTCACCTGTAAGGAACGGGTGTGGCTGAAATAGCCAAATCCACTAATTTGAAGGGGTGTCCACAAACTTTTGTATATAAAGTGTATTAGAGTGAGCTATGTCAAGAATCCAGTATTTAAATAAATATGCATTGTGTATAAACAGTGTAACTAAAATGCAATGTACAGTAATAGAAGTATTAGATATGGTATAGTCTTGACGCTAATTGGAGAGCGAGGGAGAAAAAGAGAGAGAGAGGAGAGTGGAGAGAGATTGCTATCCATCCTTGCTCTCCTTATCTCAAAGAGTCAAACAGAGACAGAGCATGAGAGAGAGAGAGCGCGAGAGGGAGGAAGGGAACAAGTGTGGGCACTGTGCCAACTGTACCTCATCGTGCAGCACTTAGCTGACATTAAATTCTACAGTGCCATGATATCATCTGAGAGTAGCTATCTTCTCACTGATTACATCATCCTCTCAGGGAGGGAGGGAGTGATGTCATCTTCAAGGTTTTCTAAGGACAGGCCAGTGGAATTGAAGGGAATATATTGACTAGATTCTATAGAACGTTCATTAGATTCAAGAACGTTCATTAGATTCTAGAATGTTCATTTCATTCTAGAACATTCATTAGATTCTGAAACTTTATAATTTTCTGCACAGGCAAACTGGGAATTGGAGTTCAGGGTGCATGGTTTGTATACAGGATGTTAAACTTATGTGTATTTTAAGGATGTTTTTGTGAAGCATCGAAATAAAACACAACCGATTGAGGTGCTTTTCTCAGAACTTGCCATGTTTTATAGTAAGGTACATGTACATTTCAGGCTGTCTTTGTGCTCACAGTAAAGACAGAATACACACGGCCTCTCATCCCTTCTGACCTAAATAAACATGCACAATGTTCTCTATGCACTCCAAGCTTTATTCCTGTCACCATTTAGGCTTGTTTTTGTGAAGCATCGAAATAAAACACAACCGATTGAGGTGCTTTTCTCAGAACTTGCCATGTTTTATAGTAAGGTACATGTACATTTCAGGCTGTCTTTGTGCTCACAGTAAAGACAGAATACACACGGCCTCTCATCCCTTCTGACCTAAATAAACATGCACAATGTTCTCTATGCACTCCAAGCTTTATTCCTGTCACCATTTAGGCTTGTCTCGCCCCTCTGGGATGCAATGATATGAAATACTACTTTTACTTACAAAACATACTCAGGAACTCAACCAGAAGAGTACAAAAACAAATAAATAAATATAACATTTGATAAATAAAAGATAGCATCTTTATAAAATAAAGTTTTGATAATCCACATCTTTATACATCAGTAGTAATATTAAAATGTTTTTTTTGTCGTACAACGGAGTAATGTTTATAGTAATAATAGTAGAAGTTAGCGACAGTTACTAGGACATTCTGCACTGCACAAGGTTGCCGTGACGATCAGATGATGTTGCCATGGAGATAGAGAGCTGCATTGCCGGGGGTCGTTGTGGTGACAGTCTATGGGATCATAGACGGATGATTGTGTTTCTCGGTCACCATAACCAAAAATTTCAACGATTGATAAATTGATTGAATAACTGATTGATTGATTAATTACATCAATTAGAATTAACTCCACCCCCCTCCCCCCTTTCACTTATCAATAGTTCCTTGGGTGTTGAACACGTTAAAATCTACCTGTTGTTAGGCAATGCCCGTCGCTGTCGACACCCCCCCCCCCTCCTAAATAACCGTAGCTCAGCTGTAACCTTGACGGCGAAGCCTCAATAAAAACCCTAGTCTTCGGACAGGATGTGCCACTTGGCAATCTGCCGGCGCGGGTGGTCGCAGATCTCCCTCCAGTGCTCCCCAGGGGTACCGGCAGCAGCCGTACCCAGGATCAGGCGCCCCAAGATGGGATTGGGGGAGGAGCGGGAGGAGTCCCCCCGCCTGGTTGGTGGAGACTCAGAGTCCATGAGCAGGAGCTCTACGCTGGTCTCCTTCAGCCCCTCCTGGGAGGCCATGTCGAACACAAACAGCTCGTTGAACACAGGGTTGGGGGAACACTTTTTCACATGGGTCTTCTTTTTACTGACACGCTTCTTCCCTTTGAAGAGGTTGACTTTCACATATGGGTCTGGAGGGAAGGAGAGTGGGAAGGAAGGAAGGAGGGAGGTAGGAAGGGATGAGAGGAAGGAGAGAGAGAGGCAGAGTGAATAGAATTCATAGCACAGCTCTGAAAATGGCACAATGGATCAATACAGTGGTATAAGTGTACATGCGTGTGTGTGTACATGCGTGTGTGTGGTATTGACTGGCTCAGTTTGTTGGTAGTATGAGCATCTGTAGAGCATCTACAGATGGACTATCCGGACTATCCAAAGAAAGTGTGACCAAACACTGTGATATGGCTAAGACTCTGTTTTATCAAGAGTAGTTTTATAAGAGTATTGGGGCTTTGTCCCAAATGACAACCTACTTCCTATATAGCGCACTACTTTTGACGAGGGCCCATTGGCTCTGGTCAAAAGTAGTGCACTATGTAGGGAATAGGGTGCCATTTTGGAACTCCGCCCATAAGTACTCCTGAAGGGCCCGAGTGTCTCATTACTGAGAGAATCATTTTGTTCCTAGTATCCTGTCTATGTGTGCATGTCTCTGTGTGTGCGTGCGTATCTGTGTGTGCACATTCTTGTGTGTATGAGTACGTTCTTACGTGTGTGCATACTTATATTTTTGCGTGTCTGTGTATGTGTGTGTCAGGGGAGAATGACTGCGCCCTCTCATTGAAGCCACAAAGTTCAAGACTGACTGCAGTACTGCAAGCATTGTTTGCAGAAAACAGGATTCACCATTCACTATAATGGCAGTCTTCGTGGTCAGTTTCCGTGTAAAAATGAATAATTAGAACCTATTATCGCACACAGAAGAAGTTATAAGGACAATTTAGTTGCCAATGGCAGCCTGTAGTACCCTGGTCGGGCTTCAACTTGAGCTACTCAATGAGAGGGGTCAGCACTGAGCTAGCCTACAACGTCACTTCCTGGAGTAGCTCATACTGCACATTTTATGTCTACCAGAGGGGGCTAGTGGGATGAGCTATTGGAGGAAGGGCTCATTGTAATGGCTGGAATGGAATGAATGGAATGGAGTCAAACATGTGGTTTATATATGTTTGTGTTTGATACCGTTCCATTTATTCCATTCCAGCCATTACAACGAGTCCGTCCTCCTATAGCTCCTCCCACCAGCTTCCTCTGATGCCTACATACATCTCCCCAATGAGATGACATTTTAGAATGCTAAAACCGACTTCCTTGGCTTCAAATGCGCTAATGAGTCTACACATAGGAATGAATGGTGTCACGTGATCAATGGCTTTGTCCATCATATATAGTAATTGTGTCAATTTATATATACGCTAGATGACTGATAGGGGGCGTTGTGTTGTAGAGTCCATGCCTCCATCTTGGCACATGTATTCTATTACAGACACCTTAATGCATACTTTATAATTATATTATGTGAGATAAACATAAAAATAAAATAAAACATATTTTTTGATAAATAATGTTACTGTCCCCACTACAAAAACCAGTCAGAAGTTTGGACACATCTACTTATTGAAGGGTTTTTCTTTATTTTTACTATTTTCTACATTGTAGAATAATAGTGAAGACATCAAAACTAGGAAATAACACATATGAAATCATGTAGTAACCAAAGTGTTAAACAAATCAAAATATATTTGAGATTCTTCAAAGTAGCCACCATTTGCCTTGATGACAGCTTATCTCTTAAATAATTATGAATAGATCCACCATTGAGCACAAAAACAACACTTGTTACAGAATATTTTACATAGAAATAAATACATAGGCTAACCGGCATTCTCTCAACCAGCTTCATGAGGTATTCACCTGAAATGCTTTTCAATTACCAGGTGTGCATTGTTAAAAGTTTATTTGTGGAATTTCTTGCCGTCTTAATGTGTTTGAGAAAATATGTTGTGTTGTGACAAGGTAGGGGTGGTATACAGAAGATAGCTCTATTTGATAAAAGACCAAGTCCATATTATGGCAAGAACAGCTCAAATAAGCAAAGAGAAATGAAGGACTGTCAATCTGGAAAATTTCAAGAACTTTTCAAGTTTCTTCAAGTGCAGTCGCAAAAACCATGGCTCTCATGAGGACCGCCACAGGAAAAGAAGATCCAGAGTTATCTCTGCTGCAGAGGATAAGTTCATTAGAGTTAACTACACCTCAGATTGCAGCCCAAATAAATGCTTCACAGAGTTCAAGTAGCAGACACATCTCAACATCAACTGTTCAGAGGAGACTGCGTGAATCAGGCCTTCATGTTCGAATTGCTGCAAAGAAACCACTACTAAAGGACACCAATCAGAATAAGAGACTTGCTTGGACTAAGAAACCCGAGCAATGGACAATACATTGCTCTTGGAAAATCTGTCCTTTGGTCTGATAAGTCCAAATTTGACATTTTTGGTTCCAACCGCCGTGTCTTTGTGAGACGCAGAGTAGGTGAATGGATGATCTCTGCATGTGTGGTTACCACCGTGAAGCTTGGAGGAGGAGGTGTGATGGTGTGGGGGTGCTTTGTTGGTGACACTGTCAGTGATTTATTTAGAATTCAAGGCACACTTAACCAGTATGGCTACCACATAATTCTGCAGCGATACACCATCCCATCTGGTTTGCACTTAGTGGGACTATCATTTGTTTTTCAACAGGACAATGACCCCAAAAATACCTCCAGGCTGTGTGTGGGATATTTGACCAAGGAGAGTGATGAAGTGCTGCATCAGATGACCTGGCCTCCACAATCACCCGACCTCAAACCAATTGAAATGGTTATAGGATGAGTTGGACCGAAGAGTGAAGGAAAAGCAGCCAACAAGTCTTCAGCATATGTGGGAACTCCTTCAAGACTGTTGGAAAATCATTCTTCATGGTGCTGGTTGAGAGAATGCCAAGTGTGTGCAAAGCTGTCATCAAGGCAAAATGTGGCTACTTTGAAGAATCTCAAATAGAAAATATATTTTGATTTGTTTAACACTTTTTTGGCTTACAACATGATTCCATATATGTTTTTTCATAGTTTTGATGTCTTCACAATTATTCTACAATGTAGAAAATAGTAAAAATAAAGAAAAACCCTTGAATGAGTAGGTGTGTCCAAACTTTTAACTGGTGCTGTATATACTTTAATACATGTATAATTTTGTCCTTGAAACATTTCATTAAAATACTGCAGAATTCCATTCGTTCATCTGGAGGACTGCTCCTATTGGGGAGTGCCAATATGGCTAACCGGTGACTTCAAAGCCTCTCAATGGCCAATACATCAGCAATCCAAGTTTTACAGACGTGCTCAAATTTGTTGGTACCCCTCCACAAAAAAATGAAGAATGCACAATTTTCTATAGAATAACTTGAAACTGACAAAAGTAATTGGCATCCACCATTGTTGATTCCATATTTAATAGAAATCAGACTTTGCTTTAGATTTTTTTATTCAAAGTAATATTGTAAATAATAAAACAAATGAAAATGGCATGGACAAAAATTATGGGACCCTTAACCTAATATTGTATTGCACAACCTTTAGAGGCAATCACTGCAATCAAATGTTTTCTGTAGCTCTCAATGAGACTTCTGCACTGCAAGCTTCAGCTCTTTCCATAGATGTTCGATAGGATTCAGATCAGGACTCATAGAAGGCCACTTCAGAATAGTCCAATGTTTTGTTGTTATCCATTCTTGGGTGCTTTTAGCTGTGTGTTTTGGGTCATTATCCTGTTGGAGGACCCACGACCTGTGACTGAGACCGCGCTTTCTGACACTGGGCAGTACGTTTTGCTCCAGAATGCCGTGATAGTCTTGAGATTTCATTGTGCCCTGCACAGATTCAAGGCACCCTGTGCCAGGCGCAGCAAAATAGCCCCAAAACATAACCGAGCCTCCTCCATGTTTCACTGTAGGTATGGTGTTCTTTTCTTTGAAAGCTTCATTTTTTCATCTGTGAACATAGAGCTGATGTGACTTGCCAAAAAGCTCCAGTTTTGACTCATCTGTCCAAAGGACATTCTCCCAGAAGGATTGTGGCTTGTCAATATGTATTTTAGCAAATTCCAGTCCAATTCCAGTCCAGTTAGCAATTTAGCAATTCCAGTCCAGTTATGTTTTTCTTTAAAAGTGGAGTCATCCTGGGTCTTCTTCCACGGAGCCCACTTTCACTCAAAAAGTGACGGATGGTGCGATCAGGAACTGACATACCTTCACCTTGGAGTTCAGTTTGTATCTCTTTGGCAGTTATCCTTGGTTCTTTTTCTACCATTCGCACAATCCTTCTGTTCAATCTGGGGTCGATTTTCCTCTTGCGGCCGCGCCAAGGGAGGTTGGCTCCAGTTCCATGGACCTAAACTTCTTAATAATATTTGCAACTGTTGTCACAGGAACATCAAGCTGCTTGGATATGGTCTTGTAGCCTTTACCTTTACCATGCTTGTTTATTATTTTCTTTCTGATCTTTTCAGACAAATCTGTCCTTTGCTTTCTCTGGTCCATGTTCAGTGTGGCGCACACAATGATACCAAACAGCACAACGACTACTTTTCTCCATTTAAATAGGCTGAATGACTGATTACAAGATTAGAGACGTGTGATACTGATTAAATAAACAAATTAGTTTGAAATATCACTATATAATTATCTTTTCTAAGGGGTACCAACAAATGTGTCGCGCCATTTTAGAATATCTTTGTAGAATAAGCAATAATTCATCTCTTTTCACAGCTTCTTTGTTTTATTCTATGACATACCAAAGGCATACAAGTATACATGATAAAATAGCTTTTAATTTCATCACTTTTCAGGAGGAATGAACCATTATTTCAGTGAGGACGTATGTATACATGATTAGTGTGTGTGTGTGTGTGTGTGTGTGTGTGTGTGTGTGTGTGTGTGTGTGTGCGCGCGCATGCGTGCGTGTGCATACATGCATACATACTTACATTTGCATGTGTGTGTGTGTGTGTGTGTGTGTGGGGGGGGGTCTTTATGTACCTGAGGGCCTGTGGTTGTCGGTCTTTAGCAGGTGGCGAGCCTTCAGCACCACGACTGTTAGAGTACTGGTGGTAGACTGGTAACAGAGAGACAACAGCAGCTCCCCTCGACCTGCACTCCTCTATAAACAGAGATGGAGACAGGGAGAGGGAGAGGGGGGAGGGGGATAGAGAGAGAGGGAGAGAGGTGGAAGGAGGACAGATGGAGGGAGGAGAGAGAAATTCCCCACCAGAATATCAAACCTTTGAGACCCGAGCAAGGGACTGACTAGTGAGGAGGAAGATTGGGTTTACACTGACATTATGATGATGAACTGTGATATTTACACCAGGTTATAAAGTAGAGATATATACAGTCAGTTCCAAAATGACTGGCACCCTTGATAAAGATGAGCAAAAAAAATACAATTACTGAGCTTTATTGTATGGCAAGAAAAGGGAAAATTATATTATTTTATACTAACACAATTTCTCAGAGAAAAAGTAACAAGTAATACCTTTTTCTAAAAAAGACAAGGGGTCAAAATTATTGGCACCCCTGTTTTCAATATGTTACCTTGTGAGGATAATGGCACTGAGCCTTGTTCTAAAATGTTTTATGAGAAGACCATTCCTCTTTAGCAAATCTTTCCAGATCATTGATATCCTTTATCTGTGCTTATGGACTGTCCTCTTCATTTCAAACCGGTTCAAGTCCGGAGACTGAGATGGCAATTGCAAAATGTTGATTCCTTTTTAAATATTTTTTTCAAAAGATACGTTGAACAAAATAGTCAAAACATAGTGTAAACGCAGGTGAGGTGGTACAACACTTTTTGGCCATTTTCTGATGTTTTGTTGTGAAAAACATTTTATTTATTTTATTTCAACTTTTTGACCAAGTAGGCCAGATGAGAACAAGTTCTCATTTACAACTGCGACCTGGCCAAGATAAAGCAAAGCAGTGCAACAAAAACAACAACACAGAGTTACACATAAACAAACGTACAGTCAATAACACAATAGAAAAATCTATGTACAGTGTGTGCAAATGTAGAAGATTAGGGAGGTAAGGCAATAAAGAGGCCATAGAGGCGAAAAAATTACAATTTAGCATTAACACTGGAGTGATAGACGTGCAGATGATGATGTGCAAGTAGAGATACCGGGGTGCAAAAGAGAAAGAAGATAAATAACAATATGGGGATGAGGTAGTTGGGTGTGCTATTAACAGATTGGCTGTGTACAGGTACAGCTGCTCTAAGCTGCTCTGACAGCTGATGCTTAAAGTTAGAGAGGGAGATAAGTCTCCAGCTTCAGTGATTTTTGCAATTCGTTCCAGTCGTTCGCAGCAGAGACCTGGAAGGAAACACGGCCACGGGAAGTGTTGGCTTTGGGGGTGACCAGTGAATATACCTGCTGGAGCGGGTGCTACGGGTGGGTGTTGCTATGGTGACCAGTGAGCTGAAATAAGGCGGGGCTTTACCTAGCAAAGACTTATCGATGACTTGGAGCCAGTGGGTTTGGCGACGAATATGTAGCAAGGGCCAGCCAACGAGAGGATACAGGTTGCAGTGGTGGGTAGTATATGGGGCTTTGGTGACAAAACGGATGGCACTGTGATAGACTAAATCCAGTTTGCTGAGTAGGGTGTTGGAGGCTATTTTGTAAATGACATCGCCTAAGTCAAGGATCGATAGGATAGTCAGTTTTACGAGGGTATGTTCGGCAGCATGAGTGAAGGAGGCTTTGTTGCAAAATAGGAAGCTGATTCTAGATTTAATTTTGGATTGGAGATGCTTAATGTGAGTCTGGAAGAAGAGTTTACAGTCTAACCAGACACCTAGGTATTTGTAGTTGTCCACATATTCTAAGTCAGAACCGTCCAGAGTAGTGATGCTAGTAGGGCGGGCGGGTGTGGGCAGCAATCGGTTGAAGAGCATGCATTTAATTTTACTAGCATGGCATTGAAGCTGGTTTGGAGGTTTGTTAACACAGTGTCCAAAGAAGGGCCAGATGTATACAGAATGGTGTCGTCTGCGTAGAGGTGGATCAGAGAATCACCAGCAGCAAGAGCGACATCATTGATATATACAGAGAAAAGAGTCGGCCTGAGAATTGAACCCTGTGGCACCCCCATAGAGACTGCCAGAGGTCCGGACAACAGGCCCTCCGATTTGACACCCTGAACTCTATCTGAGAAGTAGTTGGTGAACCAGGCGAGGCAGTCATTTGAGAAACTTGAACCCTTTTGAAAATCTGTGGCTTGAATTGAAGAGGGCAGTCCATAAGCACAGATGAAGGATATCAATAATACGTCAACCCTATTACCCATATATAGACAGGCTAGACATTTTAGAAACATTTACATTTTTTGGTGAAGCTTGCATTCAATTGACCTTCCCTGTTGAACACAAGCTTACATTCCCCCTTTCACAAAGGGATTCATGGCTGATTTAGATTAAGTTGTTAACTCTGTTTCTGTCAACCCTGTTACTTTAGTCAGCACTTAAGCACCGTGTAAATCCCCCTCCCCCCAACCTCGACGGCACTGAAAGAACTTCATTGGACTCTATGTAAACTGGAAACCACATATCATGAGGCTGAATTTATTGCAGCTGGGGATTTTAACAAGGCTAATCTGAAAACAAGGCTCCCTAAATTTTATCAGCATATCGAATGTGCGACCTGGGCTGGCAAAATTCTGGATCATTGCTACTCTAACCTCCGCGACGCCCTCTTTTCGGCAAATCTAAACACGACTCCATTTTGTTGCTCCCAGCCTATTGACAGAAACTTAAACAGGAAAGCCCGTGCTCAGGTCTGTTCAATGCTGGTTCGACCAATCTGATTCCACGCTTCAAGATTGCTTCAATCACGCGGATTGGGATATGCTCCGGATAGCATCGGACAACAACATTGATGTATTCACTGATTCGGTGAGAGAGTTTATTAGCAAGTGCATCAGTGATGTTGTACCCACGGTGACTATTAAAACCTTCCACAACCAGAAACTGTGGATTGATGGCAGCATTCGCGCAAAACTGAAAGCGCGAACCACTGCTTTTAATCAAGGCAAGGCGACCGCAAACATGACCGAATACAAACAGTGTAGCCATTCCCTCCGCAAGGCAATCAAACAAGCTAAGCATCAGTAGAGACAAAGTAGAGTCGCAATTCAACAGCTAAGACACGAGATGTACGTGGCAGGGTCTACAGTCAATCACGGATTACAAAAGTAAACCAGCCCCATCGCGGACACCGATGTCTTGCTCCCAAACAAACTAAACAGCTTCTTTGCTCACTTTGAGGACAATACAGTGCCACTGACACGGCCCGCTACCAAAACCTGCGGGCCGCAACCAACGTGACCGCAACCAACGTGAGTAAAACATTTCAACATGTTAACCCTCACAAGGCTGCCGGCCCAGACGACATCCCTAGCTGCGTCCTCAGAGCACACGCACACCAGCTGGCTGGTGTGTTTACGGACATATTCCTTCAATCCCTATCCCAGTCTGCTGTTCCTGTTCCCAAGAAAGCTAAGGTTACTGAGCTAAACGACTATCGCCCCGTAGCACTCACTTCATCATCATGAAGTGCTTTGAAAGACTAGTCAAGGATCATATCCGACCCGTGTGCAACTGGGTCCTTGACCTCCTGATGGGCCGCCCCCAGGTGGTGAGTGTAGAAAACAACATCTACACTCCGCTGATCCTCAACACTGGGGCCCCACAAGGGTGCGTTCTCAGCCCTCTCCTGTACTCCCCGTTCACCCATGACTGCGTGGCCATGCACGCCTCCAACTCAATCATCAAGTTTGCAGACGACACTACAGTGGTAAGCTTGATTACCAACAACGACGAGACGGCCTACAGGGAGGTGGTGAGGGCCCTCGGAGTGTGGTGTCAGGAAAATAACCTCACACTCAACGTCAACAAAACAAAGGAGATGATTGTGGACTTCAGGAAACAGCAGAGGGAGCACCCCCCATCCACATCGATGGGACAGTAATGGAGAAGGTTGAACGTTTTAAGTTCCTCGACGCATACATCACGGACAAACTGAAATGGTCCACCCACGCAGACAGCATGGTGAAGAATCCGCAACAGCACCTCTTCAACCTCAGCAGGCTGAAGAAATTTGGCTTGTCACCAAAAACACTCATAAACTTTTACAGATGCACAATCGAGAGCATCCTGTTGGGCTGTATCATTGCCTGGTACGGCAACTGCTCCGCCCACAACCGTAAGGCTCTCCAGAGGGTAGTGAGGTCTGCACAACGCATCACCCTGGGCAAACTACCTGCCCTCCAGGACACCTACACCACCCAATGTCACAGGAAGGCCAAAAAGATCATCAAGGACAACAACCACCCGAGCCACTGCATGTTCACCCCGCTATCATCCAGAAGGCGAGGTCAGTACAAGTGCATCAAAGCTGGGACCGAGAAACTGAAACTGACTCAAATCTCTAGCCACTTTAAGAATAAAAATGTGGATGTAATACATGTATCACTAGTCACTTTAAACAATGCCACTTTATATAATGTTTACATACCCTACATTACTCATCTCATATGTATACACTGTACTCTATACCATCTACTGCATCTTGCCTATGTAGTTCTGCCATCGCTCATCCATATATTTATATGTAGATATTCTTATTCATTCCTTTACACTTGAGTGTTTAAAAATAAGGTAGTTGTTGTGAAATTGTTAGATTACTTGTTAGATATCACTGCACGGTTGTAACTAGAAGCACAAGCATTTCGCTACACTCACATTTACATCTGCTAACCATGTGTATGTGACCAATAACATTTTATTTGATTTGAATAGGCACTTACTATAGTCATTTTTGTAGTGAGATAGCGATAGTTTTTTATTAAGTTGAACATGTGCTCTTTATGACAGAACGTTAAAATTAGGTGAAATTAAATGTCTTTTCCCCACCAAGTTACACTACTCAAAAGGCACCTAATTCGTCAAACCTTTCGATAGATGAGAACCTGTAGTAGCGCAGGGCCGTAATTACATAGCAGACCAAAGTCCGGACCTATAAATAACAACAATATATATTTTGTCGACAATAAAGAAAATCAATTTCGGGTCAAAATGTAAATATTTCTCATAGCGTTGATCAAAGCACAGAACGCTTATATTCTTGATCTGACTGAGTTCTAATTGCGCCTGCCTCTTTGCGAACGAGTGGAATCAGGAACAGTGGTTTGTTCGTTTGCGTCCTCTGGATATGAATCCCGCACATTCACCACTATCAAACGGCTATCTCAGCCCTCTCGAAGCACAGGCCGAGGTCCTGAAATGTGAAATTAACTACTCATGCTCAGATTCAGCTCAAGTAGGTGACTTGAAACACTGCTGACAGTGTGTTTGCTGGATACTTTGCCAAGGTAATCCATCCACCTGACAGGTGTGGCATATCAAGAAGCTGATTTACAGCATAATCATTACAAAGGTGCACCTTGTGCTGGGGACAATAAATGACCATGTGCAACCACACCAGCCCAGGACCTCCATATCCGGCTTCTTCACCTGCGGGATCGTCTGAGACTAGCTACACGGACAGCTGATGAAACTGTGGGTTTGCACAACCGAATAATTTCTGAACAAACTGTCAGAAACCGTCTCAGGGAAGCTTATCTACATACTCGTCATCCTCACCAGGGTCTTGACCTGACTGCAGTTAGGTGTCGTAACCGACTTCAGTGGGCAAATGCTGACCTGCGATTGCCACTGGCACACTGGAGAAGTGTGCTCCTCACGGATGAATCACAGTTTCAACTGTACCAGGCAGGTGGCAGACAGATTGTATGGCATTGTGTGGGCGAGCAGTTTGCTGATGTCAATGTCATGAACAGAGTGCCCCATGGTGGCGGTGGTGTTATGGTATGGGCATGCATGAGCTAAGGACAACGAACACAATTACATTTTATCGATGGCAATTTGAATGCACAAAACTCACCAGACGCACTGAGTATGTTTGGGATGCTTTGGATCGACGTGTATGACGGCGTGTTCCAGTTACCGCCAATATCCAGCAACTTTGCATAGCCATTGAAGAGGAGCGGGACAACATTCCACAGGCCACAATCAACAGCCTGGTCAACTCTATGCTCTAAGTAGATGTGTCGCACTGCACAAGGCATGCGTATCTGTTTTCAACAGATGCATATCTGTATTCCCAGTCATGTGAAATCCATAGATTAGGGCTTTATAAATTCATTTCAATTCATTTTCAATCCTTATATGAACTGTAACTCAGTAAAATCTGTGAAATTGCTGCATGTTGCATTCATATTTTTGTCTATCTATTTATCTATGTTTTATTGTTTAAAGAAGTTATGAATGAGATTGGTGGGTTTTTGCAGTATCTAATAATGGCATGGGGTTGTCCAATGACAGACATATATTTGTTAAAAATCTATCACTTTATAGTTACATTTCAGAGAGACAAATATGTATTTATTTTTACTAAATGCTATACAGTGACTTCGGAAAGTATTCAGACCATTTGAGTTTTTCCACATTTTGTTACGTTACAGCCTTATTCAAAAATGGATTCAATTGTTTTTTACCCTCATCAATCGAGATACAATACCCTATATAATGACAAAGCAAAAACAGTTTTTTTGAAAGTTTTGCTAATATATATATATATATATATATATATATATATATATATATAAAACAGAAATCACATTGACATGAGTATTCAGACCCTTTACTCAGCACTTTGTTGATGCACCTTTTACAGCGACTAAAGCATTGTATCTTTTGGGGTAATACGCTTCAAGCTTGGCACACCTGTATTTGGGGAGTTTATCCCATTCTTCCCTGCAGATCCTCTCAAGATTTGTCAGGTTGGATTGGGAGCGTTGCTGCACAGCTATTTTCAGGTTTCTCCGGAGATGTTCGATTGGGTTCAAGTCCGGGCTCTGGCTGGGCTACTCAAAGACATTTAGAGACTTGTCCCGAAGCCACTCTGCGTTGTCTTGGCTGTGTGCTTAGGGTCATTGTCCTGTTGGAAGGTGAACCTTCGCCCCATTCTGAGGTCCTGAGATCTCTGGAGCAGGTTTTCATCAAGGATCTCTCTGTACTTTGCCCTGTTCATCTTTCCCTCGATCCTGACTAGTCTCCCAGTCCCTGCCACTGAAAAACATTACCACAGCATGATGCTGCCACCACCATGCTTTACCGTAGGGATGACGCCAGGTTTTCTCCAGACGTGACGCATGGCATTCAGGCCAAAGAGTTCCATCTTGGTTTCATCAGACCAGAGAATCTTGTTTCTCATGGTCTGAGAGTCTTTAGGTGCCTTTTGGCAAACTCCAAGCAGGCTGTCATGTGCCTTTTACTGAAGAGTGGCTTCCCTCTACCATAAAGGTTTGATTGGTGGAGTGCTGCAGGGATTGTTGTCCTTCTGGAAGATTCTCCCATCTCCACAGAGAGAGTGTGCAGAGGAACTCTAGAGCTCTGTCAGAGTGACCATTGGGTTCTTGGTCACCTCCCTGATCAAAGCCCTTCTCCACCGATTGCTCAGTTTGGTCGGGCGGCAAGCTCTAGGAAGAGTCTTGGTGGTTCCAAACTTCTCCATTTAACAATGATGGAGGCCACGGTGTTCTTGGGGACCTTCAATGCAGCAGACATTTTTTGGTAACCTGAGGGAGCTTATATAGACAGGTGTGTGCCTTTCCAAATCATGTCCAATCAATTGAATTTACCACAGGTGGACCCTAGTCAAGATGTACTAACATCTCTAAAATGATCAATAAAAACAGGATGCACCTGAACTCAATTTCGAGTCACAAAGCAAAGGGTCTGAATACTTATGTAAATAAGGTATTTCTGTTTTTAATTTTTAATAAATTAGCAAAAATAAATAAAAACCTGTTTCAATTTGTCATTATGGGGCATTGTGTGTAGATTGCTGAGAAAAAATACACAGTACCAAGCAAATGTTTGGACACACCTACTCATTCAAGGGTTTTTCTGAATTGTCATTATTTTCTACATTGTAGAATAATAGTGAAGACATCAAAACCATGAAATAACACATATGGAATCATGTAATGAAAAAAGTGTTAAACAAATCAAAATATATTTTAGATTCTTCAAAGTAGCCACCTTTTGCCTTGATGACAGCTTTGCACACTCTTGGCATTCTCTCAACCAGCTTCATGAGGAAGCTTTTCAAACAGTCTTGAAAGAGTTCACACATATGCTGAGCACTTGTTGGCTGCTTTTCCTTCACTCTGCGGTCCAATTCATCCCAAACCATCTCAATTGGGTTGAGGTACTGTAGGGTGATTGTGGAGGCCCGGTCATTTGATGCAGCACTCCATCACTCTCCTTGGTCAACTGTCCCGCACATAGCCTGGAGGTGTGTTTTGGGTTATTGTCCTGTTGAAAAACAAATGATAGTCCCATTCAGCACAAACCAGATGGGATGGCGTATCGCTGCAGAATGCTGTGGTAGCCATGCTGATTAAGTGTACCTTGAGTCTAAATAAATCACACAGTGTCACCAGCAAAGCACCGTCACACCATCACACCCCCTCCTCCATGCTTCATGGTGGGAACCACAAATGGCAGATCATCCATTCACCTACTCTGCGTCTCACAAAGACACAACGGTTGAAACCAAAATCTCAAATTTGGACTTATGAGTCCAAAGGACAGATTTCCACCAGTCTAATTGCCTTTGCTTGGCCAAAGCAAGTCTCTTCTTATTATTGTTGTCATTTAGTAGTGGTTTCTTTGCAGCAATTTGACCATGAAGGTCTGATTCACGCAGTCTACTCTGAACAGTTGATGTTGAGATGTGTCTGTTACTTGAAATCTGTGAGGTGCAATTTGAGGTGCAGTTAATTGCCAATTTCAGAGGCTGGTAACTCTAATGAACTTATCCTCTGCAGCAGAGGTGATTCTGGGTCTTCCTTTCCTGTGGCAGTCCTCATCACAGCCAGTTACATCATAGTAGCCATAGTAGCCATCCTAATTGTCCCTAGAATTTCTAAGCAAACGGCTGGAGGTAGGGCTTTCTCCTATAGAGCTCCATTTTTATGGAATGGTCTGCCTACCCATGTGAGAGACGCAGACTCAGTCTCAACCTTTAAGTCTTTACTGAAGACTTATCTCTTCAGTAGGTCCTATGATTAAGTATAGTCTGGCCCAGGAGTGTGAAGGTGAACGGAAAGGCTGGAGCAACGAACCGCCCTTGCTGTCTCTGCCTTGTCGGTTCCCCTCTTCCCACTGGGATTCTCTGCCTCTAACCCTTTTACAGGGGCTGAGTCACTGACTTACTGGTGTTCTTCCATGCCGTCCATGGGAGGGGTGCGTCACTTGAGTAGGTTGAGCCACTGACGTGGTCTTCCTGTCTGGGTTGGCGCCCCCCCCTTGGGTTGTGCCGTGGCAGACATCTTTGTGGGCTATACTCGGCCTTGTCTTCGGACGGTAAGTTGGTGGTTGTAGATATCCCTCTAGTGGTGTGGGGGCTGTGCTTTGGCAAAGTGGGTGGGGTTATATCCTGCCTGTTTGGCCCTGTCCGGGGGTATCATCGGATGGGCCCACAGTGTCTTCTGATCCCTCCTGTCTCAGCCTCCAGTATTTATGCTGCAGTAGTTTATGTGTCGGGGGGCTAGGGTCAGTCTGTTACATCTGGAGTATTCTCTTGTCTTATCCAGTGTCCTGTGTGAATGTAAATATGCTCTCTCTAATTCTCTCTTTCTTTCTTTCTTTCTTTCTCTCGGAGGACCTGAGCCCTAGGACTACCTGGCATGATGACTCCTTGCTGTCCCCAGTCCACCTGGCCATGCTGCTGCTCCAGTTTCAACTGTTCTGCCTGCGGCTACGGAACCCTGACCTGTTCACCGGACGTGCTTGTTGCACCCTCGACAATTACTATGATTATTATTATTTGACCATGCTGGTCATTTACGAACATTTTAACATCTTGACCATGTTCTGTTATAATATCCACCCGGCACAGCCAGAAGAGGACTGGCCACCCCTCATAGCCTGGTTCCTCTCTAGGTTTCTTCCTAGGTTTTTGGCCTTTCTCAGGAGTTTTTCCTAGGGAGTTTTTCCCAGCCACCGTGCTTCTTTCACATGCATTGCTTGCTGTTTGGGGTTTTAGGCTGGGTTTCTGTACAGCACTTTGAGATTTCAGCTGATGTACGAAGGGCTATATAAATAAATTTGATTTGATTTGATTTGATTTGATAGTGCCTGATGATTTTTGTGACTGCACTTGAAGAAACTTTCAAAGGTCTTGAAATTTTCCGGATTCACTGACCTTCATGTCGTGAAGTAATGACGGACAGTCATTTCTCTTTGCTTATTTGAGCTGTTCTTGCCATAATATGGACTTGGTCTTTACTAAATAGGGCTATCTTCTGTATACCACCCCTACCATGTCACAACACAACTGATTGGCTAAAAGGCATTAAGAAGGAAAGAAATTCCACTATTTAACTTTTAACAAGGCAAACCTGTTAATTAAAAATGAAATAAAATGTTATTTGTCACATGCGCCGAATACAACAGTTTTAGACATTACAGTGAAATGCTTGAGTGTTAAGAAAAAAATAGATAAGTAAAAAATTGAAAATAGAAAATAAAAGTAACAAATAATTAAACCGCAGCAGTACATGTAGGTAGAGTTAAAGTGACTATGCATAGATTATAAACAGAGAGTAGTAGCAGCGTAAAAGAGGGGTCTGGGTAGCCCTTTGATTAGCTGTTCAGGAGTCTTATGGCTTGGGGGTAGAAGCTGTTAAGAAGCCGTTTGGACCTCGATTGGTGCTCCGGTACCACTTGCCGTGCGGTAGCAGAGAGAACAGTCTATGACTCGGGTGGCTGGAGTCTTTGCCAATTTTTTGGGCCTTCTTCTGACACCGTCTGACATAGAGGTCCTGGATGGCAGGAAGCTTTGCCCCAGTGATGTACTGGGCCGTACGCACTACCCTCTGTAGTGCCTTACAGTCGGAGGCCGAGCAATTGCCATACCAGGCAGTGATGCAACCAGTCAGGATGCTCTCGATGGTGCAGCTGTAGAAGCTTTTGAGGTTCTGAGGACCCATGCCAAATATTTTCAGTCTCCTGAGGAGGAATAGGCTTTGTCGTGCCCTCTTCACGACTGTTAGTGTGTTTGGACCATGATAGTTTTTTGGTGATATCGACACCAAGGAACTTGAAGCTCTCAACCTGTTCCACTACAGCCCCGTTGATGAGAATGGGGGCGTGGTCGGTCCTCATTTTCCTTTGTCATCTTTGTCTTGATCAAGTTGAGGGAGAGGTTGTTGTCCTTGCACCACACGACCAGGTCTCTTGACCTCCTCCCTATAGGCTGTCTCATTGTTGCCGTTGTCGGTAAGACAGCATACCAGCATGAAGCTGGTTGAGTGAATGCCAAGAGATTGCAAAGCTGTCATCAAGGCAAAGTGTGGTTACTTTGAAGAATCTCAAATATAAAATATGTTTTGATTTGTTTAACACTTTTTTGGTTACTACATGATTCCATATGTGTTATTTCATAATGTTGATGTCTTCTCTATTACTCCACAATGTGGAAAATATAAAAAATAAAGAAAACCCTGGAATGAGTAGGTGTATCCAAACTTTTGACTGGTACTGTATATTTTAAGCAATTTTAGATTAAGGCTGTAAAGTAACAAAATGTAGAAAAAGTAAAGGAATACTTTCCGAAGTCACTGTATATCCGCCTCACTTTCAGAGAAATTAGTACTACTAGGTTACACGCAGTCAAATGTAACAAATAACTATATTTTTAATATCTTTTATTTTTTGCAAATTATACATTTGTGACATCAATATGTTTGTTTTAAATATGTTTTAAATCAATCAATCAATACAGTAACATGAGATTTGTAAGTAAAACGTTTACATTTGACATTTTAATTATTTAGCAGATGCTCTTATCCAGAGCGGCTTACAGTGAGTGCATTCATCTTTAGATATCTATGTGAGACAATCACATATCACAGTCGGCTATACAGGATACAAACATTCCATTACCGCTGAACAATGTTATATAGCATTTAGCAAAAAAAAACATTTTCATACACATCTAAAATCTATTATAAAGAAAATCTGAGAACAGTAATATTTTACACACACATGAAGGTACCCATAAGCAATCAATTCTGATGAAAAAAACACAAATGTGAAAAATTGGTGGATATAGCATTTTGGATATAAACTCTTCATGCATTTGTAAACATTAGAAAAGAGGGAGAACATAAAACCAAGAAACAACAAATCATCAATACAACCAAGCCCTTTTCTCTGTCCCTTTACTAAGCAGCAGAGCAGCAGCAGAGAGAGAAGTCAGGTTTACCAGCAGCATAGAAGAGTCTCGAAGCTTGGCACACAACACTACACAAAGACATACGCCTCACTCTCTCGCTCCCTCACCAATGTACACAGTACACAGTACAATATAATTCAATAGATCCTACAACTCTCTCCCCTCACCGTAGTACTACTCATCACCTATCATATGGAAAAGACAGCAACAGCCCAGCCCAGCGCTACATAGAGGATAGAATATCAGTATCAATTCTAGAATAATCTATTCTAGAATGATCTAGAGATTCTAAAGACACAGTGGCTGGTACAATGATACCTGCAATCATATAACATTCATCAACTGTGGGTTGCGTCCAAAATGGCACCCTGTTCCCTATATAGTACACTACTTTTGACCAGAGCCATATAGGTCCTCTCAAAAGTAGTACACTATAGGGAATAGGGTGCCATTTGGGACTCTCCCTGTGTTATTCCATTAGTACCCTGTACCATTTAACTACAGGAGGCTGTATTATCATATTACATATTACTGTAGGTATAAACTCTCACTACGAAGAGGATTTAATTCATATTATGCTAAGGGTTATTATGCCAAGCAGAATTTCTATTAGACACTAATAGTGCACCGTCATTGTGATCATGATTCCCTCAGAGCTAGAATGGAGAGCTCTTGTTTTACTGTACTCTATAGTAGTGAAGGTGTAAAAGTTGAGAATGATGAATATGATAATGGAGATGATGATGACTATAATAATGATGATGACTATTATAATAATGATGATGAACCAAGTAACTATCTCTTACCTTGACATTCTTCTTGATGATCTCGCGGCTCATCAGGACACGCCCCTCCATCAGGTCGATCCCGGCCAATGGGATGAGCATCTCGCCGATAACCTCATCACGGGAGAACCTATCGAAGCTGAGCACCATGAAGTGGAGCGACAGCTCCTGCACGCGGACCATTGGGATCCCATAGAAGCTGAAGGTCTCGTCGAACACCGGGTCCAGAGTCTTCCTCAGGACGCGGGTCTTGACCCGGTGCTTCTTCTCAGGCAGCAGGGTCAGCTTGATGTAGGGGTCAGAAGTCAGGGACTGCTCGTCGGTCGGAGTCAGCCCGTGGGCCTCTTTAATGTGAACCACAAAGGCCTTCTTCTCTGAGTTGTACTCCAGGGAGAAGTGGAGGGTCCCAAGGCCGACATCGGGGCCTCCGTCCTGGGGTTTGTCCTGGTCCTCGTCCCCTTGGGTGTGGGTGTGGGTGTGGGTGGTGGCCTGGCTGGAGAGACTGCCGCTGGTGGGGGAGACCAGGGCCAGGTCTCTAACCCCAGGTTGGGTGAACCCTGGGTGGGGCGAGGGAAGATCCAAGTCTGGGGAGCTGCGGACCTTGGTGTGGATCTGGACGTTGGGGTGTGGAGGTTTGGTGGTGATGGTGAAGTTATCGTTCAGGTCTTGTTTTTCCAGGTCGAGGTGGAGGGCCGTTCTGCCCCCTGCTGGGCTGGAGGCCACTTGTTGTTGTTGTTGTTGTTGTTGTTTACCATTGTTGCTGTTGACATTACAGTTTCCGTTCACGTCGGTCTTGCTGTCTAACTTCTTGTCGCTGAGGCTCTCTGGGTAGATGTCACTGCCTTTGAGCATGTGCATGAACTTGTAGGGTGTTGTCTCCTGGGACTTGGTGTTCTTACGTTGGCAGCAGATCCATGCGAAGATGGAGACGCAGGACACTAGGCCAAACACACTCACCACGGCAACACTCACCGGCACCTCTGCTATGGAGAAGGGGGGCAGAGAGAGTAGGGGAGAAGGAGGGGGGGAGAGAGAAGGATAAATTACTACTTTTGTCTTGATTTTGTAACTGTCCCTCCCTCCTGTTGATCTACTGTCTGTCTGTTGAGTGTGTGTCTCTGTGTGTGTGTGTGTGTGTGAATGTGCAGAAGCTTCCTTTGTCTTACTAGGTCTGAATGTAATGACAAGCTGCATCAGAAACCCACTGCTTAATACTAATTACTAATAGACTGAATGACTGACTGGCTGACTGACTGACTGATGCACTGTATGAGTCAGAGACAGCATAACAACTGCACAATCTCGGATCGTGTCACAAATGGCACGTTATTCCATATTGACACTGGTCAAAAATATTGCACTATATAGGGAATAGGGTGCCAGAGACATCACACGTGTCATATGACAACAGCACAATCTGTGACTCCTACATTACATGACTGACTAATCAAGGCCCATATAGAGTCATGAGATGTACTGAATATGAATAGAGAAAATGCGTTTTTGACGTAAACATTTAGATGTCATGGCGATTTGAAGACAGTGATTCACTTGCTTATTGATTTATCTAACTGATTACTGATTAATTAACTATCACTCATCTCAAATCGTAATCTAATCAGATGACTGATTTGGGTGCTTGGTTAGTTAGCAACACAAATAGATATTCTTAACTTAGTGTCAGAGCACAAACTGGGTAGGCAACCCCAGTGCATTAGGACATGACAGGATATTTTCAATATGATCTCCTAAATAAATAAAGGATAAATACATTTAATAAATTGTGAGTAGGGTACCATTTGTGACGCAACTGAATATTACCAACCAAAATAACAGAGACAGGGGCTTTCCGAGTTCTCCCACCAACTATTGGCTGCTCCCACTCAAATAAGACAGTTTTCCCATCCCAGCTACTTACCGAACTGCATTTCTTTCGTCACCATTGGAGCCATGGTCCCGCTCGCTCATGTGCTCTATCCAAGGTGCTGAAAACGCTCCCTCTTCGCCTTATTTCAACGCTCGTGCTCTATAAACCTACCCTCAACCAACGACCCTGCGCACCAATAGCCAACCTCTCTCGGTAGCTTATATCTAGGTGTATCTCCTTGACTGCGAATAGCGATTGTTTTTTATGATGTGACTCCTTTAATCATTTAATCTGTTTGTTTCCGTTTAATAAATCAAACCCAGCTGTTCCTTTCAGAGAGGTGAAGGTTGGTATTCTCCGTTCTCTTCCAAGTGCGAGTCTCACCCTGCTCGTGTTGTTACTCTCTGCACTATGATCTTCTCTGAGGAGGCACCGCCCACCCCCCTCTATCTATCTCCCTCTCTCTCTCTCTCTCTCTCTCTCTCTCTCTATCTCTCTCTCTCTCTCTCTCCTCTCTCTCTCTCTCTCTCTCTCTCTCTCTCTCTCTCTCTCTCTCTCTCTCTCTCTCTCTCTCTCTCTCTCTCTTCTCCCCTCCCTCCCTCCCCTCGCCTCCCTCCCTCCCTTGCCTCCACCAACCATGCTGAGTTCACTGCCACTGACAGAATTGTGATGGCTTCAGAAATCACTGCCTCAGTGAAAGCACAACAAGCAACAAGCTCATCAATTTCCCTGACTGGTTGGCTGACTGAAGGTCTGAATGGTTGACTGAATGCCTAGCCATAAAAGGAGTACCCAGACCCCAGAGGTGTGTGTGGTGTGTGCACGGCGTTATGGGCGGGTCTTATGGGGCCTGGCCTGCCCTACCTTACCTCTTTGCCTGTTCAAAGAAAATATTGAAATATTGATCATTTATTTGACCAAGACCGCCCCTCTGTCTCAGTATGTGTAGACCATGTATCTGATGCTGTATGGACCAAATGATTATGGCTTGTCATACTATTTCTGTCCAGACAGCATCAGATGCATGGGCTACATATAGTTGTCAGTAAATTGATTCGCCAGAAATTATATAATTACTCCTGTCTAAATCAAATCATTCAAAATACTTCACCCGGTAGCATGACATAGCCACAGAGGATCATTAGCTTACTTAAAAAATATCTGTGGATTGGATCAAATCACAAGTATGTTTGGAAAGCTCGCAATTTGGGAAGTGTGCATGGCAATAGGTCTAGCTGATTGAGTTGCGGCTGTCAGTGAAAAGCTTCTAAAATACACAACATGACCAAAAGTATGTGGACACCTGCTCGTTGAACATCTAATTTCAAAATCATAGCCATTAATATTGAGTTGGTCCCCCCTTTGATGCTATAACAGTCTCCACTCTTCTGGGAAGGCTTTCCACTAGATGTTGGAACATTGCTGCGGGGACTTGCTTCCATTCAGCCACAAGAGCAATACTAAGGTCGGGCACTGATGTTGGGCAATTAGGCCTGTCTCGCAATCAACGTTCCAATTAATCCCAACGGTGTTCGATGGGGTTGAGGTCAGGGCTCTGTACAGGCCAGTCACGTTCTTCCACACCGATCTCGACAAACCATTTCTGTATGGACCTCGCTTTGTGCACAGGGGCATTGTCATGCTGAAACAGCAAAGGGCATTCCCCAAACTGTTGCAAAGTTGGAAGCACAGAATTGTCTATAATGTCACTGTACTGTATGCTGTAGCATTAAGATTTCCCTTCACTGGAATTATGGGGCCATGAAAAACAGCCCCAGACCATTATTCTTCCTCCACCAAATGTTATGGCACTATGCATTCGGGCAGGTAGCATTCTCCTGGTATCTACAAAAAAGGTATCTACAGTGGTTCTTCCTGTAAAAGTGTCATACTGCAGCACACCTTGCGGGCTGCCGCAGTATTCTATGGCACATTATTTAAGTGTCAGCCATTGTTGCCATTAATGCTAGTTAGTGCTAGTTTGATCACCAGAGGGCATCTTTGGGCTGTACTAGGTAATTTAAAACCTTTTTTAGTAAGAGCATAGTATATTGGATTGATTTTAATAAATTTTGCTTAATTAATTTGATTAATATTATGGTGTTTCTATTCCAAGAAAAACAAAACCCTCAGGGTTTCCATTAGGAAAATATGGCGCTGTACAACATGACCGTTTCCACACCCTAGTTGTAGGCTAACCAATACCCAAATGAAGATTCAGTGAAAATAAAAATCTCATTGATTTATCAAGACCAGTCCCCATGCTTGTCTCAGAGCAGCGTGAAACGGTGCTGAAATAGGCTATTACTTCAAATCCTATTATAACAATTGGATGACGGCGGGCCAGAACATAATAAGTATATAATATTTGCACAATTCATTTATGTAACCTACTGTAGGTTACACTACTTTTTTTAACATCAACATTTGGTCAGAACAATTTGCTTGATAGCAAGATAAAATGTCGCTCTCAAAAAGTATCAAGAAGAAAAGTGGATAATGAAAATCAAAGTTTCAGAGAAGAATCTACAGAGAGATCTCTCCATATTTTCCCAAAGCCAAGTCTTATTTGCAATGAAAATATCGCTGTTTGGAAATAATTCAATCTCAGACTAATTATGAATCTAAGCATATAACTTTCAGTGGCCTTCCCACACCATATAGAGGCCCGACGCAGAAACATTGAATCGTTAACTTCAAGCTGCACACACCACTTTTTTTGCCGACATATTCTGTAACTTAAACGGGTTAAATCTGCAGTTACAAGGAAGAGGGAAACAGTCGTGGACATGGTGGAGAAATTTGAGGCCTTGACTAGGAAGCTTGAGTTGTTCGATTTGGACTTGTCATCTGGAAGGCTACTGCACTTCAGCACACTGAAGAAATGACAGGCAAAGGGACCAGGACGCAGCATTGTCACAGAGGTGATGGAAGATTTCATCAAGCAGCTGAGGGACCACTTATCCACCAGATTTGAAGACTACAGCATGCCCAAGGATATCATTGCGTTAATACGTGATCCTCTCACAGTCCGCTAAGAAAATTATACCATCAGGAATGCCGAGTCCCTGGGTGCGTTGTGGGTGGCCTGCTCAGAGCAATACAGCACAATGAAGAGACTTCCAATTTATGTGCTGACAATGTTTGGATCGACTTACACCTGCGAGTCCTCATTTTCCTCTATGAACGCAATATAGACCCACGACAGGAACTGGCTTTCACATAAATCAATCGAGGACTACCTGCACATCAAAATCACATCCATCCATCCATCAAACCCGACATCCACAAGATTGTGTCTGAGGGGAAATGCACTTTTAAAGCATAAAGATGTTGATGAAGAACTGTTCATGCCTACAACAGCCGGGCTATGAAGAGTTGCGTATCAATTAATAAACCATGTGCCATGGAATCTCTTCCCAACTATTTTGCAATCTAAATAGCTGTCCGACATTTTGCGGTTGCATGAGGTCTTGAGTTAGAAATGTAACACTTTAGAGTACTTAAGCGTTGAATACATTGCAAATTGGGGAATTTTCACAACTACAGTAGCTGGGCTATGACGAGTCTATTGTCCTGCTAATAGGAAACAGTGTTTGCATGACTGGCTACACCTGCTACACTACTACAGTACACTTGTGAAAACCTGTTTTCAAAATGCCTCCAGCTGTCCATCACTACTGTAAATAAAAACACAGCATCTTGTTTACATTCTTTATTGCAACCACAATGTGACAAATAATTTGTATCTACCTTTCCAATTACTTTTAGAGTTTGGGATTTACAAATGTGCGCTTTTCATGTTATTTTTCGTTACATCCAGTTTGGATTTAAGTATAACTTTTGTATGACTGTGTAACGCCCTGGCCATAGAGAGGGGTTTTTGTTCTTTATTTTGGTTAGGCCAGGGTGTTACATTGGGTGGGCGTTCTATGTTCCTTTTTCTATGTTTTTGTATTTCTTTGTTTTGGGCCGTGTGTGGCTCCCAATCAGGCACAGCTGAAGGTCGTTGTTGCTGATTGGGAGTCACACATAAGGAGCATGTTTTTCCTTTGGGTTTTGTGGGTAATTGTTTCTGTTAGTGTTTGCACCTGACAGGACTGTTTGGCTGTCAGTTTTCTTGTTTTGTTTGTATAGTGTTCTTTCTTTCTTTATTAAATATTCAATGATGAACACTAACTCCGCTGCACCTTGGTCTACTCTCTCTCCCGACAGCCCTTACAGACTGATGCCTTTCGTGAGAGGTCTAATGCTTTAATATTTAATCATTTCTGCCCTCCGAATTCATACAGTATCTAAGGGGCATTTTTCGTTAGGGCAAATCTGCTCTGAGAGAATATCTAATGATAATAATAATAATAGCTTTGTATAAGGATGGAAGGAAGGAATGAAAAATAAAAGGAAAATTCTGAAAGGAAAATGACATGCGCAAGAGACAGTGTTAATATATATCCTTTTAGAGACTATAATAATGAACCCAGGTCATTTTCGTTTCTCTCAGAATAAGAGAAAACAAAAGTTTTCATAAGTAATATGCTACAGTCCAGTTACAGCTTGTTCTGATCAAGTAGAAACAAATAAAGAAGTGTAATTTTTTGGGGTGTTTGTGCAGGACAGAGGAATGACAATTCTTACACTACTGTTCAGGAGGAATGTAATCCTTCTAACCCCCCCCCCCAAAAAAAAGATAGAGTTGTACTATTGTAAAGTGGATATCATAAGGGGAATGCACCAATTTGTAAGTCTGCTAAATGATGTAAATGTAATGTAAAATTGCGTTTCAATTCATAAACCATGTGCCATTGAAAATCTCTTCCCAACTATTTTGCAATCTATATGGCCAATAATTACATTTAGAGGATTGGAGGATTCTAAATTAATATCTAATGGGCATTTTTTGTTAGGGAAAATCTGGGAAATGACATGCGCAAGAGTCGGTAGTAATATTTTTCATTTTAGAGACTATAATACTGTATATGGCATCCAGGTCATTTTCGTTTCTCAGTTTTAGTAAGTAATACCGATGAGTAGAAACAAAACAATAAGTGTATTTTTCTAGGTGTGCATCCAGGACAGAGGAATAGCAATTCTTACAGTATTGTTCTAAATTCAATCACCTTCTTCATCATTCAGTTCACAATTACCAGTTTCAATTAGGTTTATATCGCCCGTTCATTGTCAGTTAGAGACACATTAGCGCCTTGGAACCAAAAAGCATAACCAGTGCTCTAACTCCCCCTTGTGGTGATCTGGAGCAATGAAGCAGTGACGCAGGGTACCGTTCTAAACCACAAATTTCCTCTAAGTCCCGCAGCATAATCTCAAAACTTTTAGTTGAGCAACCACTGTACCACGAAACCATGATACCAATAACCACCGCGGTCCAAATAGATTTAAAGTTTGTCGTTAGCTAAACGACTACTGCTACAATCAACCTGATCGCTATGTTCCTGCACCCAAGGCACAAGGGTACAAGGGTAATAAGGGTTGTCTATGCTTGACGACCCAAGCATAGACCAATACTCTCTAGAAGCTCTGCTAAGAGAAGTACAAAACCGCCAATGTTTTTACATAATGGAAAAAGATAAGTCACCATTACTAAGCGTGGATTTGCCGGACAACAGGTACGGCAAAATTAACACCATTTGCGAGGACGTAAACATCCAAATTACTCCCGCTCTCACTCGAGACCCTATCTAGGGCCCGCTCGATCAAGAAACAAGCCCACAGGCTTTGACTATAGACTCAGATTCAAATGTTGCGATGCAGAAAGTAAACATCGCAATAGCCAATTCCACTCAAGCTCCAAAGAGTCGATCTGTTTTAACCATGAACACAAATGACACATCACATCGTTGCAAACATTCACTTCACTTTGTGGGGAGTTTGACCACAAAATGCAACTCAAAGAGGCCATACCAGAAAACAGTCATGGAGGACTGCTTAACCTGTGATGCGCTAATTGATTCGGGCTCCACAATATCGCTCATTTCTTAAACGTTGTTCAATGATCTCAAAAGGGCTTTGAACCCAGCTAAATGTTGGTTAAAAACGGAACGACGCAACACTAAACTTCGAGGTTTCACTCAGACTACCTCGCCTCTCACAATACGACTAATACTGAAACTACACTTCCAGGACGTATCGCTTGTTCACCCTGTGTATGTTACCAGCCTTGAAACTGAACACTTGCTACTCGGAGCAGACTTGATGGATTGTTTTTTTAGCAGTTGATGTTATTCTTCAATAGCACAGAACCCAAAACAAATCAGGGGGACAAAAAAATAGGTTTATTCAAAGATAACAAATCATAGTTGTTATACTGGGAAGTAGATGAAGCAACAGGATGTAATTTATAACCCAACCCTAGCCTGTGGTTGACCAATTAGTATCCTGTTTCAGGCTCAGTGTATAGACAATTTGAAACAATGATAACTTGTCACATGTAGCTATAAGTCCAGGACTGAAACCCCTACATAGATTCTAAACAGATGTTGAACTAAAAAACAACTATTTCCATTGATCGTTTCTCTGTATACATCAATGATGTCGCTCTTGCTGCTGGTGATTCTCTGATCCACCTCTAGGCAGAGGACACCATTCTGTACACTTCTGTCCCTTCTTTGGACACTGTGTTAACAAACCTCCAGACGAGCTTCAATGCCATACAACACTCTTTCGGTGGCCTCCAACTGCTGTTAAATGCAAGTAAAAATAAATGCATGCTCTTCAACCGATTGCTGCCTAGGTGTCTGGTTAGGCTGTAAACTCTCCTTCAAGACTCACATCAAGCATCTCCAATCCAAAATTCAATCTAGAATCGGCTTCCTTTTTCTCACCAAAGCATCCTTCACTCATGCTGCCAAACATACCCTCGTAAAACTGACTATCCTACCGATTCTTGACTTCGGCGATGTCATTTACAAAATAGCCTCCAAAACTCTGCTCAGCAAATTGGCTGCAGTCTATCACAAGTGCCATCCGTTTTGTCACCAAAGCCCCATATACTACCCACCACTGTGACCTGTATGCTCTCGTTGGCTGGCCCTCGCTTCATATTCATCGCCAAACCCGCTGGCTCCTGGTCATCGATAAGTCTTTGCTAGGTAAAGCCCCGCCTTATCTTAGCTCACTGGTCACCATAGCAGCACCCACCTGTAGCACGCGCTCCAGCAGGTATATTTCACTGGTCACCCCAAAGCCAACTCCCCTTTGGCCGCCTTTCCTTACGGTTCTTTGCTGCCTATGACTGGAAGGAATTGCTAAAATCACTGAAGCTTTAGACTCATATCTCCCTCACTAACTTTAAGCATCAGTTGTCAGAGCAGCTTACAGATCATTTCACCTGTACATAGCCCATCTGTAAATAGCCCACCCAACTACCTAATCCCCCTATTGTTATTCATTTTTTTGCTCCTTTGCACCCCAGTATCTCTACTTGCAGATTCATCTTCTGCTCGTCTGTCACTCCAGTGTTTAATTGCTAAATTGTAATTATTTCGCCACTATGGCCTATTTATTGCCTTACCTCCCTAATCTTACTTAATTTGCACACACTGTATATAGACTTTTCTACGTGTTATTGACTGTACGTTTGTTTATTCCATGTCTAACTCTGTGTTGTTTGTGTCGCACTGCTTTGCTTTATCTTGGCCAGGTCGCAGATGTAAATGAGAACTTGTTCTCATCTGGCCTACCTGATTAAATAAAGGTGAAATTAAAATAAATAAAATCATTAATTCCCTATTGACCTCTAGTCCTCTAGTCCTCTGCGTTGTGTATTATCTTAAAATATTCTTACAGTTTGGTCCCACTGATGGATTGGAAGCGCAACCAATTGTGGTCACAGGTAACCATGACGTCTCCACTGACCACACTGTCTTCTCCTAACGCTGACTGCGACACAGTCATCCACAAGGAGCATCTGTCAGGAGGGGTAAGTAATTTACAAGAGGCCTGTCCGTTCTTTCAAATCTAGCAAAAAAGTGGTTAAGTTCATTGCCTAGATTGTTGTCAGTAAACGGCCCTGCTGCCAAGGTTTTCTTCTCTATATACCCGTCATTTGTTTAATACATTTGCATACCTTGCTTGGATTGTTATTTTCAAGCATGTTTTCAATTTTAAATGTGTAATCCATGTGGCGGATGAATCAGAATGTATCCCTTTGGACTCTGGTGTTGGAAGCCTGACTTCTTCCCTCAGCTGGGGCTTCTTCCCTCAGCTGGGGCATATCCCTGGTACTATGCAGAATATAAGAAAGGGAAGAGGACAGGATGGAACATTGTCTTCATATGTGAATGTATCTGTTAAACCATGTGAAGGGATGGCGTGATTAATGGGGAACCAATTACTTGTCTCCACAATGTCTGTGCGCAAGTCACTCCCTCCTTTGGCATTGGGGGAAGGTGTATGGCAGTGTCTGGAACCATTGTATGTCCCCTCTGATGTTGCACTTATCTTGGGATAGTGTATGACCTAGAGGCTCACTCCCCTCAGTGAGCTTGTCCAGGAGTGGAGTCAAGTTTACTTGAGATGGGAGTATCTAGAGTTGTCAATTGATTTATGCCATTGGATGAGATGGTGTTTTTGTGCAATGAAGTACCAGGAACGGGATTAGAACCTCGTCTTAGGGACCAAACTGAACGATAATTTATAGCAAATGCTGTCTGGCTATGGGATACTCCTCTCTCAAGTAAAAGTATTTCTTTGTGAACTGTTCCTAAGATCTGTGGTTCGTCATGTACGTTGAGAGGGGTGTATCTTGGCTATAAAAGATCTTTGTACTTTTGTGTTGTCACTTTCAATGATTCATTAGAGATGGCGCATCATTGAAAGTCAAGTGCTTTTGCAAAGCTCTTATTATTAAAGATGTAGTTTAAGTATAACTCTGACTGGTGTGTGAAGTCTGTAACTCTCCTCATTTGGTAATGCAGAAATTAGCCACCACATCCAACTTGTTCTTTTTGATCTGTTGTTTAATGCCACTCTGTTTGGATTTCATCAGAGTTGTGTCCTTCGCACGCATTGCTTTTCACTTTTGTTCAAGTAACAGTTTTAGTTCCTTAGTTATCCAAGGTTTGGCATTCTGAAAACGTTTAGTGATCTTTACTGGAATTACAGAGTCAATGCAAAAATGTATCTAGTTAGTAACAGCCCCCTTCAGTTCCTTGATGTTTTTGTTTGTGTCACAGAATTCCTCCCAAATTGTACAGTCAAAGTAACCTTTTAACATGTCCATATTTCTGGGGGACCAATCGTTCACATACCTTATACAAGGTTTCTCAGATGTATTTTTCTGTTTGTAGCTAGGTTAGAGCAAAGTGGAATTATGATTCGAGTCCCCAAGTGATGCCTTTGCATTTGCTTTATAACCATTCTTTATACTTCCATAACAGAGATCTAGTGTGTTTTTATTGTGAGTGTGGCAGGTTACATATGTTTCATCATTTGGGAGGGCTTTCTAAAAGGAGCATCCATTAAAATCACAGAGAATGAGTTTTGGTGCCTCGTTGTAGTTGGCTTTGGGGTGCATATACACCAGAGTCACAAATATTAGTCCAAACTCCCTTGGAAAGGAGAAAGGACAAAGAGATAAAGACTTCCTACAAAGCATTACATGGACTTGATCCATAGTGTGTGGGGGGGGTGCTTTGCCGTAGTGGGTGGGGTTATCCTCTTACATCTAGACGTTCCGCTAGCGGAACACCTGCTCCAATAGCCAATGATGGGCGTGGCGCAAATGACAAATTCCTCAAAAATACAAAAACTTCAATTTTTCAAACATATGACTATTTTACACCATTTTAAAGACAAGACTCTCCTTTATCTAACCACACTGTCCGATTTCAAAAAGGCTTTACAACGAAAGCAAAACATTAGATTATGTCAGCAGAGTACCCAGCCAGAAATAATCAGACACCCATTTTTCAAGCTAGCATATAATGTCACATAAATCCAAACCACAGCTAAATGCAGCACTAACCTTTTGATGATCTTCATCAGATGACAACCCTAGGACATTATGTTATACAATACATGCATGTTTTGTTCAATCAAGTTCATATTTATATAAAAAACCAGCTTTTTACATTAGCATGTGACGTTCAGAACTAGCATACCCGCCGCAAACTTCCGGTGAATTTACTAAATTACTCACGATAAACGTTCACAAAAAACATAACAATTATTTTAAGAATTATAGATACAGAACTCCTCTATGCACTCGCTATGTCCGATTTTAAAATAGCTTTTCGGTGAAAGCACATTTTGCAATATTCTCAGTAGATAGCCCAGCCATCAAGGCTAGCTATTTAGACACCCAGCAAGTTTAGCACTCACCAAAGTCAGATTTACTATAAGAAAAATGTTATTACCTTTGCTGTTCTTCATCAGAATGCACTCACAGGACTTCTACTTCAATAACAAATGTTGGTTTGGTCCCAAATAATCCATAGTTATATCCAAACAGCGGCGTTTTGTTCGTGCGTTCAAGACACTATCCGAATGGTAAAGAAGGGTGACGAGCACGACGCATTTCGTGACAAAACATTTCTAAATATTCCATTACCGTACTTCGAAGCATGTCAACCGCTGTTTAAAATCAATTTTTATGCCAATTTTCTCGTAAAAAAGCGATAATATTCCGACCGGGAGTGGCGGTTTTCATTCAAAGAGAGAGAGAAAGTAAGCATGGAGTCGACTCGTGCACGAGCCTTAGTCTCATAGTACTCTGACCGGCCACTTTCCAAACGCGCTAATGTATTTCAGCCAGAGCCTGCAAAGCCACGATTCAGCTTTTTGCTGCCTTCTGAGAGCCCATGGGAGCCGTAGGAAGTGTCACGTAACAGCAGAGATCCCCTGTATTGGATAGAGATAATCAAGAAGTCCAAGAAATGGTCAGACAGGGTACTTCCTGTTTGGAATCTTCTCAGGTTTTGGCCTGCCAAATGAGTTCTGTTATACTCACAGACACCATTCAAACAGTTTTAGAAACTTTGGAGTGTTTTCTATCCAAAGCTAATAATTATATGCATATTCTAGTTTCTGGGCAGGAGTAATAATCAGATTAAATCGGGTACGTTTTTTATCCGGCCGTGAAAATACTGCCCCCTAGTCATAACAGGTTAAATCCTGTCTGGTTGTCCCTGTCCAGGGGTAACTTTAGACGGGGCCACAATGTCCCCCGACCCCCTTTTCTCAGTCTCCTGTATCTATGCTGCAATAGTCTATGTGCTGGGGGAAAGGGTCAGTCTGTTATATCTGATTTTATTCTCCTGTCTTATCCGGTGCCCTGTGTGATTTTAGATATGCTCCCTCTAATCCTCCCATCTTTCTCTCTCTCCCTTCCCAGAGAGGATTATTATTTGACCCTGCTGGTCTTCTATGAACGTTTGAACATCTTGAAGAACTATCTGCCCTTAATGGCCATGTACTCTTATAATCTCCATCCGACACAGTCAGAATAGGACTGGCCACCCCTCAGAGCCTGGTTCCTCTCTATGTTTCTTCCTAGGTTCTTGCCTTTCTAGGGAGTTTTTCCTAGCCACCATGCCTCTACATTTGCATTGCTTGCTCTCTGGGGTTTTAGGCTCGGTTTCTGTATTAGCACTTTGTGACAACTGCTGTTGTAAAAAGAGCTCTTTAAATAAATTTGATTGATTGACATCCCCACTGCAAAATTATTCTTTTACAGTAAAATCCTTACACCATTTGTCATTAATATATATGCAAATGCTTCCACCTAGTGACTTTTTGGTGATTGTGGGATCTCTGTCTCTTCTAATTGGGGTTCCAAAGCCTTCTGTTTTAAGTTCTTTGCTATCATGAATGTCTTTTAGCCAGGTTTTGATGACACATAGTAGACAGCTCTCTCTGTATTCATTGAGGTATTTGACACTGGCAGTGAGGTCATCATGATGCTTTGACATGGAGAGTGTGTTAATTATGAGGATAGTTGGAAAGGTGTGTGGCTGTTCCTGGCTCTGACGTGCTGCCTTACTCCATTTCCCCTTTTCACCTCATTTGCATTTCAGTTTCTCAGTCCTTTTAATATAATCCAGTATGTCTAGAAAACACTCACTCTTGCCATTCGCAGTACGCCTTAGCAGGAGTAGCTCGTCCCTGTTGTAGAGGTACACCTCCAGGTGAGCCAGACAGTGTGTGTTTGATAAGGAATAAGCATGTTGTGATTGCCAGAAGGTTGAGTCCGATGTTTCTGAATAATGCTGGTGATCATGTCCGTACAATTTATAATGCACAAAGGGGTAGTGGAATAATCCACATTAAAATATCACGTAAAACAAGGATAAATGCAGGGAACCCACCTAGAGCTGGCCGCCTGGCCAAACTGAGCAATCAGGGGAGAAGAGCCTTGGTCAGGGAGGTGACCAAGAAGCCGATGGTCACTCTGACAGAGCTCCAGAGTTCCTCTGTGGAGATGGGAGAACCTTCCAGAAGGATAACCATCTCTGCAGCACTCCCCCAATCAGGCCTTTATGGTAGTGGCCAGACGGAAGCCACTCCTCAGTAAAAGGCACATGACAGCCCACTTGGAGTTTGCCAAAAGTCACGTAAAGACTCTCAGACCATGAGAAACAAGATTCTCTGGTTTTACGAAACCATGATTGAACTCTTTGGCCTGAATGACAATCGTCACGTATGGGGGAAAAATACCTGGTGGCAGCATCATGCTGTGGGGATTTTTTTCAGCGGCAGAGAATGGTAGACAAGTCAGGATCGAAGGAAAGATGAACGGAGCAAAGTACAGAGAGATCCTTCATGAAAACCTGCTCCAGCGGGTTCACCTTACGTCAGGACAACAACCCTAAGCACATAGCCAAGACAATGCAGGAGTGGCTTTGTGACAAGTCTCAATGTCTTTGAGTGGTGCAGCCAGAGCCCAGACTTGATTGAACATCTCTGGAGAGACCTGAAAATAGCTGTGCAGCGACACTCCCCATCCAACCTGACAGAGCTTGAGAGAATCTGCAGAGAAGAATGGGAGAAACTACCCTAATACAGGTGTTCCAAGCTTGTAGTGTCATACCCAATAAAAATCGAGGCTGTAATCACTGTTTTCTTTTTAAGTGCTTTTGCAAACATTTCTAAAAACCTGTTTTCCCTTTGTCATTATGGGGAATTGTGTGTAGATTGATTAGGAAAACATTTTATTTAATACATTTTAAAATCGGGCCGTAACGTAACAAAATGTGGAAAAAGTTAATGAAGTCATCTCGGTTCTCATTTGAAGCATCCTTTTATCCTTTACTTGTTTGTAACAATTGCAAAGACATTGCCGACTTTGTAGCCTAATTGTAGTCAACTTCGTTCTGAAGTTATCGCTGGTCACAGAAAAATAGATCCTGTTTCTAAGTTAAGCGGAGATCTTTTTGTATAAAGTGACGCTGAAAGGCAAAAAAGCATCTCATTATGCTGTTCTACGAGGCATTATACGTGCCTTTTCCTCAATTGTAATATGTAATACTCAACTAACAACTGATAAGGCAATGGGGTGATTATTGTATTATTAGACTCAAACTTCTCATGCAACGAGAAACTGAAGCTCCAACTGACAGGGGGGAGTGGACGATTCTAAGTGGAAACTTCAGTGGAAGCTTTAGTGCAGGGATGGGCAACTGGCAACCTGGACTGCGGCTCCCCTTTTGTAGGCCCACCTATCAATAAAAAAAAACGGGGCCCCATTTTCCATTTGGGTCTCAACATACTGTTGAGAGTTGTAATAGTAGAATATACACAGGTGCAATTTTGAAATTTGGTTGTGCCTCAGCAGTTTTTCTCTTGTTATGTCTGTCGCTGACAGTCACTTAATTGGCCATGTCAGCGAACAATTGTTAGGACTGATGACTTGGCAAGTGGCAGCGTGGTAGAAACAGCTTGTCCCATGAATGAATCATAAAATTGAGGATTAGCTGATATCTGCGAAACAAACATTCTGGATAATATAGAGAACCTTCAACTATTTATTGATCAGCATTTTGATATGCTCGAAAAAGAATCAGATACATTGAAGCGAACAAGAGAAGACCTCTGTGAGTGAAACTGAAGGGAAGCCGCCATCTAAAATTTTTAATTTAAATTAGAAAATGTAACGTGTCTTCAGAAGATAGAGCATTTCTTACAAGCATGAGCGAGCAGTTAAAAAAAGTTGGATCTATTGCCTGGGCTACTGGGGGAGGTTGAGGCCTTAAAAACAGGAATGGATTACAGTAATAAAATGATGGAAGAAATACGAGCGGAAAAGAAGATATTGAAAACTAACGTGGACTCCCTAAAAGACACTACGGAGAGGCTACTGTATGATAATAAAACACTATGTCACGTCCTGACCAGTAAAGGGGTTATTTGTTATTGTAGTTTGGTCAGGATGTGGCAGGGGGTGTTTGTTTTATGTGGTTCGGGGTTTGTTGGGCTATGTTCTATGTTTGTATATTTCTATGTTTATCTAGTATGTCTAGTTCTATGTTTAGTTAATGGGTTGACCTTCAATTGGAAGCAGCTGCTCCTAGTTGCTTCTAATTGAAGGTCTTATTTAAGGGGTGTTTTTTCTATGGGATTTGTGGGTAGTTGTCTCCTGTTTAGTGTCTGAGCACCTGATAGGACTGTTAGTGTCGTTCGTTCGTTCGTTCGTTCGTTCGTTCGTTCGTTCGTTTTGTATACGTGATTTGTTTGTTTTTTCCTTCTTCACATTAAAAAGAAGATGAGTATACACGTTCCCGCTACGTTTTGGTCTGATCATTACGACACCCGTTACACACTAATAGCAGAATTGCTTGATCTAAAGTGCAGAAGTATGAGGAATGATATTGCCATAATGGGAATAAAGGAAGATGAAAATGAAAACTATCAGCCAACGGAGGAAAAAGTCAAGGTTTTCATAAAACGTAATCTCAAGATGACGGACCATCAGGTGGATACAATAGATTTTCAAGGGCTCATTGTTTTGGTGGCAGAGGGGAGGGAAGGCCCTGTCTGATAGTAGCTAGGCTAACTGACTACAAAATTAAGATTGCCTTGTTACAACGGGGTAGAGGGCTGAAGAACGGAACCAACAGTGTCCTGGAGGGCGGGTAGTTTGCCTCCGGTAATGCGTTGGGCAGACCGCACCACCCTCTGGAGAGCCTTGCTGTTGTGGGCGGAGCAGCTGCCGTACCAGGTGGTGATACAGCCCAACAGGATACTCTCGATTGTGCATATGTAAAAGTTTGTGAGTGTTTTTGGTGACAAGCCGAATTTCTTCAGCCTCCTGAGGTTGAAGGGGTTCTGTTGTGCCTTCTTCACCACGCTGTCTGTGTCGGTAGACCATTTCAGTTTGTCCGTAATGTGTACGCCAAGGAACTTAAAACTTTCCACCTTTCCACTACTGTCCCGTCGATGTGGATAGGGGTTGCTCCCTCTGCTGTTTCCTGAAGTCCACGATCATCTTCTTTGTTTTGTTGATGTTGAGTGTGAGGTTATTTTCCTGACACCACACTCCGAGGGCCCTTACCTCCTCCCTGTAGGCCATCTCGTCGTTGTTGGTAATCAAGCCTACCACTCTAGTGTCATCTGCAAACTTGATGATTGAGTTGGAGGTGTGCATGGCCACGCAGTCATGGGTGAACAGGGAGTACAGGAGAGGGCTGAGAACGCACCCTTGTGGGGCCCCAGTGTTGAGGATCAGCGGGCTGGAGATGTTGTTTATAACCCTCACCACCTGGGGGCAGCTCGTCATGAAGTCCAGGACCCATTTGCACAGGGTGGGGTCAAGACCCAGGGTCTCGATCTTAGTGACGAGTTTGGAGGGTACTATGGTGTTAAATGCTGAGCTGTAGTCGATGAACAGCATTCTTACATAGGTATTCCTCTTGTCCAGATGGGTTAGGGCAGTGGGCAGTGCGATTGCGTCGTCTGTGGACCTATTGGGGCGGTAAGCAAATTGGAGTGGGTCTAGGGTGTCTGGTAGGTTGGAGGTGATATGATCCTTGACTAGTCTCTCAAAGCACTTCATGATGACGGAGGTGAGTGCTACGGGGCGATAGTCATTTAGCTCAGTTACCTTTGCTTTCTTGGGAACAGGAACAATGGTGGCCCTCTTGAAGCATGTGGGAACAGCAGACTGGGATAAGGATTGATTGAATATGTCCGTAAACACACCAGCCAGCTGGTTTGCACATGCTCTGAGGACACAGCTAGGGATGTTGTCTGGGCCGGCAGCCTTGCGAGGGTTAACACGTTTTAATGCTTAACTCACATGGGCTGTGGTGAAGGAGAGCCCGCCGGTTTTGGTAGCGTGCCATGTTGTTGGCACTGTATTGTCCTCAAAGCGAGCAAAGAAGTTGTTTGGTTTGTCTGGGAGCAGGACATCGTGGTCCTCGATGGGGCTGGTTTTCTTTTTGTAGTCTGTGATTGACTGTAGATCCTGCCACATACCTCTCGTGTCTGAGCCGTTGAACTGCGACTCTACTTTGTCTCTATACTGACGCTTAGCTTGTTTGATTGCCTTGTGGATGGAATAGCTACACTGTTTGTATTCGGTCATGTTTCCGGTCGCCTTGCCTTGATTAAAAGCAGTGGTTCGCGCTTTCAGTTTTGCACGAATGCTGCCATCAACCCCGTACTGAGTAGGTGTGTCCAAACTTTTTACTGGTACTGTATGTACATTAATCTTTGGAATGCATTTTAAGCCATTAAATGCATTTTAGCAAAGATGCACATGTATTTGAAATACATTCTATGTGACTTAAATGTATTGAACTGTATTTTTTTCGCATCTGGGTTTTGAATAAAACAGTACTTTTTTAGTCACGTGTCAAATCTTTGTTTTTTCTCTCGTCTCTTACGTGCCCTCATACTCTTCATTATCTTTGCTCTTCATTCTTACACATTTGCTCTCCTTTCCTCTCTCTCTCTCTGTCCCCATTCTTCCCATTCTCTCAAACAGAGATGTGTTGAAACTACCCCAGCTGAAGAATCTGAACTCCTTAGATGTATCCCTCCCAAGAGCATAACAAGACATCTTTCTCCATAAACCATTTCACAATAATCAGGCCCACATTTCAGTGGCACCGAATTCGTCACTTCTTTACTGAGTGCGTTTTTGCGAGTCAAGCACTTTCAGTTGGGAATTTCACTTGATTCAAGGCCTACACTGTGCACATAGAACATTCTGGGTATTTTGGTTCTGTGAAGGTCTATGTGCACAGTCCAATTTGCACTGCTCATATTTGTTGTTGTTGTGATGACTGATTAATAAAATAATCTTGTCTCTGGTCAAATTTTATAGTTTGTGTTACTCACTGCCAATCAAAGTTCATGATACATGCATGATACACCACTGTGAGGTCAGAGACTGTGTACTGTCTTAGATAGCCTTCTTATTATGTTGACATCAGGACATAGAACTCAAAGGGCCTCCCTAGTGGCGCAGCAGTCTAAGGCAGTGCTAGCTGTGTCGCTACAGATCTTGGTTTGATCCCAGACTGTGTCGTAGCCAGCCATGACCGGGAGACCCATGAGGCAGCGCACAATTGGCCCAGTGTGGTTTGGATTAGGGGAGGGTTTGGCTGGCTTGATTGTCCTTGTCCTATCGTGCTCTAGCGGCTCTTGTGGCAGGCCAGTGCGCAATGCACGCTGACATGGTCGCCAGGTGTACACTGTTTCCTCTGACACATTGGTGCTTCTGGGTTAAGTGAGCATTGTGCCAAGAAGCAGTACGGCTTGGCGGGGTTGCGTTTCGGAGGACGCACGGCTCTCAGTCTTCGCCTCTCCCGAGTCTGTATGGGAGTTGCAGCGATGGGACAAGTCTGTAACTACCAATTGGGGAGAAAAAGGGGTAAAAACAAATATAATAAAACACTTATCCAAGATGGTGTAGCAGTTCAGACGTCCTTTGTTCTTAGCTAGCTGCTACCTGAGGGATTATTGGCAAACGTCGGTCCTGGAGCTAACATAAATTATTCCGGAGCTAGCCAGCTGAAGCGTTCCATCAGCCACTCCTGGGCTATTCCGGAGCTAGCCAGCTGAAGAGTTCCTTCAGCCACTCCTGGGCTACAATCACCTATCCGGACCTGTTTTCTTTTTTTACTGCCGATGCGGAGCCCCATCGGGCCTTCACGACTGGACCACCGACGTTATCTGCCCGAGGGAGTTATCCAACTGGCCCCTCCGTTGCGACGTAACCTGAACGCCCATCTGCGGCCCTATAATCGTTAGCTATCTTATTGGCTGCTATCTGAATAGGTCTATCGGACAACTTTTTTTGGGCCTCTATAACTATAACTATTTTGCCAATTGGACTGGTCCCCCCTACCACACGGAACCACACTAATCTACAGACGGAAACGCACGAGGTGGCTAAAAACAGACTTCCCTCCATCTTCTACCAGCTTGCTACCTATGGCTCGGTTAGCCATCTAATTCTCACTGGACCCTTTGATCACTCGGCTATGCATGCCTTTCCTTAATGTCAATATGCCTTGTCCATTGCTGTTCTGGTTAGTGTTTATTGGCTTATTTCACTGTAGAGCCTCTAGCCCTGCTCATTATACCTTATCCAACCTCTCAGTTCCTCCACCCACACATGCTATGACATCTTCTAGTTTCAATGATGTTTCTAGAGACAATATCTCTCTCATCATCACTAAATGCCTAGGTTTACCTCCACTGTACTCACATCCTTCCATATCTTTGTCTGTACATTACACCTTGAAGCTATTTTATCGCCCCCAGAAACCTGCTCCTTTTTCTCTCTATTCCGGACATCATAGACAACCAATTCTAATAGCTTTTAGCAGAACCCTTATCCTCATCCTTCTCTGTTCCTCTGGTGATGTTGAGGTGAATCCAGGCCCTGCAGTGCCTAGCTCCACTCCTACTCCCCAGGTGCTCTCTTTTGATGACTTCTGTAACCGTAATAGCCTTGGTTACATGCATGTTAACATTAGAAGCCTCCTCCCTAAGTTTGTTTTATTCACTGCTTTAGCACACTCTGCCAACCCGGATGTCCTAGCCGTGTCTGAATCCTGGCTTAGGAAGGGGGCGGTGTTGCAATCTACTGCAGAGATAGCCTGCAGAGTTCTGTGCTACTATCCAGGTCTGTACCCAAACAATTTGAACTTCTACTTTTAAAGATCCATCTCTCTAAAAACATGTCTCTTACCGTTGCCGCCTGCTATAGACCACCCTCGGTCCCCAGCTGTGCTCTGGACACCATATGTGAACTGATTGCCCCCCATCTATCTTCAGAGCTCGTACTACTAGGTGACCAACCTGGGACATGCTTAACACCCCAGCCATCCTACAATCCAAGCTTGATGCCCTCAATCTCACACAAATTATTAATGAACCCACCAGGTACCACCCCAAAGCCTTAACCTCTCTAGGGTAGGTGGGACGAAATCGTCCCACTTACTCAACAGCCAGTGGAATCCCGTGGCGCGTTATTTAAATACCTTGGAAATGCTATTACTTCAATTTCTCAAACATATGACTATTTTACACAATTTTAAAGACAAGACTCTCGTTAATCTAACCACACTGTCCGATTTCAAAAAGGCTTTACAACGAAAGCAAAACGTTAGATTATGTCAGCAGAGTACCCAGCTAGAAATAATCAGAGCCATTTTTCAAGCTAGCATATAATGTCACATAAACCCAAACCACAGCTAAATGCAGCACTAACCTTTGATGATCTTCATCAGATGACGGGGTTGCGTGTTTTGTTCAATCAAGTTCATATTTATATCAAAAAACAGCTTTTTACATTAGCATGTGACGTTCAGAACTAGCATACCCACCGCAAACTTCCGGTGAATTTACTAAATTACTCACGATAAACGTTCACAAAAAACATAACAATTATTTTAAGAATTATAGATACAGAACTCCTTTATGCAATCGCTATGTCCGATTTTAAAATAGCTTTTCGGTGAAAGCACATTTTGCAATATTCTGAATAGATACCCCAGCCATCACGGGCTAGCTATTTAGACACCCACCAAGTTTAGCCCTCACCAAAGTCAGATTTACTATAACAAAAATTTGATTAAATTTGCTGTTCTTCGTCAGAATGCACTCCCAGGACTTCTACTTCAATAACAAATGTTGGTTTGGTTCAAAATAATCCATAGTTTTGTTTGTGCGTTCAAGACACTATCCGAAGGGTAAAGAATGGTGACGCGCCCGACGCGTTCCGTGACAAAAAAATTCTAAATATTCCATTACCGTACTTCGAAGCGTGTCAACCGCTGTTTAAAATCAATTTTTATGACATTTTTCTCGTAAAAAAGCGATAATATTCCGACCGGGAAACCCTGTTTTAGTTCAAAGACAGAGAAAATAAAAACATGGGGTCGCCTCGTGCACACGCAGTAGTATTAACCAGATTAAATCGGATACGTTTTTTATCCGGCCGTGCAAATACTGCCCCCTACCCCCAACAGGTTAAACACTGGCACCCTCATAGATATCATCCTAACGAACTCTAAATACACCTCTGCTGTTTTCAACCAAGATCTCAGCGATCACTGCCTCATTGCCTGCATCCGTAATGGGTCAGTGGTCAAACGACCTCCACTCATCACTGTCAAACGCTCCCTGAAACATTTCAGCGAGCAAGCCTTTCTAATCGACCTGGCCCTGGTATCCTGGAAGGATATTGACCTCATCCCGTCAGTAGAGGATGCCTGGTTATTTTTTTTAAATGCCTTCCTCACCATCTTAAATAAGCATGCCCCATTCAAGAAATTTAGAACCAGGAACAGATATAGCCCTTGGTTCTCCCCAGACCTGACTGCCCTTAACCTGTTGGGGATAGGGGGCAGTATTTACACGGCCGGATAAAAAACGTACCCGATTTAATCTGGTTACTACTCCTGCCCAGTAACTAGAATATGCATATAATTATTGGCTTTGGATAGAAAACACCCTAAAGTTTCTAAAACTGTTTGAATGGTGTCTGTGAGTATAACAGAACTCATATGGCAGGCAAAAACCTGAGAAGATTCTGTACAGGAAGTGCCCTCTCTGACCATTCCTTGGGCTTCTTGATTGCATACGGGACGGAGGCCGCACAGGGGTTAACAACCCTCCAGACGAGCTTCAATGCCATACAACTCTCCTTCCGTGGCCTCCAACTGCTCCTAAATACAAGTAAAACTAAATGCATGCTCTTCAACCGATCGCTGCCTGCACCTGCCCGCCTGTCCAGCATCACTACTCTGGACGGTTCTGACTTAGAATATGTGGACAACTACAAATACCTAGGTGTCTGGTTAGACTGTAAACTCTCCTTCCAGACTCGCATCGAACATCTCCAATCAAAAGTTAAATCTAGAATTGGCTTCCTATTTCGCAACAAAGCATCCTTCACTCATGCTGCCGAACATACCCTCGTGAAACTGACCATCCTACCAATCCTCGACTTCGGCGATGTCATTTACAAAATAGCCTCCAATACCCTACTCAACAAACTGGATGCAGTCTATCACAGTGCCATCCATTTTGTCACCAAAGCCCCATATACTACCCACCACTGCGACCTGTACGCTCTCGTTGGCTGGCCTTCGCTTCATAATTGTCGCCAAACCCACTGGCTCCAGGTCATCTACAAGACCCTGCTAGGTAAAGTCCCCCCTTATCTCTGCTCACTGGTCACCATAGCAGCACCCACCTGTAGCACGCGCTCCAGCAGGTATATCTCTCTTGTCACCCCCAAAGCCAATTCCTCCATTGGCCGTCTCTCCTTCCAGTTCTCTGCTGCCAATGACTGGAACGAACTACAAAAATCTCTGAAACTGGAAACACTTATCTCCCTCACTAGCTTTAAGCACCAGCTGTCAGAGCAGCTCACAGATCACTGCACCTGTACATAGCCCATCTATAATTTAACCCAAACAACTACCGCTTCCCCTACTGTATTTATTTTATTTATTTTGCTCTTTTGCACCCCATTATTTATTTCTACTTTGCACTTTCTTCTACTACAAATCTACCATTCCAGTGTTTTACTTGCTATATTGTATTTACTTTGCCACCATGGCCTTTTTTGCCTTTACCTCCCTTATCTCACCTCATTTGCTCACATTGTATATATAATTATTTTTCTACTGTATTATTGACTGTATGTTTGTTTTACTCCATGTGTAACTCTGTGTTGTTGTATGTTGTCGAACTGCTTTGCTTTATCTTGGCCAGGTCGCAATTGTAAATGAGAACTTGTTCTCAACTTGCCTACCTGGTTAACAAATAAAGGTGAAATAAAATAAAATTAAAATAAATAAAATGTATAAAAACGAACTTAGAACTCAGAAGTTAGAAATTAGAACTCACAACATATAACTCAGAACTATGGACTATCATTATAGTGAATACTTTGAAGCCTCCTTAAATTAAATATGCGGTTGTCCTTGCAAGAGATTCAGAATGTCAAAATCAATGTGATTGCGTGTTTTTTTGTTTCTGAAACAATAACATGCAAGAGATAAACCTAGCTACATCGAGTTACATAATAGCAGGCCTATATGGGTTGATGTTCTGGAATAATTAATCTGTGTTGTTCCAACATATGTGAAAGGTGAAATAATTTTCCCTTTGACAAACACAAATAATAGCATGTTCCATGTTCGATCTCGAACATGTTCCATAGCATGTTCCATGTTCGAGTTAGTAAGACAGAAAGTCAGGACCTTTGTTTGGTTTGGAATCGGACCCGGTTCTAATAAAGAGTATTTTCGCCTCATGATTTCTTCATGACTTGTGTGCAGATGTGATGACTCACATGGATTCTCACTCATGCTTTTATGATGCACACATTCCAGGAATCTATACCATATGTGCTCATAAAATATGCTGTAATTTCGCGTAACTGCATCAGCTTGCTTGGAAACCGTTACTGTTGAGGATATTTAAAATGAATAAAGTTAATATTCAGTTAAGAGTAATTAACACAATGCCTATTTACATGTTGTCCCTTTCTGTAATACACATTATTTCCTGTGTTCTATTTGTGATACATTTGTGTACGGTTTGAAGGTCACTAGACTTGATACTGAATGTTATGGATTGTTCTCATATATGTTGATAATGATTCATGCCAGACTGTAGGTAAAAGGACCGAGGACACTGATTGTGAATGGCGGGTGTTTACAGAACTTTGGTGCTGTGAGATAAAGAATATAAGGGCTTGCTTAGAGAAAGTGAGTTAGACATTTTCTATGCTTCTATCCTGGAGGTTGCCTCCCTGTTGTAACTTGTATTAAACATTTTAAAGTGCTATAAGACAACCAAGCTAAACACTGATTTACAGTCATTTTCACATGCCCTCCCTTAAGGGCCTTATCTTTTATGACAAGGAAGGACTCAAACTCTCTTCTGCCTCAACACTCCCCCTTCAACCTCCACCTTCCCCTCCCCCTTCCCCTATCTCAAGGTCACGCGCCACGTTCATGCTGGCAGTGTCTGTACAGCAGGTATGTGTGCGTGCATGCGTATGTGTGTGTGTGACTGCTGTTCTGTTGGCTCAAGGTCTAGAGCTACGGCTGATCAGAATGATCTTCAAGCTTTGAACAAACGCATGATGTCATAGGGGGGGGCATAAAAAGGCCAAGTGCAGAAAGAGAGAGAGCGAAAGACAGAGAGAGAGTTGAGAGAGAGAGAAAGATGGAGAGGGAGAGAGAGAGTCAAACTGATAAGCTGACACGCATGTGCGCGCGCACACACACACACACACACACAATTATCTGAGGACCTGATGGGAGAGTATAAGGAGGAGGAGGAACGGTCTAGTTCTGCTGTCACTGCTAACTGAGACTAAGGAGAGGAGAGAGACGACGCCGGCCGGAGCTAAACAGACTCTGTAAAACTACTGAACATAGACTAGGCTTCACCAGACCAGTATAGCACCTCTGTCTACTTGTCTCTAGTTGTGTCTCGAGCTCTGTCTACCTGTTTTAGTTGTGTTTAGCTGCATCTAGCCTGTGTCTCTAGCCTGTCTTTAGCCTGTATCTAGCTCTGTCTATCTGTATCATCGGACCTCAACTTCGTCAGTCAAACATGCAGGACCATCACCACTATTTCAGTAGCAGGACAGCCTTTGCATGGTGTCTGGTGTCTCTGGTACTCGCTCAACAGGTAAGACTGAAAACCTTCACATTTCCTATACTGTAACTTCTATTCATTATTTTGTATGATTGCGGGTTTATGGAACTTTGGACCTGCAGTAGAAAATGTACACAGTCAACATGATGACATATCAAGGGTAAAGTAAAGTTACAATATTTGTCCTTTACAATTACAACTACCTCAAGTCAAATGTTGCATATGCTAATGAGTATAAAGAATATGAGAGAATATGAAGACAGACTTTGATGTTATTTTTTTAATCAGACCAAGCATTTTTAATTACACATTCATTATGTGTGATAGCTGTCTCTACCTGTGTCTCTTAGGCTGTGTTTACACAGCCAGCCCAATTATTGGCCATAGATCATGATTGGGCTGCCTGTGGAAACTCAGCCTGACTTTCTATTGTATCAGTTGTATGCCAGCCCTATTATCTCTTTTTTATTTTATTTTAAAAACAACGGTATGAACAACTGTAGCTCATTGATTATGTCTGTGTATATTTTTCAGGTGTCTTCGAGCCCTGATCCCTCTGCGGATGTCCAGCCCAGCTCTGGTCAGCTCCAGCTGGGTCCGGGGCAGAGGGTACTGAGGAGGATGGCACGTATGACCCCGCTGTGGAGGACCATGGGTACTAAACCCTACGGGGCGTACTGTCAGAACAACTACGAGTGCTCCACTGGAATCTGCAGGTAAATAACATACACGCGCAGACACACACACACACACACCTAGGCAACATCTCATGCCAAAATGTTCCATCATTAGCTACAGTGCATGACGTAGGTGCAAAAATGTTGGAGTACGATTCAACAATGTTACATTATTGCCTTGCATGCCTGTTTCCACTTTTAGCGTTTTCAGTTGAAGAGAACCGAAGTTGTTTTATTCTACAGATAGATGAAGTTGATTTATTCTACAGATGGATGAAGTTGATTTATTCACACCAGATAGATTTCAGTATTTGGCTTTTATCCAGGTCCCCAGGACATCGGGAGATGCCTTCAATACCGTCCACTAGGGGCAACGTGAATCTGTATTACATCTAGTAGGCTCGCGGCTTGCAAGAGCATTGTGGATGGGTATAGTGTAAGGTCTTAAACTGTGTGCTTTGGCTTTGAGTATCACAGGTTCAATCCCTGTGCTAGGCACTCTTTTTTTTAAACATTAACCCTTTTTTCGACTCTCTCCTCTTTTTCTCTTCGCATTGCCTCGTTTTCTTCTCCTCTCTTCTCTTCTCCTGTCCTTTCCTCCCCTCTCCATTCCTCTCCTCTCTTCTCATCTCCTCTCCCGCTCCTCTCTCTCTCTCCTCTCCTCTCCTCTCTTCTCCAGGGGTGGCCACTGTATGTTCAGCCAAGCCATCAAGTCCTAGAAGAGATGACAGAGAAATACGTTCAACATTTTCCCAATCAGTTCTTCATGGACTTGTTCTCCAGGGATATATCATAGCTCCCCTCAACCCTCCTTCTCCTCCACAGAGCCAATTATTAGTTACGGTATTGCTGGTTTCTATTGAAGAAAACCTCCAAGCGTAAGGGTTAGGATTTTTAATAAGCAAGGAGTTTGGAAGATTGTATATTAGCTTTTTGACTTCACCAAAGTCGATGATATGCAAAAGGTATAGCTCTAGTATATGAAGGGTTGAGATATCTTAAATCAGGCATAAAGATATTCCTTAGAGCAGGACTCTCCCACCCTGGAGTGCTACCCTCCTGTAGGTTTTTGCTCCAACCCTAGTTGTAAACTAACCTAATTCAGCTTATCAACCAGCTAATTATTAAAATAAGGTGTGCTTGATTAGGATTGGAATGAAAATCTACCTATCTTTCTTTTTGTTATGCAAGGTGATGGTTTGACTTGATGTTGTATGTAAGCTTTTTGACATTACCAAAATGGATGCAACACAAGTGCCACATCCACATGGGTTTTTGCTTGTCATACAGGGGACATATGAGGTTTTTAACTTCTTACATCTACACGTTCCGCTAGCGGAACGTCTGCTCCAATATCCAATGATGGGCGGGGCGCGAAATTCAAACTCCTCTAAATCCGAAAACTTACACTTTTCAAACATATGACTATGTTACAGCTATTTAAAGACAAGACTCTCCTTTATCTAACCAAACTGTCCGATTTCAAAAAGGCTTTACAGCGAAAGCAAAACATTAGATTATGTCAGCAGAGTACCCAGCCAGGAATAATCACACAGCCATTTTTCAAGCTAGCATATCATGTCACATAAACCCAAACCATATCTAAATGCAGCACTAACCTTTGATGATCTTCATCAGATGACACACCTAGGACATTGTGTTATACAATACATGCATGTCTGTTCAATCAAGTTCATATTTATATCAAAAACCAGCTTTTTACATTAGCATGTGACGTTCAGAACTAGCATTCCCACCGAACACTTCCGGTGATTTTACTAAATTACTCACGATAAACGTTCACAAAAAGCATAACAATTATTTTAAGAATTATAGATACAGAACTCCTCTATGCACTCGATATGTCCGATTTTAAAATAGCTTTTCGGATGAAGCACATTTTGCAATAATGTAAGTACATAGCCCGGCGTTACAGGGCTAGCTATTTAGACACCCACCCAGTGTAGCCTTCACCAAAATCACATTTCCTATAAGAAAAATGTTCTTACCTTGCTTGTTCTTCATCAGAATACACTGCCAGGACTTCTACTTCAATAACAAATGTAGGTTTGGTCCCAAATAATCCATCGTTATATCCAAACAGCGACGTTTTGTTCGTGCGTTCTAGACACTATCCCAACGCTAAATCTCGGCCACGAGCATGACGCAAAATATGACAAAAAATTTCGAAATATTCCATTACCGTACTTCGAAGCATGTCAACCGCTGTTTAAAACCAATATTTATGCAATTTATCTCGTAGAGAAGCGATAATATTCCGACCGGGAATCTGCCTGTCTGTAAACTGAGGAAAAAACCAAAAGCCGGGGGCGGGGCGTGTCACGCGCCTAAGGCTTAGTCCATTGACTGACCACTCAGCTTTTGCTCTCGTGTGCTTCAGCCAGGGCTTTGAATGACATCATTCCTGTTTTTCCCGGGCTGTGAGACTCCATTGTTGACGTGAGAAGTGTCACGTAAGAGCAGAGATCCTTTGTAAACGATAGAGAGAATCAAGAAGGGCAAGAAATGTTCAGACAGGGTACTTCCTGAACAGAAGCATCTCAGGTTTTTGCCTGCCATAGGAGTTCTGTTATACTCACAGACACCATTCAAACAGTTTCAGAAACTTTGGAGTGTTTTCTCTCCAAAGCTAATAATTATATGCATATTCCAGTTTCTGGGCAGGACTAATAATCAGATTAAATCGGGTACGTTTTTTATCCAGCCGTGAAATTACTGCCCCCTAGATGTAACAGGTTAATATTTCTACTAAGATTTCATATGCGTGACAACAAATCAAAGTGCCTAAACAAATCAAATCAATAAAATTTGATTTGTGACATGCACCGAATACAACTGGTGTAAACTTTATCGTGAAATGCTTGCTTACGAGCCGTTCCCAACAATAAAGAGTTAAAACATGTAATATTAACACAAGAGGAATAAAATAAAATACAAGAATTGAGCTATGTACAGGGAGTATCAGTACCAGTTCAATGTGCAGAGGTACAAGGTATTTAAGGGTAGATATGTACATGAAGGCAGGGTAAAGTGACTTGGCATCAGGATCGATAATAATACAAGTAAAATAAGGAACAGAGTAGCACCAGCAAATTATGAGTGTTAAAGTGTGCGTGTGTAATGTTTGTGTTGTGTCAGTATGCGTGTGTGTGTGTGTGTGTGTGTGTGTGTGTGTGTGTGTGTGTGTGTGTGTGTGTGTGTGTGTGTGTGTGTGTGTGTGTGTGTGGGGGGGGGGGGTTGTGTGGGAGTGTCAATGTAGTGTGTGTGAGTGAGTGTGTACAGTATATATATGGGCTCCTGAGTGGTGCAGTGGTCTAAGGCATTGCATCTCAGTGCTAGAGGCGTCACTACAGACACCAATCCAGGCTGTATCACAACCGGCCGTGATTGGGAGTCCCATAAGGCGGTGCACAATCGGCCCAGCGTCGTCCGGGTTTGGCCGGTGTAGACTGTCATTGTAAATAAGAATTTGTTCTTAAAACCTCTACAGGATCGGTGGGTCCCCCACGGGACAGTTGAGCTAACGTAGGCTAATGCGATTAGCATGAGGTTGTAAATAACAAGAATATTTCCCAGGACACAGACATATCTGATATTGGCAGAAAGCTTAATTTCTTGTTAATCTAACTGCACTGTCCAGTTTACAGTAGCTATTACAGTGAAAGAATACCATGCTATTGTTTGAGGAGAGTGCACAGTTATGAACTTGAAAAATGATTAATAAACCAAATAGGTACATTTGGGCAGTCTTGATACAAAATTGTGAACAGAAATACAATGGTTTATTGGATCAGTCTAAAACTTTGCACATACACTGCTGTCATCTAATGGCCAAAATCTAAATTGCACCTGGGCTGGGATAATACATTATGGCCTTTCTTTTGTATTTCAAAAAATAAAAAAAACATTTTTTTTTCTTTGTACATTTACATTTTAGTCATTTAGCAGACGCTCTTATCCAGAGCGACTTACAGTAGTGAATGCATACATTTCATTTCATTATTATTATTATTTTTCATTTTTTTGTTCTGGCCACCCATGGGAATCGAACCCACAACCCTGGTGTTGCAAATACCATGCTCTACCAACTGAGCCACAAGGAAGATATATATATTTTACCAGATTGTATGTGTTATATTCTCCTACATTCATTTCACATTTCCACAAACTTCAAAGTGTTTCCTTTCAAATGGTATCAAGAATATGCATATCCTTGCTTCAGGTCCTGAGCTACAAGCAGTTAGATTTGGGTGTGTCAATTTAGGCGAAAATTGAAAAAAGGGGATGATCCCTGACTTGCCTAGTTAAATAAAGGTAAATATATTTATATATTTATTGTGTATGTATAGATAGTCTAGTGAGTGTGCCTAGACTCAGTGCGAGATAGAGTCAGTGCAGATACAGTAGTTTGGGTACCATTAATGGACTATTTAGCAGTCTGGCTATGTAGCAGTCTTATGGCTTGGGGGTACAAGATGTTGGCTTGGGGGTAGAGCCTGTTGGTCTGAGAGCTGATGCTCCTGAGTGAACAGTCTATGGCTTGGGTGGCTGGATACTTTGGACATTTTTCAGGCCTTCCTCTAGGATCTTTGCCCCAGTGATATACTTGGCCGTACTATTTACCCTCTGTAGCGCCTTCCTGACGGATGCCAAGCAGTTGCCATACCAAGCGATGATGCAGCCAGTCAAGATGCTCTCGATGGTGCAGCTTTTTGAGTATCCGAGGTCCTATGCCAAATCTTTTCAGCCTCCTGAGGGGGAAGAGGTGCTGCCGTGCCCTCTTAACAGTGTGAGTGTGTCTGGACCATGTTAAGTCCTTCGTGATGTGGACGCCAAGGGAAGCTTGCGTCCCACCTAGTCAACAGCCAGTGGAATCGCGTGGCGCGAAATACAAATACCTCAAAAATGCTATAACTTCAATTTCTCAAACATATGACTATCTTACACCATTTGAAAGACAAGACTCTCCTTTATCTAACCACATTGTCCGATTTCAAAAAGGCTTTACAGCGAAAGCAAAACATTAGATTATGTCAGGAGAGTACCCTGCCAAAAATAATCACACAGCCATTTTCAAAGCAAGCATATATGTCACAAAAAACAAAACCACAGCTAAATGCAGTACTAACCTTTGATGATCTTCATCAGATGACACTCCTAGGACATTATGTTATACAATACATGCATGTTTTGTTCAATCAAGTTCATATTTATATCAAAAAACAGCTTTTTACATTAGCATGTGATGATCAGAACAAGCATACCCACCGCAAACTTCCGGTGAATTTAATAAATTACTCATGATTAATGTTCACAAAATACATAACAATTATTTTGAACTCCTTTATGCAATCGCGGTGTCAGATTTTAAAATAGCTTTTCGGCAAAAGCACATTTTGCAATATTCTGAGTACATAGCTCGGCCATCACGGCTAGCTATTTTGACACCCACCAAGTTTGGGGCTCACCAAACTCAGAATTACTATTAGAAAAATTGGATTACCTTTGCTGTTCTTCATCAGAATGCACTCCCAGGACTTCTACTTCAACAACAAATGTTGTTTTGGTTCCAAATAATCCATAGTTATATTCAAATACCGCCGTTTTGTTCGTGCGTTCAGGTCACTATCCGAAGGGTGACGCGCGAGCGCATTTCGTGAGAAAAAAATTCAAAATATTCCATTACCGTACTTCGAAGCATGTCAAATGCTGTTTAAAATCAATTTTTATGCACTTTTTCTCTTAAAATAGCAATAATATTCCAACCGGGCGACGTTGTATTCATTCAAAGGCTGAAAGAAAAAAATTGAGAATTCTCATGAACGCGCATCTCCAGTGTCACTGTCCCCAGGCTGACCACTCACAAATTCTCCTGCTGTTCTTCGCCCAGAGACAGCAGACACCCCATTACACTTTCTGGTGCCTTCTGAGAGCCAATGGAAGCCTTAGAAAATGTCACGTTACAGCAGAGATGCTGTATTTTCGATAGAGATGCAACAGAAGGACAAGAAATTGTCAGACAGGGCTCTTCCTGTATGGAATCTTCTCAGGTTTTGGCCTGCCATATGAGTTCTGTTATACTCACAGACACCATTCAAACGGTTTTAGAAACTTTAGAGTGTTTTTTTAACGTTTTTTTATCCAGCCGTGCAAATACTGCCCCCTAGCCCCAACAGGTTAAGCTCTCGATCCGCTCCACATCAGCCCCGTCATTGTGGATGGGGGCGTGCTCTCCCCTCTTTTTTTCTATAGTACACAATCAGCTCCTTGATCTTATTGATGTTGAGGGAGAGGTTGTTGTCCTGGCATCACACTGCTAAGTCTCTGACCTCCTCCCTGTAGGCCAGTAGCTCGCCAAACAATTCTGAAAGTACATGCAATTTTCACGTGTTCCACTGCAAACTGTCATAAACAAATCTTATGAATATAAGACACTGCAAGATCCCAGCTACTTTCTAACCAATGCAACATTGACATTATCCCACCACAGGACAGCCACTATTGGCTTAAAAGCCAAACCAAATACAATGTCTGCCAATTAATTTCCAGCAATATTGCCCCTTTTCTCTGTGTGGTGCGGGCGTTCGTCTATCACTTCGCATGTAGCCAGTTGTGATGGGTCGTTCGCAAACAAACAGCTCTTTTTGAACGGCTCTTTTTGGTGAACGAATCGCATATGTGAAAGAGACGTTCATTTGGCATATGTATTCACCCCTTTGCTATGAATCCCCTAAATAAGATCTGGTGCAACCAATTACCTTCAGAAGTCACATAATTAGACCACCTATGTGCAATCTATGTGTCACATGATCTCAGTATATATATATATATATATATTATACACCTGTTATGAAAGGGCCCAGAGTCTGCAACACCACTAAACAAGGGGCACCACCAAGCAAGCGGCACCATGAAGACCAAGGAGCTCTCCAAACAGACCAGGGACAAAATTGTGGAGAAGTACAGATCAAGGTTGGGTTATCAAAAAATATCTGAAACTTTGAACATCCCACCGAGCACCATTAAATCCATTATTTAAAAATGGAAAGAATGTTTTTCCAGGTAAGTTGACTGAGAACACATTCTCATTTACAGCAACAACCTGGGGAATAGTTACAGGGGAGAAGAGGGGGATGAATGAGCCAATTGTAAGCTGGGGATGATTAGGTGACCATGATGGTATGAAGGACAGCTTGGGAATTTTAGCCAGGACACCAGGGTTAAACACCCCTACTCTTACGATAAGTGCCATGGGATCTTTAATGACCTCAGAGAGTCAGGACACCTGTTTAACATCCCATCTGAAAGACAGCACCCTACACAGGGCAGTGCCCCCAATCACTGCCCTGGGGCACTGGGATATTTTTTAGACCAGAGGAAAGATTGCCTCCTACTGGCCATCCAACACCACTTCCAGCAGCATCTGGTCTCCCATCCAGGGACTGACCAGGATGTGGGATGCAGGATGGTATGCTGGCCACCCACCAGATGTGGCACCACAACAAACCTGCCAAGAGAGGGCCGCCCACCAAAACTCATGGACCAGGAGGATTGGAATTAAATCATTCTAATCCAAGGAGGGAATTAATCATTAGAGGCCACAAAGAGACCAAAAATAACCCTGAAGGAGCTGCAAAGCTCCACAGCAGAGATTGGAGTATCTGTCCATAGGACCACTTTAAGCCGTATACTCCACAGAGCTGGGCTTTACGGAAGAGTGGCCAGATAAAAGCCATTGCTTATTGAAGAAAATAAGCAAACACGTTTGGTGTTCGCCAAAAGGCATGTGGGAGACTCCCCAAACATATGGAAGAAGGTACCCTGGTCAGATGAGACTAAATTGAGCTTTTTGGCCATCAAGGAAAACGCTATATCTACTGCAAACCCAACACCTCTCATCACCCCGAGAACCGCTTCCCCGTAGTGAAGCATGGTGGTGGCAGCATCATGTTCTGGGGATGTTTTTCATCGGCAGGGACTGGGAAACTGGTCAGAATTGAAGGAATGATGGATGGTGCTAAATACAGGGAAATTCTTGAGGGAAACCTGTTTGTCTTCCAGAGATTTGAGACTGGGATGGAGGTTCACCTTCCAGCAGGAAGTGTAAATCAAATGATACACACCCCCAAAAAATCTATTTTAATTCCAGGTTGTAAGGCAACAAAATAGGAAAAATGCCAAGTGGGGTGAATACTTCGCAAGGCACTGTACCTGGCTGAATTATATCATTAGTAGGTATATCATTTGTATCTATTATTTGTTATTTGCAAACTTTGAAGGAAATGAGCAGCAGCAAAACATAACCATTACTAGACCTGCACTTTAGAAGGCACACTAGATGCGCAATTAAAGGGCCAGATGCACAATTAAAGGGGAATTACACCAAATCAAAATGTGTTCGTTTTCTTCCAGACAAATAAAAGGTCTTTCAGCATTATCATTGACTCAGAACATCCAATTGTGTTATTTCTCTATGAACAATTGTAATGAGAGTGAGAATGAAAAACTAAACAAAAATCTAAAACCAGGGAAAGTAAATCAGAGAAATTATAATTTGGGAAAATATAAAACCATTATTTTACCAGGTATATTGACAGAAAACTCTTGTACACTAAGGACCTAGGGAAGAGTTGCAGGGGAGAGGAAAAGAGAAGAATGTGCCTATTTGAAACCTGGAAAGAAATTAGTAGCTTCAGATATGTTTAATTATTAAAAAGTAGTTTTTGTGCTAGAAAAGGTTGGTATCCCCTGCTGTAGGCTTTCTCATATCTGTCGTGATCAGGCATACCACTGTTGTGTCGTCAGCAAACTTGATGATGGTGTTGGAGTCCTACGTGGCCACACAGTCGTGGGTGAACAGGGAGTACAGGAGGGGACTAAGCACACACCCCTGAGGGGCCCCCGTGTTGAGGGTCAGTGTGGTGGAGGTGTTGTTTCCTACCCTCACCACCTGGGGCCGGCCCATCAGGATGTTCAGGATCCAGTTGCAGATGGAGGGGTTCAGCCCCAGGGTCCCTAGCTTGATGATGAGTTTGGAAGGGGCTATGGTGTTGAACGCTGAGCTGTATTCTATGAGCAGCATTCTCACATAGTTATTTCCCCTCTTGTCCAGGAGGTGGGAGAGAGCAGTGTGAAGTGCAATTGAGATTGTGTCATCTGGGGATCTGTTGGGTGGTATGCTAATTGGAGTGGGTCTACAGTGTCTGGGATGATAGTGTTAATATGTGTCCGGCCTTTCAAAGCACTTCATAATTACAGACGTGAGTGCTACAGGGCAATAATCTTCCAAGGTGCTTTACCAAATGTTTAGACACTAGGACATTTAATGCAATGGTGACTATATTTGCTTTGTCATCTAGAAATGTGAACTTGAACTCTGTCTGATATACAGTATCACTTTGACTGAATTTCAACAGGTTTCTTTTATCAGAATGCGATAAATGTTTTACAGTTCATGTATTATACTTGATAGTGCTAATGACATGGTCAACTAGATCTTTTCTGAAAAAGAAATACATTAAAATGTAAAGAATAATGTAAAGAAAGAAGGAAAGAAAGTTAGAACGAATGGAGCAAATGTTACTTTGAACTCTATAACAGATGTTTTATGCACTAGAGACCTCATCTCCTGTCTTTGCCAATGACCACTTCTGTGACAGCCTATTCCACTTCATGTTTATACATGCTCACGTTTTAATTTGATTTGACATAGAAACACATTTAAATAGTTTTGAGATACTTATGTACTTTATGTATTTATGTAGTTAAACAGGTATTTATATAAAAAAATATATTTTGAATGGTTCAACCAGTCTCAAGTTCGGGAATTATGTGGTTTAACAAAACAGCACCAAAATTAATTTTTTATACTATTTTTTATTGTGCATAGGCCTACAGTGACATCAGAGAGTATTCACACCACTTGACTTTTAATTTGTTTCATTTATTGTCATTTTTTGTCAATGTTCTACACAAAATACTCTGTAACCTCAAAGTGGAAGAAAAATTATATAATTTTTTTATGGAAAATTAAACTAATATATATTGATTAGACAAGTAGTCAATACATGTTAGAATCATCTTTGGCAGTGATTACAGCTGTGAGTCTTTCTGGGAAGGTCGCTAAGAGCTTTCCACACCTGGATTGTACACCATTTAACCATTATTCTTTAAAAGTTGGATGTTGATCATTACTAGACAGCCATTGTCAAGTCTTGCCATTGATTTTCAATCTGATTTAAGTCAAAACTGTAATTAGGCCACTCGGGAACATTACATGTCATCTTGTTAAGCAACACCAGTGAATATTTGGCCTTGTGTTCTAGACTATTGTCCTGCTGAAAGGTGAATGTGTCTGCTGGAAAGACTTAAGGGTTTCCTCTAGGATTTTGCCTGTGCTTAGCTATATTCCGTTTCTTTTTATACCCCAAAAAACTCCCTACTCCTTGCCGACAACAAGCACACCCATAATATTATGCAGCGACCACCATGCTTGGAAATGTAAAGAGTGGTACTCAGTGATGTGTTGTGTTGGATTTGCCCCAAACATAATGCTTTGCATTCAAGACAAAACTTAATTTCTTTGCCACATTTTTTTTCAGTATTACTTTAGTAGTGGTTTTTGCAAACATGTTTTGAAATACTTTTATTCTGTACAGGCTTCTTCCTTTTCACTCTGCCATTTATGTTAGTATTGTGGATTTATGTTAGTGCTTCTGATCCATCCTCAGTTATCTCCTATCCCAGCCATTAAACTCTGTAATTGTTTTACAATCACCATTGGCCTCGTGGTGAAATCTCCGGCAAATGATTTAGGAAGGGCGCCTGTATCTTTGTAGTGACTGGATGTATTGATACACCATCCAAAGTGTAAAAAATAATAACTGCACTATACTCAATGGGATATTAAATGTCAACTTTTTTACCCATCTACCAATGGGTGCACTTTTTTTGCAAACCATAGGAAAACCTCCCTGGTCTTAGTGGTTGAATCTGTGCTTGAAATTCACTGCTCGACTGCGGGACCTTAAAGATAATTGTATGTGTGGGGTACAGAGATGGGGTAGTCACTTAAAAATCATGTTAAACACTATTACTGCACACAGAGTGAGTCCATGCACCTTATTATGTGACTTGTTAAACACATTTTTACTCCTAAACCTATTTAGACTTGCCATAACAGAAGAGTTGAATACTTATTGACATGTTAGCTTTTCATATTTAATTTATTTGTAAAATTTGTAAAATCATAATTCCACTTTGACATTATGGAGTATTGTGTCACAAAATATCAATTTAATTTCAGGCTATAACACAAGAAAATGTGAAAAAGTCAAGGTGTCTGAATACTTTTTGAAGGCACATATAATCCATTATACCTTAGAATATAGTATTTATTGTATTAAACTTCCACATGGTTGCCATAGATACCCATATATATTTGCATCCTCTCTGTTCATGAAACAATGTGCAATGCAAAATAAACATGTTTTGCCCTATAAAAAACACTCTCAAAATTTGAGTATGCTATTCACGAGAAGCATTGACTGATGTGAACCATGCCTTGAACAAAAGACCTAAGATTAAGAATTGTTAACTTGCATAAAGCTGGAAAGGGTTACAAAAGTATCTCTAAAAGCCTTGATGTTCATCAGTCCATGGTAAGACAAATGGTCTATAAATGGAGAAAGTTCAGCACTGTTGCTACTCTCCCTAGGAGTGGTCGTCCTGCAAAGATGACTGCAAGAGCACAGCACAGAATGCTCAATAAGGTTAAGAAGAATCCTAGAGTGTCAGCTAAAGACTTACAGAAATCCCTGGAACATGCTAACATCTCTGTTGACGAGTCTACAATACGTAAAACATTAAATAAGAATGGTGTTCATGGGAGGACACCATGGAAGAAGCCACTGCTGTCCAAAAAAAACATTTTGCATGTCTGAAGTTTGCAAAAGTGCACCTGGATGTCCCACAGCGCTACTGGCAAAGCATTCTGTGGACAGATGAAACTACAGTTCAGTTGTTTGGAAGGAACACACAACACTATGTGTGGAGAAAAAAAGGCACAGCACACCAACATCAAAACTTAATCCCAACTGTAAAGTATGGTGGATGGAGCATCGTGGTTTGGGGCTGCTTTGCTGCCTCAGGGCCTGGACAGCTTGCTATCATCGACGGAAAAATGAATTCCTGTAACGGGTTATAGTGGTGAGAAAGGGCATCTGGCTTGACATTCTTGGACCCTGGTCAATAGGAGAGGGAAAAGTTGGACTGGATAAACTGCAGGGCCCATCTCGCCTGCCTGGAGTTGAGGCGCATGGCGATGCGGAGATCCTCCAGGTTTTTGTGGTCGGTCCACACAATTAACTTGTTATGGATAGGGGGCAGTATTTTCACTGCCGGATAAAAAACGTACCCGATTTAATCTGATTATTACTCCTGCCCAGAAACTAGAATATGCATATAAGTAGTAGATTTGGATAGAAAACACTCAAGTTTCTAAAACTGTTTGAATGGTGTCTGTGAGTATAACAGAACTCATATGGCAGGCCAAAACCTGAGAAGATTCTATACAGGAAGTGCCCTGTCTGACAATTTGTTCTCCTTCTAGGGCATCTCTATCAAAAATACAGCATCTCTGCTGTAACGTGACATTTTCTAAGGCTTTCATTGGCTCTCAGAAGGCGCCAGAAAGTGGAATGAGAGCTCTCCAGTCTCTGGGCGAAAAACAGCAGGAATTTTTGTGAGTGGTCCTGCTGAGAATAATGACACTGAAGCGCGCATGCATGAGACGACTCCATGTTTTTCTTTCAGTGTTTGAATGAATACAATGTCGCCCGGTTGGAATATTATCGCTATTCTACGAGAAAAATAGCATAAAAATTGATTTTAAACAGCGTTTGACATGCTTCGAAGTACGATAATGGAATATTTTGACATTTTTGTCACGAAATGCGCCCGCGCCTTTGGATAGTGACCTCAACGCATGAACAAAACGGAGCTATTTCAATATAACTATGGATTATTTCGAACCAAAACAACATTTGTTGTTGAAGTAGAAGTCCTGGGAGTGCATTCTGACGAAGAACAGCAAAGGTAATCAAATTTTTCTTATAGTAAATTGGAGGGCCAAACTTGGTGGGTGTCAAATTAGCTAGCCATGATGGCCGGGCTATGTACTCAGAATATTGCAAAATGTGCTTTCACCGAAAAGCTATTTTAAAATTGGACACCGCAATCTTTTTGGGATTCTAAAGCTCATTTCCTGCATTTTTACACAATCCAATATGCCGTCTCTATTTAGAACAAAAAGTAAGCAAAATAGCCACAGTCATCAAGCTAGGTAAGATATCATTATTATATGTGACCCGATTCAAGAAACTAGGCGTATGTCGCAAGTCACGACTTCACAGGAGAGACGTTTGAACGTAAAATGTATTTTTTTAATCAAAATACGTTTTTTTGGCAGAAATGCCTTCTCAAACATGTAAACGTTGATGTGCCTTAATAACAAACTTGTATGCCATCTGTAAATACGAATACAAATGTTCAATTACGAGCCTTGTTGGTTAAGTCACAGAAAAAGTGAGCAACCTTCCCACTAGCCATGATCGGCTGAGATAATGTGTGGGCTGGACATGCCGAGAGAGGAGAGAGGATTGGTCTGTCATATTGAAGGCGTCTGTCTATTTGAGCTCGTCAGTCTGTGTTGGTAATTCTGTCGAACGCTGCTTTTTCATGTATTGTGTAGTGGAGCTGCATAAGTGTTGCTCTCCACTTTCTGGAGGATCAAGTTTAAAAATCAGTGGAATTTGAGTATGATAGCTAAAGAGATGGAGAAAACACCTGTCTCCAGATTACATCTTCAAAATAAGGGCAACCGTGGTATGGCATTCCTAACATTCCTGACATACCACCACATGATGACGTATACAGGTAAGACAGCTAGCTAAATCTAGACTACATTTTCAGATATTTTGACAGAAACTGGTTTCATTTCAAGCTAAAGTGTACTGTTAGCTAGCTAGCAAACATTAGCTGGCTGGCTCCCTAGCTGACATTATTATTAGTTTCCCAGAGCCGTTTGCTTTTCTATTTTCTATTTCTAGTTAGAACCTAATGTTAGCTAGATAACATTGCACCTGGTTTGTTAGCTCCCAGCACTGTGGCATTGTTGGCACTTTGTTCATTGTTGTTTAACTAGCTAACGTTAGCTGGCTGGCTTGCGTGATGCGTGTGATTTTAAACATTGTTTACCTAGCTAGGATCATTGTTTACCTAGCTAACTAGGTATATGTCTTAAGCTAAAGTGTACTGTTAGCTAGCTAACATTAGCTGGCTGGCTCCCTAGCAGATGTTATTATTAGTTTCCCAGAGCTGTATGCTTTTCTAGTTAGAGCCTAATGTCAGCTAGCTAACCTTGCACCTGGTTGGTTAGCTCCCAGCACTGTGGCATTGTTGGCACTTTGTTCATTGTTGTTTAACTAGTTAACATTAGCTGGCTGGCTCGTTAGCTAACGTTACGTGACGTGTGTACAACACCCATTGAATATGGCTGGTGTCAGTAAACGTCTGTAAAAAAGAGTAATAACATTTTTGCCAGCAGGGCTGGTTAGGCTGTTTTCATGTTATCCAGAGGTAAACAAATCGTCAGCCAGAGCATCAAGTGTGTGCTCAGAGAGCGAAACGAGATGGGTAGGGCTAAAGCTTAAGAGGGTGTGAACGTTGCTGAATGGGTGTTGACAATGAGGAGCTCTTCACTAGATACCAAAACTTTCAAAAGCGATTTAATTACTTTCCCATTGTTCCTCAAATGCAGCATAAGATATACCATTTTGTAGCTCTGAGTCTCTACTTTTATCCACTGTAAGAAACACCATTTCACATTTTGCTACATAAGATCGAATCCAGGTGGTGTCACATACATGTTTAAGTGATTAATAAGACTGAACTAGATGAAAGGTAATTCAATAATACATATTGTGTTGCACCTTTAACCAATAGCCTAATAAAATAACAACATACAAATACAAAGACTTTTGATTGTCTTCATTAAGAAATCCTCTATATCAAATTTTAGCCAGACCAACCAGCCAGCCCGAGCCGCGTGCACGCACGACCCACATCAGTGTAGTCAATAACTCAAACTCTCTCCCAACACAATTTCCTTCCCAGTTAACGCCTTCATTTTTTTATTCCAAAGGGAAAGGTTTGGAAACAGAAAACAAAACAAAAAACATCACATACACCTCAAATATACATTAACACACAAACAGCAAATCCCCCATATAATTAATCTTATAGGACTAATATAACTATAGAGCTATTTTTACACACACAATATAGCTCGGTTGTCCCGTCCTTTACCCTAAGGGTCCACCACTCTGCAGCGCCCCAACCCAACACACCCCACTCAGCTTTAGTATCTTAGTGAAACATTCATTATTGGTTTTGGGTGTGTTAGGCCAAGGCCAGAGTGACAACCCACAGGACGGCAGGCCCCCAGGGCCAGGACTGTGCAGGCCAGAAGCTAGGAATTGCCTAAATAGGTATTTCCCCTGTCGTGGGCATGTTTTTAATACCAACTCCTTTAGTCGTACTGTATTCCATATATATTTCAGACCTTATAAAAGTTGCCCAGTATACCCTTAATATTGTAATACATCAAATATAGTTATACATAACTTGACATTGTGGGAGGATAACCAACCTTCCAATTAATGGCAATGCATTTCTTAGCCACTGTGCATTCGGAAAGTATTCAGACCCCTTGATTTTTTCCACATTTTGTTACATTACAGCCTTATTCTAAAATTGATTAAATAAATGTTTTTCCTCATCAATCTACACACAATACCCCATAATGACAAAGTGAAAACAGGTTTTTAGAAATGTTTGCAAATATATTAAAAATAAAAAACAGAAAAACTTTATTTACATAAGCATTCAGACCCTTTGCTATGAGACTTGAAAATTGAGCTCAGGTCAATCCTGTTTCCATTTATCATCCTTGATGTTTCAACTTGATTAAAGTCCACCTGTGGTAAATTCACTTGATTGGACATGATTAGGAAAGGCACACACCTGTCTATATAAGGTCCCACAGTTGACGTGCACGTCAGAGCAAAAACCAAGCCATGAGGTTAAAGGAATTGTGTGTAGAGCTCCAAGACAGGATTGTGTTGAGGCACGGATCTATGGAAGGGTGCCAAAAAATGTCTGCAGCATTGAAGGTCCCCAAGAACACAGTGGCCACCATTCTTAAATGAAAGAAGTTTGGAACCACCAAGACTCTTCCTAGAGCTGGCACCTGGCCAAACTGAGCAATCAGGGAAGAAGGGCCTTGGTCAGGGAGGTCACCAAGAACCCGATGGTCACTTTCCTCTGGGAGAACCTTCCAGAAGGACAACTATCTCTGCAGCACCCTACCAATTAAGCCTTTATGGTAGAGTGGCCAGATGGAAGCCACTCCTCAGTAAAAGGCACATGACAGCCCCCTTGGAGTTTGCCAAAAGGCACCTAAAGGAATCTCAGATCATGAGAAACAAGATTCTCTGGTCTGATGGAACCAAGATTGAGCTCTTTGGCCTGAATTCCAAGTGTCACATCAAGAGGAAACCTGGCACCATCCCTACGGTGAAGCATGGTGGTGGCAGCATCATGCTGTGGGGATGTTTTTCAGCGGCATGGACTGAGAGACAAGTCAAGATCGAGGGAAAGATGAACAGAGCAAAGTACAGACCGATCCTTGATTACAACCTGCTCCATAGGACTCAGGACCTGAGACTGTGGTGAAGGTTCACCTACCAACATGACAACAACTCTAAGCACACAGCCAAGACAACACAGGAGTGGTTTCAGGACAAGTCTCTGAATGTCTTTGAGCTGCCCAGTCAAAGCCCGGACTTGAACCCGATCGCACATCTATGGAGAGACCTGAAAATAGCTGTGCAGCAACACTCCCCATCCAACCTGATAGAGCTTGAGAGGATCTGCAGAGAAGAATGGGATAAACTCCATAAATACAGTGTGCCAAGGTTGTAGTATCATACTCAAGAAGACTCAAGGCTGTAATCTCTGCCAAAGGCACTTCAACAAAGGGTCGGAATACTATATTATATATATATATATATATATTTTTTTTGAATGGTATAATTTTTATTTTAAATACATTTGATAAAATTTCCAAAAACAGTTTTTGCTTTGTCATTATAGAGTAATGTGTGTTGATTGCTTAGGGTAAAAAAAATGTTTTATCCATTTTAGAATAAGGCTGTAACAAAATGTGAAAGTAGTCAAGGGGTCTAAATACTTTCCGAATGCACTGTACATGCTTGGTTACACAGTTTCTTCAGATAAGTCTCTAGTATCAACATTTCCAAGCAAACAGAAACAGGGAGAAGGGAGAATCTGTAGACATGCTGAGATAAAAGAACATACTCTTTGCAAGAATTCAGCCAGCCTTCGCAAGACGATAGCATATGCAAATAGGTCCCCTTTGTGTTTTACACCTCCAGCAGAGGAATGACATTTCTGAGTGCATGCAATTCAGTTTCACTGGTATATAGTTCTATGGATGGTTTTAAACTGCAGTAATTTATGTCTGAGATTATATGAACATGATTGGGCATTCATCATTATCAACAATAGCTTCTACCAGGTCTTCCTCACATTTTTGTTTTACATGTTTTGTGTCATCGGGAAAAGCCTCTATCAACCCTTGATACAGTTTGTAAATTAACTTTGGAGGTTTGTCAGACTGCCTTAAAATATAATCTGACTTGTCCACTGTTTCGTGCATAGAGAAAATAAAGTGTTGTATCTGCAGAAATTCACCTCACCTCCGTCACAGACTGGTCTTTCCTGGCTTCCTGGCCCTGCTGAGACCCATGTCAACATCTGATCCTCCTAAAATGAGGCATGACAAAATATTATATTGGTTTACATTTATACATTATATTATATGGTCCCATGTGGCTCAGTTGGTAGAGCATGGCACTTGCAACATCAGGGTTGTGGGTTTGATTCCCATGGGGGACCAGTCCAAAATAACTATAAATGTATGAACTCACTACTGTAAGTCACTCTGGATAAGAGCGTCTGCTAAATGACTAATGTGTAAATATTATTTAAGACTAGAATCAATGGTTCAATAATAGAAATGACCATTATTCCCAGATCCCAGATTGTAGCCTTAAACTGCTGTCCTGTAGTGTAACGCCCTGGCCATAGAGAGGGGTTTTTGTTCTTTATTTTGGTTAGGCCAGGGTGTTACATTGGGTGGGCATTCTATGTTCCTTTTTCTATGTTTTTGTATTTCTTTGTTTTGGACCGTGTGTCTCCCAATCAGGCACAGCTGAAGTTCGTTGTTGCTGATTGGGAGTCACACATAAGGAGCATGTTTTTCCTTTGGGTTTTGTGGGTAATTGTTTCTGTTGAGTGTTTTGCACCTGACAGGACTGTTTGGCTGTCAGTTTTCTCATTTTGTTTTGTGTAGTGTTCTTTATTAAATTTAATATCATGATGAACACTAACTCCCGACAGCCGTTACATGTAGCTACTGTAGGTCTACCCATAAATTCAAGATGTAACTTTGTATCATTCAGTGATATTGTTAATATACTGGAAAATTCACCTGAGCTCTGTAAACAGGTGTTCCCTGGCCGTAGACAGGTGTCACCAACAAACTATCATGGTCTAAACACGCCAAGACAGTCGTGACGAGGGCACGACAACACTTCTTCCCCCCAGGAGACTGAAAAGATTTGGCACGGGTCCCCAGATCCTCAAAAAGTTCTACAGCTGCACCATGAGAGCATCTGACCGGTTGCATTACAGCCTGGTATGGTAACTACTCGGCATCCGACTGTAAGGCCCTACAGAGGGTTGTGCGTACAGCCCAGTACATCACTGAGGCCAAGCTTCCTACCATCCAGGATCTACAGTTGAAGTCGGAAGTTTACAAACACCTTAGCCAAATATATTTAAACTCAGTTTTTCACAATTCCTGACATTTAATCCAAGTAAAAATTCCCTGTTTTAGGTCAGTCAGGATCAACACCTTATTTTAAGAATGTGAAATTTCAGAATAATAGTAGAGAGAATGATTTATTTCAGCTTTTATTTCTTTCATCACATTCCCAGTGGGTCAGAAGTTTACATACACTCAATTAGTATTTGGTAGCATTGCCTTTAAATTGTTTAACTTGGGTCAAACGTTTCGGGTAGCCTTCCACAAGCTTCCCACAATAAGTCCTCCTGACAGAGCTGGCATAACTGAGTCAGCTTTAAAGGCCTCCTTGCTCGCACATGCTTTTTCAGTAATGGCCACAAATTTCCTATAGGATTGAGGTCAGGGCTTTGTGATGGCCACTCCAATACCTTGACTTTGTTGTCCTTAAGTCATTTTTCAACAGCTTTGGAAGTATGCTTGGGGTCATTGTCCATTTGGAAGACCCATTTGCGATCAAGCTTTAACTTCCTGACTGAAGTCTTGATATGTTGCTTCAATAATTCCACATACTTTTCCTTTCTCATGATGCCATCTATTTTGTGAAGTGCACCAGCCCCTCCTGCAGCAAGCACCCCCACAACATGATGCTGCCACCCCCGTGCTTCACAGTGGTGTTCTTCGGCTTGCAAGCCTCCCCCTTTTTCCTCCAAACATTACGATGGTCATTATGGCCAAACAGTTCTATTTTTGTTTCATCAGACCAGAAGACATTTCTCCAAAATGTAAGATCTTTGTCCCCATGTGCAGTTGCAAACCATAGTCTGGCTTTTTTATAGCAGTTTTGGAGCAGTGGCGTCTTCCTTGCTGAGCAGCCTTTCAGGTTATGTCGATATAGGACTTGTTTTACTGTGGATATAGATACTTTTGTACTTGTTTCCTCCAGAATCTTGATAAGGTCTTTTTCTGTTGTTCTGGGATTGATTTGCACTTTTCGCACCAAAGTACGTTCATCTCTAGGAGATAGAATGCGTCTCATTCCTGAGCGGTATGACGGCTGCGTGGTCCCATGGTGTTTATACTTGCATACTATTGTTTGTATAGATGAATGTAGTACCTTCAGGCATTTGGAAATTGCTCCCAAGGATGAGCCAGACTTGTGGAGGTCTACAATTATTTTTCTGAGGTCTTGGCTGATTTCTTGTGATTTTCCCATGATGTCAAGCAAAGAGGCACTGAGTTTGAAGGTAGGTCTTGAAATACATCCACAGGTACACCTCCAATTGACTCAAATTATGTCAATTAGCCTATCAGAAGCTTCTAAAGCCATCATTTTATGGAATTTCCAAGCGGTTTAAAGGCACAGTCAACTTAGTGTATTTAAACTTCTGACCCACTGGAATTGTGATACAGTGAACTATAAGTGAAATAATCTGTCTGTAAACATTTGCTGTAAAAATTACTTTTGTCATGCACAAAGTCCTAACTGACTTGTCAAAACTATAGTTTGTTAAGAAGAAATTTGTGGAGTGGTTGAAAAATGAGTTTTAATGACTCCAATCTACGTGTATGTAAACTTGTATATACTTGACGGGAGGCCCAAAAAATGTGTCACCCAAGTCATAGACTGTTCTCTCTGCTATCGCATGACAAGAAGTACCAGAGCGCCAAGTCTAGGTCCACCCCCCATTTGTTTTTACACTGCTGCCACTTGCTATTTATTATCTATGCAAAGTCACTTTACCCCTACCTACATGTAAAAAATTACCTCGACTAACCTGTACCGCCGCACATTGACTCAGTACTGGTACCCCCATATATAGCCTCATTATTGTTATTTTATTGTGTTACATTTTATTAATTTTTTCACTTTTATTTTATTAAGTAAATATTTTCTTAACCAACAATGCAGTTCAAGTAAATAGAGTTAAGGGCTCATAAGTAATCATTTCACGGTAAGATCTATCTATACCTGTTGTATTCGGAGCATGTGACAAATGACATTTGATTTGATATGTCTGAAAATCTTCCCACTCCTAAAAGGTAGGGTATAAAAATTGCTCAAGAGAAAGTACAAGTCTCTCCAACTGCTCTCTTCTGTAGCGTGTGCGCTGGGAGTCGGGAAGCAAGTTCAGGGAGTGAATCATTTAATAAATCAATGAAAACATAATACAAAACAAGAAACACGAACAACGCACAGACATGAAACAGAAACAATGACGTCTGGGGAAGGAAACAAAGGAGTGACGTAATCAAGGAGGTGATGGAGTCCAGGTAAGTGTCATAATGCGCTGATGTGCGTAACGATGGTGACAGGTGTGCGCCATAACGTGCAGCCTGGTGACCTAGAGGCTGGAGAGGGAGCACACGTGACATCTTCAAACTACATCTAGCCTACTGGCTGATACAGCCCAGGAATCTCTGGTCATTTAACCTATTTCCTAAGTTATTTTTGCGCATTTGATTTTGCCTATAGCGGGCTTGCTGGCAAGTGCGCTGTGTCACATACACCCACGGGTGTAAAGCACTTAAGTAAAAATACTTTAAAGTCATACTTAAGTAGTTTTTTGGTGCATATATATTTTACTTTATTATTTCTATTTTTGCCAACTTTTACTTCAATACATTCTTAAAGAAAATGATGTCGTTTTTACTCCATAAATTTTCCCTGACACCCAAAAGTACTCATTATATTTTAACAGGAAAATGGTCCTTTTCACACACTTATCAAGAGAATATCTCTGGTCATCCCTACTGCCACTGATCTGGCGGACTTACTAAACACAAATGCTTAGTTTGTAAATGGTGTCTGAGTGTTGGAGTGTGCCCCTGGCTATCCGTAAATTCAAAAAACAAGAAAGCCGTGCCGTTTGAAATGGTTTATACTTGTACTTTTACGTTCTATTGACTTTTTATACTTAACTACATTTAAAACCAAATGCTTTTATACTTTTACTCAAGTAGTATTTTTTTCTGGGTGACTTTCAAATATGACAAATTAGTACTATTTCCACCACTTCATATGCCTAAGATAACATTGCGCGACTAGAATAGCTAACGTTTGCCAACTTTTGGCCAGTTCGCTCTCTGAGTAATGGTACATCAACTGGCAAAAGCTAGCCAAGTTAATTTACCCCTGAAACAAATATTACAAAATATTTCCTTACAAACAAGAGCTGTTAGATAGATAGCAATAATAGACAACTCATATCGCTATCTGACAGATAACTAGAGGCTAGAGCTGACCTGGCTGTGGTAGCTGCTAGCTAGCGTAGCTTATTCATTCCACTCAGTCGAGAGGGGATGAAACATTAGCTAACGTTACATGTCAGTTACAATACTAGCTCAGCACTGCGAAAAACACTTTCGTTTTTTATGTTAAGTTAAACAGCAGTTACCTTGCCAGCTACATCAGTCAACTAAATAGTACCTAGTTTCTTCTCTGCTTGCTTTTACAACTCGGTGAAAGAGCGCAACACATACACATTGAACTATGCTCAACTGTGCTGGTCAGCCAGCTTTCCAGAAGATTTGCCTTCACACATCTGCCATCTCTGTGGTGTCTGTGGTCCTAAATCCAGCCAGCTGAACACTCCAAACAGCCTACCTGACCGCTTGGAGGCGTCCGCATGATCCTAAAGCACACTGTTGCAGCTTCTTGTATCACATTGCAATGTCCAGACGGAAGCCACTCCTCAGTAAAAGGCACATTACAGCCCACTTTGAATTTTCCAAAAGGCATCTAAAGAACTCTCAGACCATGAGAAACAAGATTCTCTCGTCTGATGAAACCAAGATTGAACTCTTCGGCCTGAATGCCAAGCGTCACATCTGGAGGAACCTAGCACAATCCCTACGGTGAAGCATGGTGGTGGCAGCACCATGCTGTGGGGATATATTTCAGTGGCAGGGACTGCGAGAATAGTCCGGATCAAGGGAAATATGAACAGAGCAATGTACAGAGCCTTGACGAAAACCTGCTCCAGAGTGCTCAGGACCTCAGACTGGGGTGAAGGTTCACTTTCCAAAAGGACAACGACCCTAAGCACACAGCCAAGACAACGCAGGAATGGCTCCGGGACAAGTCTCTGAATGTCCTTGAGTAGCCCAGCCAGAGCCTGGACTTGAACCCGATTGAAAATAGCTGTGCAGCGACGCTCGCCATTCAACCTGACAGAGCTTGAAAGGATATGCAGAGGAGAATGGGAGAAACTCCCCAAATAGTCAAGCTTGTAGCGTCATACCCAAGAAGACTTGAGGCAGTAATCGCTGCCAATGGTGCTTCAACAAAGTACCGAGTAAAGGTTCTGAATACTTTTGTAAATGTGTTTTGTTTTAATTTTGCTTTGTCATAATGGGTTATTGTGTGTAGATTGATATTGGAAAAAAACAAGAATAAGGCTGAATAAGGCTGCAACATAACAAAATGTGAAAAAAGTCTGAGTACTTTCCAAATGCACTGTAGGTATGCCCCAATGCAATACATCCACAGTGGGATTTTTTAAATGTTTTTATTTAACCTTTATTTAACTAGGAAAGTCAGTTAAGAACAAATTCTTATTTACAATGATGGAACTACTCCAGCCAAACCCGGACGACGCGGGGCCAATTGTGCGCCGCTCTATAGGACTTCCAATCACGGCTGATTGTGATACAGCCTTGAATCGAACCACGGTCTGTCGCGATGCTTCTAGCACTAAGATGCAGTGCCTTAGAAGTGCCTGCACCTCTCAGGAGCCCAAACATGTTTTTCTGTTTTTTGTCAAACTAATTGATTGTATTTCATTTTAAATCATATAGCAACAGTCCAACCTTGTTCAGCATGATCTAGTGCAAATATGGCATGATTCCACTATTTGTATCTGTTTGCATCACTTTCATTTGGGGACTTTTATTTTGAAGGCAAACTGCAAATTCCACTATTCAACACAGGTCAGTGCTATCTGGGATCCTTGGGACGTCCATACACTAACCCTTACCCTAATCTTAATTATAAACCTTACCTAACCTTACCTTAACCATTTTGCATTTCAACTTCAATGGGGCGGGGGCGTCCCAAGGATCCCAGATAACAAGGACCATGAGTTCTGTTATACTCACAGACATTATTCAAACAGTTTTAGAAACTTCAGAGTGTTTTCCATCCAAATCTACTAATAATATAAATATCCTACGTTCTGAGCCCGAGTAGTAGGCAGTTTAATTTGGGCACGTCATTCATCCAAATTTCCAAATACTGCCCCGTCAGTAAAAAGTTAAGAGTAGGTGTGTCCAAACTTTTGACTGGTACAGTATGTGGCAGGGATGCCAGACAATCACAGATTATAAAGGGAAAGCCAGCCACGCCGCGGATACTTACACATCGCTCCCGGACAAGCTAAACACCACCTTCGCCCGCTTCGAGGAAAACAATTAGCCGCCTACGCTGGTCATCGCCACTCACGAGGACTGAGAGGTCTCATTCTCTGTGGCTGATGTGAGTAAGTCATTTCAGAGTGTTAACCCTCACAAGGATGCTGGCCCAGACTGCATCCCAAGCCGCATCCTCCATGCATGTGCAGACCAGCTGGCTGGAGTATTTACCGATGTATTCAATCTCTCCCGATCCCAGTCTTTTGTCCTCACTTTCTTCAAGATATCCACCATTATCCTGTACCCAAGAAAGCAAAGGTAATTGAACTAAATGACTATAGCCCTCTAGCTATAGTCTGCCATCATGAAGTGCTTTGAGAGGCTAGCTAAGGATCATGTCACCTCCACCTTACCCGACACCCTAGAACAACTACAAGTTGCATGCTGCACCAACGCAATCGCTATTACACTGCCATATCCCATCTGGACAAGAGGAATACCGATATAACCATGCTGGTCAAATCAAATCAAATTTTATTGGTCACACACATATTTAGCAGATGTTATTGCAGGTGTAGCGAAATGCTTGTGTTCTTAGCTCCAACATTTCAGTAGTATCTAACAATTCAAAACAATACACACATCTAAAAGTAAAAGAATAGAATTAAGAAATCTATAGATATTAGGACGAGCAATGTCGGAGTGGCATTGAGTAGAATACAGTATGCTGTGTACATATGTGGCCCCAGAGAAGAAGGCTGATGTTTTATGTGTCCCCAACTGATTGCGTTTTTTGTTCATTTATTTGCAAATATTTATTTTTACTTATTTTGTACGCATTCGTTCCTCTTATGGCCGAAAATAACTTATGGACAAACACTCCAGCCAACTGGCTAGGGATGTCATCTGGGCCGGTAGCCTTGCGACGGTGTACATGCTTCAATGTCTTACTCACATCGGCCACAGAGAGCAAGAGCACACAGTCCTTGGGAGCGGGCCACGTCAGCGGCACTGTGTCATCCTCAAAGCAGGTGAAGAAGGTGTTTAACCTCTCTTGGGTAGGGGCAGTATTTTCACATCTGGATGAAAAGCGTGCCCAAAGTAAACTGCCTGTAACTCAGGCCCAGAAGCTAGGATATGCATAGAAAACACTCTGAAGTTTCAAAAACCATTTTTTTGTCTGTTTTTTATGTCTGTGAGTACAACAGAACTGATATGGCAGGTGAAACCCCGAGGACAAACCATCCCCCCAAAACAATTCAGCCTACCACTGTTTTCAATGGCTGTCACTTATATTGTAAGGAGAAATCCTCCCAGATTGCAGTTCCTAGGGCTTCCACTAAATGTCAACAGTCTTTAGAAAGAGTTTCATGCTGGTTTTTGGAAGAATGAGCCAGAAATTTGAGTTTTTCTAGGTGGCTCCCATTTTGGCTGTAGTGTTTCCAAGCACATGGAAGAGAGCGCGTTCTTTGGTATTTTTCTCCGGTAAAGACAATAACAATTCTCCGTCTTAAATTTGATCATTTATTTGCGCATTAGGGTACCTAAGGTTTGATTATAAACGTTGTTTGACTTGATTGGAAAAGTTTATTTGTAACGTTTGGGATTTATTTTGTATGCATTTTGATGGATGGAAACTGGGTAGATTATTGACTGAAGAGCGCCAGCTAAACTGAGTTTTTATGGATATAAAGAAGGACATTGTCGAACAAAAGGACCATTTGTGATGTATCTGGGACCTTTAGGAGTGCCAACAGAAGAAGATCATCAAAGGTAAGGCATTTATTATATCGCTATTTCTGACTTTCGTGGCGCACCTGCCTGGTTGAAATATATTTTTCATTATTTTGTATGTGGGGCGCTGTCCTCAGATAACGCTACCGTCCCACCTGCCCATAAGAAGTTAACTTGTCCGGGAGCAAGACGTCGGGATTTGCAAAATGGTTGGTTTACCTTTTGTTTTCCCAAAATTGTCTGTAGACCCTGCCACATATGCCTCGTGTCTGAGCCGTTGAATTGTGACTCAATTTCCTCTGCACTGACGTTTTGCCTGTTTGACTGCTTTACGGACGGAATAACTACACTGTTTGTATTCGACTAAATTCCCAGACACCTTTCCGTGGTTCGCAGTTTGGGGCGAATGCTGCTATCTTTCAATGTTTTTTGGTTTGGGTAGGTTTTAATAGTCACAGTGGGAACAACATCCCCTATACACTTCCTGATGAACTCAGTCACTGTGTCCGTGTATACGTCAATGGTATTCTCAGAGGCAACCCGGAACATATACCTGTCCACGTGATCAAAACAATCTTGAAGCTTAGATTCCGATTGGTCAGACCAGCATTGAATAGACCTTAGCATGGGTACTTCCTGTTTGAGTTACTGCCTATAGGAAGGGAGGAACAGAATGGGATCCCTGTGGCTCAGTTGGTAGAGCATGGTGTATGCAATGGTGTTTGCAACGCCAGGGCTGTGGGTTCGATTCCCACAGGGGGCCAATACGGGGGAGAAAAAAAATTACAAAAACAATGTATGAATTGAAATGTATGCATTCACTACTGTAAGTCGCTCTGGATAAGAGCGTCTGCTAAATGACGTAAATGTAAAATGAGTCATGATTTGATTTGTCAAAGGGAAGGCGGGGGAGGGCCTTGTAGCTATGATGGAAGAGCGAGTAACAATGTTTGAGAGATTTTGAAGTGTGAGTACCACATTCAATGTGTTGATAACATTTTGGTGGAGTTTTCCTCATTTGCTTTGTTAAAATCCCAAGCTACAATAAATGCGGCCTTGGGATATCTGGTTTCCAGTTTGCACAAAGTCTTGTGTAGTTCCTTGAGGGCCGTTGTGGTATCGGCTTGAGGGGGAATATACAGTGCATTCGGAAAGTATTCAGACCCCTTAATTTTTTCCACATTTTGTTATGTTACAGAAAATTGATCCCTTTTTTCTCATCAATCTACCCACAATACCCCATAATGACATAACGAAAAGTAAAAAAAATGTTTTGCTAATGTAATTAAAATTCAAAAACGGATACCTTATTTACATAAGTATTCAGACCCTTTGCAATGAGACTCGAAATTGAGCTCAGGTGCATCCTGTTTCCATTGATCATCATGTTTCTACAACTTGATTGGAGTCCACCTGTGGTAAATTCCATTGATTGGACATGATTTGGATAGGCACACACCTGTCTATATAAGGTCCCACAGTTGACAGTGCATGTCAGAGCAAAAACCAAGGTATGAGGTCGAAGGAATTGTCCGTAGAGCTCCGAGACAGGATTGTGTCGAGGCACAGATCTGGGGAAGGGTAACAAAAACCTTCTGCAGCATTGAAGGTCTCCAAGAACAGTGTCCTCCATCATTCATAAATGGAAGAAGTTTGGAACCACCAAGATCCTTCTTAGAGCTGGCCACCCGGACAAACTGAGCAATCAGGGGAGAAGGGCCTTGATCAGGGAGGTGACTATGAACCCGATGGTCACTCTGATAGAGCTCCAGAGATCCTCTTTGGAGATGGGACAACCATCTCTGTAGCACTCTACCAATCAGGCCTTTATGGTAGAGTGGCCAGACGGAAGCCAGTCCTCAGTAAAAGGCACATGACAGCCCGCTCCGAGTTTGACAAAATGCCCCTAAAGTTTGAACTCTTTGGCCTGAATGCCAATCGACACGTCTGGAGGAATGCAGGCACCGCTCATCACCTGGCCAATACCATCCCTGCAGTGAAGCACTGCATGCCCACGCACGTCTCCAACTCAATTACCAACAACAACAAGACAGCCCACAGGGAGGAGGTGAGGGCAGTGGCAGAGTAGTGCCAGAAAAATAACCTCTCCCTCAATATCAACAAAACATAGGAGCTGATCGTGGACTTTAAGAGACAGCAGAGAGAGCACTCCCCTATCCACATCGATAGGAAAGGGTGAAAAGCTTCAATTTCCTCGTTGTGCACAACACTGACAACCTGAAATGATCCATCCACACAAACAGTGTGGTAAAGAAGGCACAACAACGCCTCTTAAACCTCAGGAGGCAATATAAATTTGGCTTGGCCCCTAAGACCCTCAAACTTGAACAGATGCACAATTGAGAGCATCATGTCGGGCTGTATCACCACCTGGTATGGCAATTGCACCATCCACAACCTCAGTGCTCTCCAGAGGGTGATGCGATCAGCCCAATGCATTACCAGGGGCACACTGCCTGCCCTCCAGGACGTCTACAGCACCCGGTGTCACAGGAAGGCCAAGAAGATCATCAAGGACCTCAGCCACCTGAGCCACGGCCTGTTCATCCTGCTACCACCTAGAAGGCGGAGACAGTACCTGTGCATCAACGCTGGGGCCAAGAGATAGAAGCGGTTTTTCAATCTCTAGGCCATCACACTGTTAAAGCTGCAATATGTAACTTTTTGGATGACCCAACCAAATTCACATAAATGTGAGTTATAGATCTGTCATTCTCACTGAAAGCAAGTCTAAGAAGCGGTAGATTTGTTATATGTGATATTTCTATGCTTCCCGTTCTTAACATTTTTGTGTCTTTTACTTTGTTTTCTACACCAGCTTCAAACAGTTGAAAATACAATATTTTTGGTTATTTAAAAGACATTTCACAGAGGTTTATCTGACACAATGATTCACCACACTTGCTTGTTTTGTCACAAACTGAAGTTAGGTGAACTATTCAAATTTTTGTCACCTAGAGATGATTCCGCGGCCCCGCTGAAATCTAATTAGCATAATAGAAAGCAACAAGGAAATGGAGGAGCAATTATTGCATATTTCACCTTTAAATAGTCACCACTAAATAGTCACCTATGCCCAGTACCCTGCCCTAAATTTAGTAACTGTCACTAGCCGGCTACCAGGAGATACTCTACCTTTGCATCTTAGACTGCTGACCTATGTACATAGTCATTGAACACTTTAATAATGTTTACAAACTGTTTTACCAGTGGCGTGTATTCATGGATGACAAGGGAAGCCAGGCCTCCTCACAAAATGTACCAAGAAAAAAACATGACATTATTTATCTTTTGTCTCTCTGTGTTTTCATAATTATCCTTCAATTTGCAAGAGGCTGAATCTATCTCACCGGAGAAAGCATCTGAGTGAGCGAAACAGCGCCCCTCTGTATGTGTAGGCCAACTATTTGATGTGGGCTGGTCATAAAGAATATGACGTTGTTGCTGCCTGTAGCATTGAAAGCAAGTGAAGCCAGAAAGCATTTAGCATCCCTTGATAAGAAAAGTTATACAATAGCAGCCAATCAGGGTTGAGCTAAACTGAGTGAGCTCAACTGTGAATGGTCCTGGCACACCAAAAACATGTCAAGGGAAGCCAGTTTTGATTTGGCTTCACTCCTATCACAGAGAAATAAATCCTTGACAGAAACAACTTGAATTGTTGCATCTTGTTGTGTTGTTGTTCTCCGGTGGCTAGCTAGCTAGGTAAAATTGTCCCTTTCCTAAATTAGCCATGGATGGAGATAGGGATTTGGACTTGTGGATTTACTTAATTCTCCGTACTGACCAATGATTATAACAGCGATTCTGATCCAACCATAAAATACCTTGTGCCCCTGGACTGAGAGAATGAAAGTTCAATATGTAGCTAGATGTAGAAGGCTAATGTTAACTGGCTACTGAGCAGGCATTTTAGCCAGGTAGCCAAGGACAACAAAAAATTTAAGTGTGTACTGTATGACAGTCATAGACAGTTTCGTCAACATGGAAGAGAGGAGGATGGCATTGGAGTTTCTCTACAAGTAAGGTGAGTCAACATGTTTTTTCTACTTGCACAAAAACACACACACACACACACACGCAACATATTTAGCTTACGTTGATTGGACTAAATAGTTTTGGTATCTTTTAGCTGTCACTGTAATAGACTAAGCATAGATGATTTCATGATGTTGAAATGTTGAAGTTGAAATGGTGCTGGAATAGTGGAGGCAGCTCCTGTTTCACTTTACAACTTGCAATAACTCTCTGTGGTTCTAAATCATTAGTTATTTAGTAGTCCGAAAAGGTCGGAAACATTGTTTCTTGACCATAATATAGGTCATGTAACTGTTTGTTATATGCTACAGTACATGCTTTGTGGACTTCACCGGACAGAGGTTGCTCTGTGATGAAACAAATGTATACTGTGTCTTCTTATCTTGGCCTTAGGCATATCACAGTCACAAGGCATATGAACTAACAGGTTATAGTGCAAACAATGCAGTTATCACAACACATACAGTAGGTTGTAATATGGCTTATTTTCTGGCTTGGCTTCCCAAATGATTTTACCCACGCACCATTACTGTGTTTTACCCACTTCATACGTATATACTGTATTCTAGTTAAGGCTCATCCTATATAACTACTGCTGTACACACCTTTTCTATTCATATACTGCCCATGCTGTCTATACACACCATTATATACACTGTTGGAGATAGAAACATAAGCATTTCACTGCAGCTGGAGTGTTTACGGAAATATTCTCCCTATCCCAGCCTTTCTGCCCCCACATGCTTCAAGATGGCCACCATTGTTCCTGTACCCAAGAAAGCAAAGGTAACTGAACTAAATGACTATCACCCCGTAGCACTCACTTCTGTCATCATGAAGTGCTTTGAGAGACTAGTCAGGGATCATATCACCTCTACCTTACCTGACACCCTAGACTCACTTCAATTTGCTTACCACCCCAATAGATCCACAGACGATGCAACCGCCATCGCACTGCACACTACCCTATCCCATCTGGACAAGAGGAACACCTATATAGTAATGCTGTTCATTGACTATAGCTCAGCATTCAACACCATAGTACCCTCCAAGCTCATCATTAAGCTCGAGGCCCTGTGTCGTTTCTCGGCGTACACATCACTGACAAACTGAAATGGTCCACCCACACAGACAGTGTGGTGAAGAAGGGGCAACAGCACAACAGCGCCTCTTCAACCTCAGGAGGCTAAAGAAATGTGTCTTTGCAACTAAAACCCTCACAAACTTCTCCAGATGCACAATTGAGAGCATCCTGTCGGACTGTATCACCGCCTGGTACGGCAACTGCACCGCCCACAACCGCAGGGCTCTCCAGAGGGTGGTGCGGTCTGCCCAACGCATTACCAGGGGAAAACTACCTCCAGGACACCTACAGCACCCGATGTCACAGGAAGGCCAAAAAGATCATCAAGGAAACAACCACCCGAGCCACTGCCTGTTCTATCATCCAGAAGGCGAGGTCAGAACAGGTGCATCAAAGCTGGGACAGAGACTGAAAAGCAGCTTCTATCTCAAGGCCATCAGACTGTTAAATAGCCATCACTAGCACATTAGAGGGTGCTGCCTATATACAGACTTGAAATCACTGGCCACTTTAATAATGTTTACAATTTTGCATTTCTCATGTCATATGTATATACTGTATTCTATTCTATTGTATTTTAGTCTATGCTGCTCTGATATTGCTTGTCTATATATTTCTATGTTCTTAATTCCATTCCTTTACTTAGATGTGTGTGTGTGTGTGTTTGTTGTGAAATTGTTAGATATTACTGCACTGTTGGAGCTAGAAACACAAGCATTTTTCTACACTCGCAATAACATCTTCTAAACACGTCTATGTGATCAATAAAGTTTGTTTTGAACATCTGGAAATTGTGTATGTGACGAATAAAATTAGATTAAGATTTGATCTGTTATCACTCATGCTAAATTGTGTACTGTGTTGTCGACGCAAATTAACCTCAAACAATGAAAACGTGTGGTGGGCGGGGCCTGTCCGGGCCGACTCCGCCCACAACCACCCCCGCCCCGTACTTGGTTGATGCAGTACTCTTCCCGTCCCCTGGGCGCTCTCATTGGACAATCACAGTTTAAATTCTATCTGTGAAAGATGACAGTCAAACTAGTTTTGAAATTGGGGGACTGGGAAAACTTCTTCCTACTGCGCGTCAGAGAAGTTTTGGTTTTGGAAGAATACTAACGTAGCAGGCGTAAAAAGACGCCTGAGCAGTCCTCACAACAGTTTTTCCAGGGGAAACTGCTGTATTCCTGAAAACCGGAAACATCCATTTTCACCACCCCGTGGAGAGTGGAACACTAACGCCACTGCCTGAACTTTTTTAGCCTTCCCCCAATTTGTATGTATCACTAATGTCTCAGTTCGTTTTTTTCCTTTATTGCAATGGGATGGTAGGACCCATTGGCTAGTAGTGATGGAGACCGAGTTCTAAAACGGCGCAGGTAGAAAAGTGACTCCTTTCCACTCTGCTCGGTCGGTTACCGCAAGTATAATAACGTTAAAAGAGATCTATAATGGAGACTGTTGAGCAGCTCGTGTCGTTTAACCATATCCTAGTCCAGTTAATCGGAGGCACGCCTTGGGGGTTCACGCTGAAAGGAGGTCTCGAGCACGGAGAACCGCTCATCATCACTAAAGTGAGTCGTGATTTGTTTTCAGAACTCTCGCACGCGCTCTGTTGTTTAGTTTTTACTCTTAGACTGACCGCCCACAAGGCCAATGCAATGTCCATTTGTTAGGCTACATCATTTATGTGGTTTATGACTCTGTGTGTGAGTAACATGTCCAGTCTGTAGAACTGCATGGCAGGATATTTTACTTCTTTGCCTTTAATTCATCAATGTTCCATCACAGTCCTTTGAAACTTAGATCATTCTTGTGACTATATAGAAATAAGAATACATAGTATAGCTTGCAGTGGTCACTACTGGGCATTTCCATCTAAAAGGACCCATAAGCACCAACATGTGAAGTGCATAGGAGCATTTTAAATTAGCTGTCAATGCTGAGTTTTATTTATTTTTATGTAGGCGTATACATTTTTTAAGCCATTTTCCAACCTAAAAAATAGGATTAAGCAAAGTCATTGATTTCTGGTCAACATCTACCAGAAACAGTCTCACACAGGATTATAAATACATCAAAACACAATCATGTTGTTGAAGTAAAGACCCCGGCCAACTAATATGAACACTTTTTTTATATTTAGTTTTAGAGAAATTATTTGCCTTCTCTATTAAATTGAACAAACATTGCCGTGTAATTCCAATACAAAAACCCACATTTTATTAAGATAATTTCTCTCCCTCATGGGGGTATAATGAAAGTTCACACTCACCGAAGTAGCAAGTAAAGGTATACCTACCAATTTAGTTATAGTGTTTTTACTGATATCAAGTTTGTTTATGAATGTATTAAGTGATTTAAAACCCTTAATTCTGTAACTAAATCAGAATTATTGCAATTGAATTGTCTACAATGGGAAATTATAGTCGTCATAAACCACAGTTGGGTCACCTGCTACTGTCCTCCCTTCCACTGGCATACTGTTATGTTCAGCTCAACAACGTTTTTTTCTCTCTTTCTGTGGTCTGGTGGTCAAAGCCAAGACTTGGTCAGTACGCCCTGGCCGGACCAAATCTGAACCAATCCTAGACGTCTATGTTTCACAAGTTTGTACAGTACAGTAGACAACAGTACAGTAAAGAAGAGTACTGTAGAGTTCAGTACAGTAGAGCACACTAGAGTAGAGTACAGTGTATTGTACTGAACATATCTACTTTACTGTACAATATGGAACTCGGCTGTGCTGTACTATCCAAAGTTGTGAAACACAGACATCTATAATTGTTTCAGATTTGGTCTGGACCGGACCAACCAAATGTGGTCTTGTTTGGGGGCGGAGCTCATTGCAATAATAGCCAGTGTGTACAATTTATACCCAAATATGAAAAGGATATTGCATATGCTACCTTGGTGTACCTATTCAGGACGCATCACCATGAATATAATGATTCATATCCATAATTATGCATTTCTCTATTGTACAGATCAGGGACCCATAAATCCTGTACATGGTAGATTGTTACCCATAAATATCATAAATATGTTACCAGGTGTAAATCCACTTTACTTGCTGTATGTAGTTAAATAACCCACACATCATTTTTCGAATTCAAGGTGCCATGTCATAGCTGACACCTCATTCTTTCTGCAGACATCTTTGAATCTTAGGTTTTTATGCGACCACATTTTCCAAAAACTGACAGATTTTACCTTAATTCCGTTACTAAAGTTTACGTAGAGTTGTATGGTTCGTTAAACTACGAAATCAAAGTTTATTTTTATTTTAATTTACATTTTTGGCAAACATTTTAAAGTGAAAACTAATTGCCCACATGTTCAACAGTGCACAGACAGTCACCTATTGTTGTTTCCACATGACTGCAGTAGCTTTTAGGTCTACATCCCAAATGGCACCCTATTACATATGTAATGCACTGCTTTTTACCATGGTCCGTACGGGTCTGACCAACAGTAATGCACTATATAGGGAATAGGGTGCAATTTGGGACAGTAGTTTCTTCTCCTTTAACACAACTGGGTTTGATAAGAGTTTCTACAGCTTAGATTTGACACAATTGTGTGTGTGTGTGTGTGAGTGAGTTGTCAAAATGTTGTTAATGTTTAAACGGCCATTTCCTTCTCTTTTAAACGATAAGAAAAAAATTGTAAAATGTGAATTAGTCACAGCGTTGTACGAGATCTTCAGTTTCTTGGCAATTTCTCGCATGGAATAGCCTTCATTTCTCAGAACAAGAATAGACTGACAACTTTCTTCTGAAACTCATTTGTTTCTGGCCATTTTGAGGTTGTAAATGAACCCACAAATTCTGATGCTACAGATACTCAACTAGTCTAAAGAAGGCCAGTTTTATTGCTTCTATAATCAGGACAACAGTTTTCAGCTGTGCTAACATAATTGCAAAAGGGTTTACGAATGATCAATTAGCCTTTTTAAAATGATAAACTTGGATTGGCTAACACAACGTGTGGTTGGAACACAGGAGTAATGGTGGCAGATAATGGGCCTCTGTATGTAGATATTCCATAAAAAAACAGCCGTTTCCAGCTACAAATGTCATTTACAACATTAACAATGTCTACACTGTAATTCTGATCAATTTGATGTTATTTTAATGGAGAAACAATGTGCTTTTCTATTCAAAACAAGGACATTTCTAAGTGACCCCAAACTTTTTAACGGTAGTGTGTATTTTTCAATGGTGCTGTGATGTTTTTCACAATTTTGGAACCTTTCTGATCATATATTATCCACAGATTGTGAGCTAAAGATGAAAACCATTCCTACGAGTACTTTTATATTATTTATTGACTGACTATGGCTTTCCAAATCGCCCAACACTGCTATTTGTAAGGTTTATTTTAAGTGCATGTAGTGATTTTATTATTATAATTTTTTTTTTGCCATTCCTGAACCTGTGACCAGAAACAAGCTACATAGGGGCAATACCAGAATAAAATCTACAGAGCTGAGATTGTTGTATGCCCCGTACATATAGCATTCTGTTGGTGGCAAGAATTTTATATTATTTAAATAGAAAAATTCTTAAGTGTTGAATCAAGTGTAACTTTTTGTACCAGTTCATAAACCATGTGCCATGGATTTGGTACATCGAAAATCTCCTATTTATTTTGCAACCTGTATTGCGCAGCTGCCAACATTTTTGTCCTTAGATGAAACTGGTATAATTTTCTATTTATTCCAGTTCCTTTCAGCCAATTTGTATCTTTAATATATGGCAGGCAAACAAATTCCCTACATTCTCCCTTTTCCACTTTCCTCCTCAATTTCTGCAATCAGTTGGTTGTAAATTTGGATTGAGCAGATATTCCCATACATTTTAGATAACTGCATATGTGACAACTCCTCCGTTTCTATTCATAATATCATTAATAAGTCTAATACAATTTTTAAACATTTTTTTCCCATAAAGACTTTTTTTATTTTTATTAATCAGTATATTGGACTTTAACCATAACATTTGTTGTAATATTTGAGATTTTTTCTGTAGGATAAAACTGAAATTGTAACCAGCTTTGTATGGCTTGTTTTAGAAAGGGCGATACTTGAAACCAAAAAAAAATGTGCATATGGGAAGTTGTAATCTGTATGAAGGCAAAAAGGCAATTTTTGAACAAAGGAGGAGCCTGCCTTAATAATCTATTGAAGAACCATTTTGGATTTAAGTATAACTTATGTATGAGTGAAGCTTTTAGTGAGGGGTTTAAAGCTTTAATATTTAATAATTTTAGCCCCTCAAACTCATATTCATTATACACTGCTCAAAAAAATAAAGGGAACACTAAAATAACACATGCTAGATCTGAATGAATGAAATAATCTTATTAAATACTTTTTTCTTTACATAGTTGAATGTGCTGACAACAAAATCACACAAAAATAATCAATGGAAATCCAATTTATCAACCCATGGAGGTCTGGATTTGGAGTCACACTCTCCACGGCGTCTCCAGACTCTGTCACGTCTGTCACCTGTGCTCAGTGTGAACCTGCTTTCATCTGTGAAGAGCACAGGGCGCCAGTGACGAATTTGCCAATCTTGGTTTTCTCTGGCAAATGCCAAACGTCCTGCACGGTGTTGGGCTGTAAGCACAACCCCCACCTGTGGACGTCGGGCCCTCATACCACCCTCATGGAGTCTGTTTCTGACCGTTTGAGCAGACACATGCACATTTGTGGCCTGCTGGAGGTCATTTTGCAGGGCTCTGGCAGTGCTCCTCCTGCTCCTCCTTGCACAAAGGCGGAGTTGGCGGTCCTGCTGCTGGGTTGTTGCCCTCCTACGGCCTCCTCCACATCTCCTGATGTACTGGCCTGTCTCCTGGTAGCGCCTCCATGCTCTGGACACTACGCTGACAGACACAGCAAACCTTCTTGCCACAGCTCGCATTGATGTGCCATCCTGGATGAGCTGCACTACCTGAGCCACTTGTGTGGGTTGTAGACTCCGTCTCATGCTACCACTAGAGTGAAAGCACCGCCAGCATTCAAAAGTGACCAAAACATCAGCCAGGAAGCATAGGAACTGAGAAGTGGTCTGTGGTCCCCACCTGCAGAACCACTCCTTTATTGGGGGTGTCTTGTTAATTGCCTATAATTTCCACCTGTTGTCTGGCTTAGCATTCCAAATAAAATGAAATATTTTTTGCTCATATGATTTAAAAATGAGTCATCTGAAGTAGGCAGTGCCATTAGTAAGTAAGCAAACTGTGATAGGACCAAAGTGTTAATCAGTGTGATTTCCCCCCCCCCCATAAATAGACAAGTATTTACCTCTCCATGGTTGCAGAATCTTATCTGTTTTTGCTGACTTTATATTGAAATTGTGGTAAGTTAATTTATATTTTTTGAGATGTGAATACCAAGTATGTCTACTTCACCATCTGCCCATTTTATTGGTAAACTACAAGGTAGTGTAAACAATCCAATACGTAATATGGTACGCTTGTCATAATTAGGTTTTATTCCAGAGATGCTAGAAAAGTGATCAGGTTCTTCAATGAGACTGCAGGGATCCAGATTGCGGACTTAAGAAAAAAAACTAGAGTCATCGGCATACATTGACACTTGTTTTTATCCCCTGGGTTTCTAACCCCTTGACGTTCTTGTTGGATCTAATTTTAATAGCTAGCATTTCAATGGCCATAATAAATAGATATGGAGACAACGAACAGCCTTGTTTTACTCCTCTTGAAAGCTCCATACTTTCTGAGAAGTAACCATTATTTACTATTTTACATCTGGGGTTGCTGTACAAAACTTTAACCCATTGTATATGAGATTAACCTCTCTAGGGCAGGTGGCACCAAATCGTCCCACCTTCGTAACAGCCAGTTGAATCCTGTGGCGCGATTTTCAAATACCTTAGAAATGCTATTACTTCAATTTCTCAAACATATGACTATTTTACAGCTATTTAAAGACAAGACTCTCGTTAATCTAACCACACTGTCCGATTTCAAAAAGGCTTTACAACGAAAGCAAAACATTAGATTATGTCAGCAGAGTACCCAGCCAGAAATAATCAGACACCCATTTTTCAAGCTAGCATATAATGTCACAAAAACCCAGAAGACAGCTAAATGCAGCACTAACCTTTGATGATCTTCATCAGATGACACACCTAGGACATTATGTTATACAATACATGCATGTTTTGTTCAATCAAGTTCATATTTATATCAAAAAACAGCTTTTTACATTAGCATGTGACGTTCAGAACTAGCATACCCCCCACAAACTTCCGGCGAATTTACTAACAATTTACTAAATTACTCACGATAAACGTTCACAAAAAGCATAACAATTATTTTAAGAATTATAGATACAGAACTCCTCTATGCACTCGATATGTCCGATTTTAAAATAGCTTTTCGGATGAAGCACATTTTGCAATATTCTAAGTAGATAGCCGGGGCTTCACAGGGCTAGCTATTTAGACACCCACCAAGTTTAGCCTTCACCAAACTCCGATTTACTATTAGAAAAGTTTGATTACCTTTCCTGTTCTTCGTCAGAATGCACTCCCAGGACTTCTACTTCAATAACAAATGTTGGTTTGGTCCAAAATAATCCATAGTTATGTTCCAACAGCGACGTTTTGTTCGTGCGTTCAAGACACTATCCCAATGGTAAATAAGGGTCACGCGCACGGCGCATTTCGTGACAAAATATTTTTAAATATTTCATTACCGTACTTCGAAGCATGTCAACCGCTGTTTAAAATCAATTTTTATGCCATTTTTCTCGTAAAAAAGCGATAATATTCCGACCGGGAATCTGCAATTAGGTAAACAGCCGAAAGAAAATACAGCACGGGGTCGACTCGGGCACGCGCCTAATTCCTTTGTCCTCTTATCGGCCACTTGGCAAAGGCGATAATGTGTTTCAGCCTGGGGCTGCCTCGTCATCGTTCAGCTTGTTCCCGGGCTCTGAGAGCCTATGGAAGCCGTAGGAAGTGTCACGTTACAGCTAAGAGCCCCACTCTTCAATAAACAGAGACAAGAAGAACGACTCCTTGTCAGACAGGCCACTTCCTGCATGAAATCTTCTCAGGTTTTTGCCTGCCATATGAGTTCTGTTATACTCAGACACCATTCAAACAGTTTTAGAAACTTTAGGGTGTTTTCTATCCAAAGCCAATAATTATATGCATATTCTAGTTACTGGGCAGGAGTAGTAACCAGATAAAATCGGGTACGTTTTTTTTCCGGCCGTGTAAATACTGCCCCCTAGCCCTAACAGGTTAACTAATCCAGGCATTTATATATAAATTCTAGTCGTACTGTATCCAACGCCTTTTCAAAATCTGCTATGAAGACCAGGCCTGGTATCTTAAATGTTTCATAATGTTCAATTGTTTCAAGTAATTGTCGTATATTATCTCCAATATATCGTCCATGTAAAAAAACCTGTTTGACCAGGATGAACAATATCTGGTAAAACCTTTTTTATTGTGTGCTATGCATTTCACCAGGATTTTCACATCACAACATTGACGTGTAAGAGGCCTTCTTGTTAAGTACCTGAAAGTCTACCATTTGTATAAGAGTAATTAAAACATGCTAATAATGGATCTTTGAGTACACCAAAAAAGGTCTGATATACCTCTACTGGTGTACCATCAAGCCCTGGTGTTTTTCCAGACTGAAATTATTTTATTGCCTCAAAGTTCCTCTTCTGTAAGTTGGCCTTCACACAGGTCTTTCTGTAAATGTGTTAATTTTACATTATTATTGTTATTAGGAAATCAATCCATACAGTTAACATGATTCAGTAGAAATGGAGGAGACTGAAAAGAAAACATGTTTTCTTTGCCCATGCCAAAAATATATTTCTCCCTCCCAGTCCTTTTTCTATATTTGTAGAATTTGTTTCCTGTAAACAATATATATTATGTTCTTTCTCTTTTAGCCATGTAAGAATGTATTCTTTTTTATGATCTGCTAAGCCATTACAATTCTAACTTGCTATACTTATTTCCCCACTTACCATAATGGTACCCAAGTTTCAAATATACTTACCAAAACCAATGTTTGTAAACTTTCCAATTAAAAAGCACCATGATGATTAAGTGTCCATATAGCGGTACCATGGTAATTTGCACTGTTAAGCATACTGTAGCTGCAACTTTGTAAACCTCTCAATTGCCCTAATATTCCACGCACTAAAACCCCCCCATATCTTGGTCTGTTTTCACTAAGACCATCAGATCGTCTCCCTGACTCAACGCACCTTTGCGTCCTAAGGCAAAACCTTGGCCGCCAATTTCCCTCTGTCCTGGTCAAACAGGCCAGAGGGAAATATGGGAAGTCCATAAATATCTGAGGATGCTTAAGAGAACTAACCAAATAACAATGAAAACAGTCAGAAAAAAGTAAATAGTAACAATAACAGAGAATATTAGTAGAAATAATAACAGCACAATCTTGCAAATTAATGGTCATGTTTGGAAGTCCTAGCAAGGCTATAAGCATGTCAGCCTAGCCTGCTCAGTTCATTGGATTCAATGGTTTTACTTATTTTTTTCTTTTTTTTAAATGAAGAGAACTTCATAAATATATCGCAAGACCAGACCTTTTTTTATGTCCATTACATGCAATACATATTTCATGTAGTCCTCATTATATCCTGTTGTAGTCTGACAAAAGAAGGAAAAGAGAACATAGATTCTAATGACTGCAAGTAAAAATTATTGTTAGGCATCACGTTATAACCTGTTGTATCGTGCCTTGGCTGTGCCAGAGCCGACTGCAAGCCAACACCGGGCACTCCCTAATGGGAAGGCATACCCAAGTTCAACTCACAATTGACTCTGACACAGCCACGGCACGACAGCCAAGAACACATGCAGTACTGACAATCCAGAGCAAGTAAACCTGTAAAACCAACCCTCTCTCCACCCATACACATTTTGTCTTTTATTCCAGGGTTGTTGCTCTATCACTTCAGCTGTTTTACACCTAGGCCTATATCATTAGGATCAAGAATATAAAAGGTAGCATAAATAACTTATAGAAATATATAATATACTTTTCTCTCGCTTAGAGAAGTGCTTCCGTAAGCCAATTATTTTATTAGTTCTACTGTTAACTTTAATCCCTTTATTCCAGTATTAAGCAGCCCACCACACACTAGCGACAACAACCCTGTTGACAATACCTAATCCATCCATTTGCCGGTGTGTATCGGAAGAATAATCATCCTTAACATTTTTTATATTTATATTTATTCTTTAAATGTAAAACGGTAATAACACCAATTATTTGGATCGTGCAGGCCTATTCCAATAGAGAACCTAGGCAGGTTTTTAATTATATAATCCTTTATCCTAGCACTAAAAACGTAATATGAATAGATTTATTAATCTTAAAGGCTAATCCTTCCGATTCTTATCGGCGAGCAAGGGCCGCACTATATAAGAGCTTTTACGTCATAATATTCCTGACCTCTACAATTAGGCCATATCATGTTAAACAAAAAAAAATACTTTGGTATTGATAATGTACAATCTTCAAATTTAATACATAAAAAAGGGGGGTGGGGGAAGTCAGCCTTAACCATCCCTGCCGTCCCCTAAGTCACAACCTGATATTACGTCCATATAGTCCAAAGTTCCATATTTCCTAAATAGAAAAAGGATAGAAAAGTTCATCATACCCATTCTGCATTACCATAATTCCAACCTTTGTTTTAAGTCCACGGTTCCATACTATATGAATACATATTTTTTTTATCCATATTTGTACTGTGGTGCAAATATGTATCGGGGACTACTTCAGCAGGAGGTAGCTACATGCTGTGTTTCATTATTCAAGTGTGTTAACTTCTGTGCATCATGGGGAGCTAACACGATGCAGCCCAGACTCCAAGTGCAGGCTAGAAATGAGTAATTGGAGCAGGCACGGTGCGCACAATAATAAGGGGTACGCTGCGCTGTTAGACATGCTTGATCAGTGAAACACATTTGACAGAAGTACCGAAAGTAGCACATTCTAGTACTGAATAGTTTTTCATTTTTCTAGTATTGAAAAAGTACAGAGGTTTCAGTATACCGTGCAACACTAGTGTGTGCTGTGCATGTCTTCCAGATTCACCCCTCTCTGAGCCAGAGAGGGGGGGAAGAGAGGGTATAAAGGAGAATGAAAGGGAGTGGGAGAAAGAGCAGAGGGATATCCCACATTCTCTTAGAAAGGGTAGAGCCTCATGTTTTAGTACGAGCTGCATGGTATTTGACTGACCATGTGTCCTTCCTTACTGATAACACTGTACAATCCTTCATCTCTTACCCTCCTGTGGTATCCTGAGAAAGAGGATTGTCTCTCTTTGTGTGTGTTATTCTACTATAATCCTGTTGGTTAGGGGTGAAATGACACTGGTTACATCTGATAGAAGCCAATTCTCTGCCTAAACCTGCCAGTTAACTGGCTACACAAAACCCATATGGAGTGGCGTCAGACATAAGAGTCACCAATGTGTGTGTGTTTGTTATTATTATGAATACAGAAAGTACATGTCTGTGGCTATGATGGTGGTGTACTGTTGTCATTTGTTAATATTTCTGCTCCTGCTGCTTCTAAAAACTTGTGGTCAGGACTGGAGATGAAATGTTCCCATCTCCTATCTTTCCATCTCTGAACCCCCTAAGCTGTTTCTACTAGGTCTGTAGGCTTGCCACATTAAAACACTGTATAATAGAGAGGTTGGAAGGCCAGTTCTGGGGATACTGTTGTATTTGTCCTACTCTGGCTCCAGATGTAAGGATGTTTTATGTATTTCATCCATCTTATCTATGTAGTCTTATTTAGTATCTTATGACTTTGCTTATTTGTGAAACATCTAGGCTGATGTAGTGTTTTATTATTGGCCTAATAGACCTGAGAACCACATGGAACGCTTTTGTTTGATGTTACCGTCATAGATAGCCCAGTGTTAATGGCTGTAAAATGTGTACTGATTGTAACATTGCGCTGCTTTATGCATTAACTCAATGGGAATATCTTTACTAGCCACCCCAAATCAATATTTTACAAGTTGCTATAAGAGGACAAGTGTCAAAGGGATACCTTTTTAATTTAGGCAATGATGCCCTTTATCTTCTTCCCCAGAGTCAGATTAGCTTGCGGATACCATTTGTATGTGTCTGTGTCCAGTATGAAGGAAGTTAGAGGTAGTTTCGCAAGCCGAAAAATACACTGGTAGAAAGAAACTGACAATAACTTCTTTGTACTGTATATCATGCGTTCTTTCATTCTCTCTGTCCGTTCCTTCACCCCTTTCCTGACTCCCTCGTTCTCATGCTCTGGTGTTACTGGTACCACAGGACGCAATACACACACACACACACACACACACACATATGGTGTAACTGGTACCTCAGGGTGAAATAGTCATACTTTTCCTTCCCTCCTCTACTTTAAATGGAACAGTGGAACTAGTGAATAGGAACCAATGTTTTTAGGAACAGTTGGGAATTGGGGAATTTACAGTGGAGGGCATGCACAAACACACACACACCCCTCTCTGTCACACTCCTACATAACACATCCTGAAGTTTCGGCCAGTGTTTGAACGTGTCCATTAGAGAAACCACACCAAAGGACCTTATCTTCCCAAGGAGAGGGGGAGAGGAGGAGGAGGGAGGGGAAAATAGGGGGAGGGGAAGGTTTTGGTGAAGTGGGCAAGGTCGTTTCAGCCTACAGGGAGGTTGTGAGAGCCCTGGTGGAATGGTGCCAGCAAAATAACCTCTCCCTCAACGTCAACAAAATGAAGGAGCTGATAGTAGACTACAGGAGACAGCAGAGAGAGCATGCCCCCATCCACATCGACGGGCCGCAGTGATACGGTTCAAAAGCTTCAAGTTCCTCTGCGTGCCCATCACTGAGGACCTGAAATGGTCCCTTCACGCCAAAAAAATTTGGCTTGGCCCCTAAGACCCTCACAAACTTCTACAGATCAAATCAAACTTCATTTGCCACATGCGCCGAATACAACAAGTGTAGACTTTATCGTGAAATGCTTTCTTACAAGCCCTCAACCAACATTGCAGTTCAAGACGAAGAAAATATTTACCAAGTAGGCTAAAATAAAAAGTAACACAATAACAAGGTTAAATACAGGGGGCACCTACTGAGTCAGTGTGCAGGGGTACAGGCCAGTTGAGGTAATCTGCAAATGTAGGTGGGGGCGAAGTGACTATGCATAGGTAACAAACAAACAGCGAGTAGCAGCAGTGTACAAGGGGGGGGGGGGGGGGGGGGCTTTGTGTCAATGTAAATTGTCCGGTGTCGGTTTTTATGACGACACAACAGGCGACACAACAGTAGTAGGCTTGATTACCAATGATGATGAGACAGCCTACAGGGAGGAGGTGAGGGCTCTGAGAGTGTGGTGCTTGGAAAATGACCTCTCACTCAAGGTCAACAAAAGGAAGGAGCTGATCATGGACTTCAGGAAAGAGGGGGGTGCACCCTCTGCTATCTACATTAATGAGACCGCAGTGGAGAAGGTGAAAAGCTTCAAGTTCTTTGGGGTCACATAACTGACAACCTGAAATGGACCATTGGTGTTGTGGTTTCGTGGTAGATACCGTTTTGTGCGTCACTCATTTGGGGAAAGGCTTGGCACACAAATACTCAGGCTGACTGGCTGTCGTTCAGGCAAATGAGAAATAAGTGCACTCAGGCTATCCGGAAGGCCAAAGTTTGTTAATTTAATAAGGAGCATTTCTCTCTCTATGGGTTTTATCCCAAGAAGTTCTGGAAAATTGTGAAAAACCTTCTTCCTAACAGCTGCCCATGTCCCTTAACATCTAGACGTTCCGCTAGCGGAACACCTGCTCCAATAGCCAATGATGGGCGTGGCGCGAATTACAAATTCCTCAAAAATGCAAAGACTTCCATTTTTCAAACATATGACTATTTTACACCATTTTAAAGACAAGACTCTCCTTTATCTAACCACACTGTCCGATTTCAAAAAGGCTTTACAACGAAAGCAAAACATTAGATTATGTCAGCAGAGTACCCAGCCAGAAATAATCAGACACCCATTTTTCAAGCTAGCATATAATGTCACATAAATCCAAACCACAGCTAAATGCAGCACTAACCTTTTGATGATCTTCATCAGATGACAACCCTAGGACATTATGTTATACAATACATGCATGTTTTGTTCAATCAAGTTCATATTTATATAAAAAACCAGCTTTTTACATTAGCATGTGACGTTCAGAACTAGCATACCCCCCGCAAACGTCCGGTGAATTTACTAAATTACTCACGATAAACGTTCACAAAAAACATAACAATTATTTTAAGAATTATAGATACAGAACTCCTCTATGCACTCGCTATGTCCGGTTTTAAAATAGCTTTTCGGTGAAAGCACATTTTGCAATATTCTCAGTAGATAGCCCAGCCATCACGGCTAGCTATTTAGACACCCGCCAAGTTTAGCACTCACCAAAGTCAGATTTACTATAAGAAAAATGTTATTACCTTTGCTGTCTCGTCAGAATGCACTCCCAGGACTTCTACTTCAATAACAAATGTTGGTTTGGTCCCAAATAATCCATAGTTATATCCAAACAGCGGCGTTTTGTTCGTGTGTTCAAGACACTATCCGAAGGGTAAATAAGGGTTACGAGCCCGACGCGTTTCGTGACAAAAAAATTCTAAATATTCCATTACCGTACTTCGAAGCATGTCAACCGCTGTTTAAAATCAATTTTTATGCAATTTTTCTCGTAAAAAAGCGATAATATTCCGACCGGCAAAGCGTGTTTACGTTCAGAGAGAGAGAAAGTAAAAGCATGGGATCCCCTCGTGCACGAGCCTCAGTCTGATGGCCCTCTGATCGACCACCATCCAAACGCGCTAAAGTTTTTCAGCCAGCGGCTGGAATTACATTATTCAGCTTTTTCCCGGGTTCTGAGAGCCTATGGGAGCCGTAGGAAGTGTCACGTTACAGCAAAGACCCTACATTTTCTTTAAGCAGAGCCAAGAAGCTCAAGGAATGGTCAAAGAGGGTACTTCCTGTTTGGAATCTTCTCAGGCTTTTGCCTGCCATATGAGTTCTGTTATACTCACAGACACCATTCAAACAGTTTTAGAAACTTTAGGGTGTTTTCTATCCAAAGCCAATAATTATATGCATATTCTAGTTTCTGGGCAGGAGTAATAATCAGATTAAATTGGGTACGTTTTTATCCGGCCGAGAAAATACTGCCCCCTAGCCATAACAGGTTAATGTTGATGATGTGGTTGTTACTGACAAGAAGTGTATGGCTGAGGTCTTGAATCAACACTTCATTAAGTCAGGATTCCTATTTGATTCAGCTACATCTATCCAACACTTCCTAATTTCCCAGCCCTTCTAATGCGACTAGCCCTGATGCTCCTCCCTCTTTTCCCACATGACCCGCAACATAGCTTGTCCTTGCTGGCGGTCACTGAGTCTGATGTGCTAAAGAAGCTCCTTAACACTCCATCTTCCTGTTTAGGATAGGGGGCAGTATTTTCACGGCCGGATAAAAAACGTACCCGATTTAATCTGGTTATTACTCCTGCCCAGAAACTAGAATATGCATATAATTATTTGATTTGGATAGAAAACACCCTAAAGTTTCTAAAACTGTTTGAATGGTGTCTGTGAGTATAACAGAAGTCATATGGCAGGCCAAAACCTGAGAAGATTCTATATGGGAAGTGCCCTGTCTGACCATTTCTTGGCCTTCTGTAGCCTCTTTATCGAAAATACAGGATCTCTGCTGTAACGTGACATTTTCTAAGGCTCCCATAGGCTCTCAGAAGGCGCCAGAATGGGGAATGATAACTCTGCAGTCCCTGGGCGAAAAACAGTAGGGCTTTTGGAAAGTGGTCGTTCTGAGAACAATGACACTGGAGCGCGCGTGCATGTGAAGACTCTATTTTCAGTGTTTGAACGAAAACAAGGAATATTTTGACATTTTTTTGTCACGATACGTGCCGGCGCGGCACCCTTCGGATAGTGTCTTGAACGCAAGAACAAAACGCAGCTATTTGGATATAACTATGGATTATTTGGAACCAAAACAACATTTGTTGTTGAAGTAGAAGTCCTGAGAGTGTGCTTTCACCGAAAAGCTATTTTAAAATCGGACACCGCGATTGCATAAAGGAGTTCTGTATCTATAATTCTTAAAATAATTTGTTTTTTGTGAACGTTTATTGTGAGTAATTTAGTAAATTCACTGGAAGTTTTCGGTGGGTATGCTAGTTCTGAACGTCACATGCTAATGTAAAAAGCTGGTTTTTGATATAAATATGAACTTGATTGAACAAAACATGCATGTATTGTATAACATAATGTCCTAGGAGTGTCATCTGATGAAGATCATCAAAGGTTAGTGCTGCATTTAGCTGTGGTTTTGGTTTTTGTGACATTAAATGCTAGCTTGAAAAATGGGTGTCTGATTATTTCTGGCTGGGTACTCTCCTGACATCTAATGTTTTACTTTTGTTGTAAAGCCTTTTTGAAATCAGACAAAATAGTCATATGTTTGAATAATGGAAGTTTTTGGATTTTTTAGGTGTTTGTAACTCGCGCCACGCTCTATCATTGGATATTGGTGAGGCGTTCCGCTAGCGGAACATCTAGATGTAAGAGGCTAGCTCCTCCTCCACATTTACTGGATTGGTTAAACAGTGCCAAATAGAACCTTCCCTGACATTTTTTTCATCTTGTCAAGACGAGTATCTAGTTTCAGGCGTTTCTTTTACGCCTGCTACATTAGGTTAGGATGAATATGACAATCAGACCGACTGATTAAGTTGTAACCAACTTCTAGACGTCAGGGTTGAGTAGAATGTGTCCCAAATGGAACCCAATTCCCTTCATAATGCACTAGTTTTGACCAGTGCCCATAGGGAATAACGTGCAATTTGGGATGTTTTCTCATTTAGCTTTGTTTAGGTGATGTTAAATTAGACTCTAAACTATTTTAAACACTTTTAGCTCGTCTATGGGAATTATACACAAACAAGCAAAGAAATACACTACAAAGACACTCCTCTCTCCACCATACTGACCACCACTTAACCCAAACCCTTACCCGGGTTTGTATCAGAATCCCACCCCTTACCCTAAACTGGGCTTGTATCCACTCTCTTTATTCATGTTTTTGTTTAGTCTGATGTTTAGTTGACTCCTGTTTTTGTTTGTTTAATTTCTACAGTTGTAAAGCGATGTTGGGTCCTTAAAGTGCTATATATACTGCTCAAAAAATAAAGGGAACACTTAAACAACACAATGTAACTCCAAGTCAATCACACTTTGACAAATTTCACATGCTGTTGTGCAAATGGAATAGACAACAGGTGGAAATTATAGGCAATTCGCAAGACACCCCCAATAAAGGAGTGGTTCTGCAGGTGGGGGCCACAGACCACTTCTCAGTTCCTATGCTTCCTAGCTGATGTTTTGGTCACTTTTGAATGCTGGCGGTGCTTTCACTCTGGTGGTAGCATGAGACGGAGTCTACAACCCACACAAGTGGCTCAGGTAGTGCAGCTCATCCAGGATGGCACATCAATGCGAGCTGTGGCAAGAAGGTTTGCTGTGTCTATCAGCGTAGTGTCCAGAGCATGGAGGCGCTACCAGGAGACAGGCCAGTACATCAAGAGACGTGGAGGAGGCCGTAGGAGGGCAACAACCCAGCAGCAGGACCGCTACCTCCGCCTTTGTGCAAGGAGGAGCAGGAGAAGCACTGCCAGAGCCCTGCAAAATGACCTCCAGCAGGCCACAAATGTGCATGTGTCTGCTCAAACGGTCAGAAACAGACTCCATGAGGGTGGTATGAGGGCCCGACGTCCACAGGTGGGGGTTGTGCTTACAGCCCAACACCGTGCAGGATGTTTGGCATTTGCCAGAGAACACCAAGAGTGGCAAATTCGCCACTGGCGCCCTGTGCTCTTCACAGATGAAAGTAGGTTCACACTGAGCACATGTGACAGACGTGACAGAGTCTGGAGATGCCGTGGAGAATGTTCTGCTGCCTGCAACATCCTCCAGCATGACCGGTTTGGCGGTGGGTCAGTCATGGTGTGGGGTGGCATTTCTTTGGGGGGCCGCACAGCCCTCCATGTGCTCGCCAGAGGTAGCCTGACTGCCATTAGGTACCGAGATGAGATCCTCAGACCCCTTGTGAGACCATATGCTGGTGCGGTTGGCCCTGGGTTCCTCCTAATGCAAGACAATGCTAGACCTCATGTGGCTGGAGTGTGTCAGCAGTTCCTGCAAGAGGAAGGCATTGATGCTATGGACTGGCCCGCCCGTTCCCCAGACCTGAATCCAATTGAGCACATCTGGGACATCATGTCTCGCTCCATCCACCAACGCCACGTTGCACCACAGACTGTCCAGGAGTTGGCGGATGCTTTAGTCCAGGTCTGGGAGGAGATCCCTCAGGAGACCATCCGCCACCTCATCAGGAGCATGCCCAGGCGTTGTAGGGAGGTCATACAGGCACGTGGAGGCCACACACACTACTGACCCTCATTTTGACTTGTTTAAAGGACATTACATCAAAGTTGGATCAGCCTGTAGTGTGGTTTTCCACTTTAATTTTGAGTGTGACTCCAAATCCAGACCTCCATGGGTTGATAAATTGGATTTCCATAGATTATTTTTGTGATTTTGTTGTCAGCACATTCAACTATGTAAAGAAAAAAGTATTTAATAAGATTATTTCTTTCATTCAGATCTAGGATGTGTTGTTTACGTGTTCCCTTTATTTTTTTGAGCAGTGTAAGTCCCATGTATTATTAACTGTGATTGTTGCTGTTTTAGTGTATTTCACTGTCTGTTGAGGGTTTTGTTATAACACACAGGCACACACTCACTCTCATGATCACAATGTACCATGAATAAGGAGAAGTTGAAGGCAGTGTTAACATACATCTGTGGGAAGATCTTGTCTACAAAAATAAAGCAGAAGCAGACTGTGTGTGTGCGAGAGTTTTGCAGCGTGGGCTCAATTCCTCTCATTTGCTGAGCTGCACACTAATCCAATTCCATGCTTCTGTGTGTTTGTCCAGACCTGGATTTCCAAAATCAGTCTCATTGTCTATAGTGAATCAGTTGAACTCTGTGGCTTTTAGTGAACCTACATATATAGCCTAGTCATGAATTCAACCTTAAAGGGGTAATCAGCAGTTACACTCTTGAAGGATGTAACTACAGTGACTTCAGAAAGTATTCATACTCCTTGACTTATTCCAAATTTTGTTGTTACAGCCTGAATTCAAAATGGATTAAATACTTTTTCCCCCCTCATCCATCCATGCACAATACTCCATAATGACCAAGTAAAAATATGTTTTTAGAAATGTTTGCAAATGTATTGAAAAATTAAATACAGAACAATCTCATTTTACATAAGTGGGTGATTCTGCAACTTCGGGCACTTTGACCATGCAAGCTTTCAGAAATAAAAATGTATTATAATTGTCTTTGATTTGTCTAGACATAATGTCTGATAATGGCTGCGATCGTACTATTCAGGAATTTTATATATTTTCTCATTTTTCTCAGACAGCCATAGACAAATGTAATTTACATCACGTCATTAAACATCAATTTTAGTTGAAAATGAAATATCATACAATTTATTTTTGCAGAGGTATGTGTCCCTATCCTGGACTGTTGGCTTGACAACCCAAAAAGGACGTATTTTGCCGAATTCATAGTAGGACATTTTAATCTCTGAATATTCCCTCTTAAAATTCTGATAAAGGTTCTGAATTGTGCCATTCAAGAAGCACTTCTGCTTTTTTTTTTCTTGTGTGTCCTTTTTCCCTGTTGTTGCTCTACTGTTGACATCACATTCATAGAATCTAGTGATTTCTCTTCTGTGGCTGTGCTAATTATGTTACACTGCTTTTTCCTGGAGTATTGAAGACTTGTGACCTGTTTTCATTTGCACTCATTGCTTTTGCTGAAAATCCAAATTCTCTGTTTGCGGCTTTGACCAGGCCATACTTTCTTAGGATGTTGCCTCTGCGCATTTTTGAAGCCACTTGTTTGTCCTTGGCACTGTGTATTTTTTTAATACTTTTGCTTTAACTTTGCAATGATGGCATTTTGAAACAATAAAATCTTCAAGTTCTTCGGAGTTCCCTTCATTTCCTGTTTTGTCTTTTTGGAATATTGTCTCTCCATTTTTTTCATCTGATCATACCTTTTTTTTTTTTTGTATTTCTCAGTTTTCCGTTAAGCTTTATCAAGTTTGACATTTGTCATGCAAGATCTGTTTTTGAGAGACCTCTTCCAACCTTTTTCCTTCCAGTAAGTATTCAACTTCTCATTCCTGTTGCAGATGATGAGGAAGGGGTATCAGGGCATGCATCGGGCAGGTAGAGTGGTTCTTACTTTAAAAGTTGCGTCATACTACTGCACACCTTGCATGCTGCTGCAGCATTCTGTGGCACGTCATTTAAATGTAAGCCATTTTTTTCTGTTACTGCAAGTTATTGCTAGTTTGACCACCAGAGGGCATCTTTGAGAAGCATTTGATATTATTCTGTATTGGCATAACCAAAAATGTAAAACCTTTTTTGTAATAACATAGTATGTGGGATTTATTTTAACCTCTCTAGGGCCGGCGGGACGAAATCGTCCCACCTACGTAACAGCCAGTGGAATCCTGTGGCGCGTTATTCAAATACCTTAGAAATGCTATTACTTCAATTTCTCAAACATATGACTATTTTACAGCATTTTAAAGACAAGACTCTCGTTAATCTAACCACACTGTCCGATTTCAAAAAGGCTTTACAACGAAAGCAAAACAATAGATTATGTCAGCAGAGTACCCAGCCAGAAATAATCAGACACCCATTTTTCAAGCTAGCATGTAATGTCACATAAATCCAAACCACAGCTAAATGCAGCACTAACCTTTGATCTTCATCAGATGACAACCCTAGGACATTGTTATACAATACATGCATGTTTTGTTCAATCAAGTTCATATTTATATCAAAAACCAGCTTTTTACATTAGCATGTGACATTCAGAACTAGCATACCCCCCGCAAACTTCCGGCGAATTTACTAACAATTTACTAAATTACTCACGATAAACGTTCACAAAAAGCATAACAATTATTTTAAGAATTATAGATACAGAACTCCTCTATGCACTCGATAAGTCCGATTTTAAAATAGCTTTTCGGTGAAAGCACATTTTGCAATATTCTAAGTAGATAGCCCGGCATCACAGGGCTAGCTATTTAGACACCCAGCAAGTTTAGCCTTCACCAAACTCCGATTTACTATTAGAAAAGTTTGATTACCTTTGGTGTTCTTCGTCAGAAGGCACTCCCAGGACTTCTACTTCAATAACAAATGTTGGTTTGGTCCCAAATAATCCATAGTTATGTTCAAACAGCAGCGTTTTGTTCGTGTGTTCAAGACACTATCCGAATGGTAAATAAGGGTCACGCTCACGGCGCATTTCGTGACAAAAAAATTCTAAATATTCCATTACCGTACTTCGAAGCATGTCAACCGCTGTTTGCAATCAATTTTTATGCCATTTTTCTCGTAAAAAAGCGATAATATTCCTACCGGGAATCTGCAATTAGGTAAACAGACGAAAGAAAATAAAGCACGTAGTCGACTCGGGCACGCGCCTAAGCTCATTGTCCTCTGATCGGCCACTTGTCAAAGGCGATAATGTGTTTCAGCCAGAGGCTGCCTCGATATCGTTCAGCTTTTTCCCGGGCTCTGAGAGCCTATGGGAGCCGTAGGAAGTGTCACGTTACAGCAAAGATCCTCAGTCTTCAATAAACAGAGGCAAGAAGAACAACAACTTGTCAGACAGGCCACTTCCTGGTCAGAATCTTCTCAGGTTTTTGCCTGCCATATGAGTTCTGTTATACTCACAGACACCATTCAAACAGTTTTAGAAACTTTAGGGTGTTTTCTATCCAAAGTTACTGGGCAGGAGTAGTAACCAGATTAAATCGGGTACGTTTTTTATCCGGCCGTGTAAATACTGCCCCCTATCCCCAACAGGTTAACAAAACTATAGTTTTGGCAAGTTGGTTAGGACATCTACTTTGTGCATGACAAGTAATCTTTCCAACAATTGTTTACAGACAGATTATTTCACTGTATCACAATTCCAGTGTGTCAGAAGTTTACATGCACTAAGTTGACTGTGTCTTTAAACAGCTTGGAAAATTCCAGAAAATGATGTCATGGCTTTAGAAGCTTCTGATAGGCTAATTGACATAATTTGAGTCAATTGGAGGTGTACCTGTGGATGTATTTCAAGGCCTACCTTCAAACTCAGTGCCTCTTTGCTTGACATCATGGGAAAATCAAAAGAAATCAGTCTGGTTCATCCTTTGGAGCAATTTCCAAACGCCTGAAGGTACCACGTTCATCTGTACACACAATAGTACGCAAGTATAAACACCATGGGACCAAGCAGCCGTCATACTGCTCAGGAAGGAGACGCATTCTGTCTCCTAGAGATGAACGTACTTTGGTGCGAAAAGTGCAAATCAATCCCAGAACAACAGCAAAAGACCTTGTGAAGATGCTGGAGGAAATGGGAGCAAAATTATCTATATCCACAGGAAAACCAGTCCTAAATTGACATAACCTGAAAGGCTGCTCATCAAGGAAGAAGCCACTGCTCCAAAACCACCATAAAAAGCCAGACTACGGTTTGCAACTGCACATGGTGACAAAGATCGTACATTTTAGAGAAAATGTCCTCTGGTCTGATGAAACAAAATAGAACTGTTTGGCCATAATGACCATTGTTATGTTTGGAGGATAAGGGGGGAGGCTTGCAAGCCGAAGAACAACATCCCAACCGCAAAGCACGGGGGTGGCAGCATCATGTTGTGGGGGTGCTTTGCTGCAGGAGGAACTGGTGCACTTCACAAAATAGATGGCAACATGAGGAAGGAAATTTATGTGGATATATTGAAGCAACATTTCAAGACATCAGTCAGGAAGTTAAAGCTTGGTCGCAAATGGGTCTTCCAAATGGACAATGACCCCAAGCATACTTTCAAAGTTGTGGCAAAATGGCTTAAGGACAACAAAGTCAAGGTATTGGAGTTGCCATCTCAAAGCCCTGACCTCAATCCTATAGAAAATTTGAATTGAAAAAGTGTGTGCAAGCAAGGAGTTCTACAAACCTGACTCAGTTACACCAGCTCTGTCAGAAGGAATGGGCCAAAATTGACCCAACTTAGTGTGGAAGGCTACCCGAAACATTTGATGCAAGTTAAATAATTTAAGGGCAATGCTACCAAATACTACTTAAGTGTATGTAAACGTCTGACCCACTGGGAATGTGATGAAAGAAATAAAAGCTGAAATAAATGATTCTCTACTATTATTCTGACATTTCACATTCTTAAAATAAAGTGGTGATCCTAACTGGTGATCCTATCTGACGTAAGACAGGGAATTTGTACTAGGATTAAATGTCAGGAATTGTGAAACTGAGTTTAAGTGTATTTGGCTAAGGTGTATGTTAACTTCTGACTTCAACTGCATATATATTTTTTTACATTTATTTACCCCATATTGACAACACGGAAGTATGTTTTTAGATGTGGGAACATGTATTACAAATAAAAAAACACATAACTTAAGGAGTCCTTTGCTATGAGACTTGAAATTGAGCTCAGGTGCATCCTGTTTCCATTGATCATCCTTGATGTTTCTACAACTTGATTGGAGTCCACCTGTGGTAAATTCAATTGACTGGACATGATTTGGAAAAACACACAACTGTCTAATATAAGGTCCCACAGTTGACAGTGCATGTCAGAGAAAAAACCAAGCCATGAGGACAGATTAATTTTCTGTAGAGCTCCGAGACAGGACTGTGTCGAGGTACAAATCTGGGGAAGGGTACCAAAAAAACCCTGCAGCATTGAAGTTCCCCAAGACCACAGTGGCCTCCACCATTCTTAAATGGAAGAAGTTTGGAACCACCAAGACGCCTACTAGATCAGGCTGCCTGGCCAAACTGAGCAATCGGGGGAGAAGGGCCTTGGTCAGGGAGGTGACCAAGAACCTGTTGGTCACTGGCAGAGCTCCAGAGTTCCTCTGTGGAGATGAGAGAACCTTCCAGATGGACAACCATCTCTGCAGCACTCCACCAATCAGGCCTTTATGGTAGTGGCCAGACGGAAGCCACTCCTCAGTAAAAGGCACATGACAGCCCGCTTGGAGTTTGCCAAAAGGCACCTAAAGGACTCTCAGACCATGAGAAACAAGATTCTCTGTTTCTCATTAACTCTTTGACCTGAATGTCAAGCTTCACATCTGCCAAAATCCAGGCACCATCCCTACGGTTAAGCGTGGTGGTGGCAGCATCATGCTGTGGGGATTTTTGTCAGTGGCAGGGACTTCGAGACTAGTCAAGATCGAGGGAAAGATGAACGGAGCAAAGTACAGAGATCCTTGATTAAAACCTGCTCCAGAGCACTCAGGACAGACTGGGTTGAAGGTCCACCTTCCAACAGGACAATCGAACATCTCTGGAGGGACCTGAAAATAGTTGTGCAGCGATGCTCACCATCCAACCTGACAGAGCTTGAGAGGATCTGCATAGAAGATTTGGAGAAACTCGCTAAATACAGGGGTGTCGAACTTGTAGCATCATAAATAACTGCCAGAAACCAAAGAATTATAATCAATTATTTGTATGAACAGCATGGCGTTAACTTCTTTGGGATAGGGGGCAGTATTTTCACGGCCGGATAAAAAAACATACCCAATTTAAACTGGTTACTACTCCTGCCCAGAAACTGGAATATGCATATAATTAATTTTGATAGAAAATACTCTAAAGTTTCTAAAACTGTTTGAATGGTGTCTGTGAGTATAACAGAACTCATATGGCAGGCCAAAACCTGAGATTCCATGCAGGAAGTGCCCTGTCTGACAATTTGTTGTCCTTCTGTTGCATCTCTATTGAAAATACAGCATCTGTGCTGTAACGTAACATTTTCTAAGGTTTCCATTGGCTCTCTAAAGCCGCCAGAAAGTGGAATGGTGTGTCTGCTGTCTCTGGGCAAAGAAAAGCAGCAGAATTTGTAAGTGGTCAGCCTGGGGACAGTGAGACTGGAGATGCGCGGTCACGAGACTACTCCATTTTTTTCTTTCAGCCTTTGACCGTTGCCCGGTTGGAATATTATCGCTATTTTACGAGAAAAATCGCATAAAAATTGTTTTTAAACAGCGTTTGACATGCTTCTAAGTACGGTAATGGAATATTTTGATTTTTTTTTGTCACGTAATGCACTCGCGCGTCACCCTTCGGATAGTGACCTGAACGCACGAACAAAACGGAGCTATTTGAATATAACTATGGATTATTTGGAACCAAAACAACATTTGTTGTTGAAGTAGTGACGAAGAACAGCAAAGGTAATCCAATTTTTCTAATAGTAATTCTGAGTTTAGGTTGTCCCAAATTTGGTGGGTGTCAAATTAGCTAGCCGTGATGGCCGAGCTATGTACTCAGAATATTGCAAAATGTGCTTTCGCCGAAAAGCTATTTTAAAATCGGACATAGCGATTTCATAAAGGAGTTCTGTATCTATAATTCTTAAAATAATTGTTGTGTATTTTGTCAACGTTTATCGTGAGTAATTTAGTAAATTCACCGGAAGTTTTCGGTGGGTGTGCTAGTTCTGAACATCACATGCTAATGTAAGCTGGTTTTACATATAAATATGAACTTCACTTCAAGTTCATATTTTTGATATAAATATGAACTTGATTGAACAAAACATGCATGTATTGTATAACATAATGTCCTAGGAGTGTCATCTGATGAAGATCATCAAAGGTTAGTGCTGCATTTAGCTGTGTTTTGGGTATTTGTGATGCATGCTAGTTGCTTGGAAATGGCTGTGTGTTTTCTTGTGTGTCTATGTACTCTCCTAACATAATCTAATGTTTTGCTTTCGCTGTAAACGTGGTTCGATTCAGGAGAAGTGTATCTATAAAATGGTGTAAAATAGTCCTATGTTTGAGAACTTTGAATTATGACATTTTGTGGTTTTAAATTTGGTGCTCTGATTTGTCACTGGCTGTTGAATAGTGTGGGATGATTTTGTCCCACCTCCCCTAGAGAGGTTAAATTATATGCAATGTCTGTCTGGCTGCTCTAAAGGCCTCTGCATGGTGAATCATCAACACTCAGAGTGGGGACAGACAGCCCATTTCAGTATGTAGCGCCGTTCACAATGCACGTAGACCTATCATGGTAAAAAAAAATATTGTGACAGGTAGGCTTTCATTTGCTACAGCATAGTAGTCTGTGCTACAGTAATAGACTGAATGTGTGTCTAATTTACCCATCTCTATCTTGCTTTTGGCGGCACCTTATTTTATTTAAAAAAATATATAATTGCAGCGACAGAGTTTTTTTTAAAACAGCCTATCACTTGAATAACGTTGCTTTAAATCAGTGCATGCACGAGCACTCTCTCGCAGTCTTTCTCGCTCTCCATCAATTCCATTCAAAATGCATTCTAGATTGATACGGTATATAGCCCTATATGTGACATCGGGCTCGATTCGGTCTTATGTAGCAAAATTTGACATTTTCAAGAGTAAAGACGTAGTATAAGCCAGTGTGTGTTCGTAAATTTAGTCTGGACTGCCAGAGTGTGCTCTGGGCGTTCGTAAATTCAGAGCGTTGTCAGATTTTCAGTTTGTAAATTAAGAGCGTTCAGAGCGCACACTAGATGCTCTGGCTGAAAAGTAGGGTTGATCCGAGCCTTCGGACCTAACAACAGTCAAGCACTCAAGCTGACTTGCTAACGTTGGCTAGCTTGCTAGCTACTTCCAGACAAGTGAGAGAACTTCTCACTCTGACCATTTTACTCACCCTAGCAGAGCTGGTTAGGCTGTTTTTATGTTATCCAGAGCGTTGGTGACTGCAACTGTGCTACTGGCTACAATTTAATTATGCTTTTTTGCCAAGGTTTACTGACACTGGCCATATTCAACAGGTGTTGAGCGTTCGTAAATTCATCAGTTATTCTGCACTCTGGCACACTCAGACGAGAGTGCTCTGAAATCGGAGTAGATGGCACAAACACAATCTTCACAAAGTTATGTCCTGAATGTGACCAGTTTATTTTTGGATGCAGTGTTCAGACATTCACAGAAGTTGAGACAGCATACACAATCATCCAAACCGGAAAATGTAAGCTACATTAGTCCTAGCACCATCTGAGGAAAGATTGATGTAACACACGCGGTAATATTTGGATAACTCTCGGCTGTCAGAAACCACAATATGAATTAGCTAACAGCAATTACTATTTATAATTCATCACATCACGGGTGAGCTCACCATTGATCGAAATAATTGAGTAAAACACTTTCTAGAAATATAAAGTAATCCGACGATGGGTAGTTTGTGCGCGCCGCCATGTTTGTTTTTTCACGTCAACCAAAGATAAGAGACCAGATGAGTTTGGTCTGTTTGCAGTATACATGTTGAAGGGGATGTGTCGTCTACGACCATTCACTTCCCTTCATTCACTTCCGGAAGTTTACCCTTCACCTCATTTTAACATATTTGATCTGACAGACGTTTACGTGACACCCAGAATGCATTGTGTAATGTCAACAAACATGGCACTACACATAGCTGGAAAATAGCTTAGCATTAGTTAATTATTATCAGTAGAACCTTCAAATAAGTATTGTACACACATCATAGGTGTCCATTACAATCTATGCAATAATTTGTCACCAGTACTTGAAAATGTGATTAAAACTAAATACATCATGCTCCATACATACATACTTGTATGCTACAGTAGAAAGGACAACATATATACAGAAAATAAGGCACTTACATTGATAGGAATGCATGTCCAAAATTATTATTTGTAAGGAAAACGACAAGGAAGGCAATGTGAGCGCCAGCCAGAAAATGTGCCAATTTGTGCAAGACTGCTCAAATGTCTGCATACTTGATCTGCGGAAACATTGGTTCTTGGGCTCTCCTCAAAGAGAGAAGTTTGTAGGGCTCAGTAAAGCCTCAAACATATAAATTGTCCGCAACACTGAAATGGTCTACTTCTATGTTAATTCATGAGGAGGTAGAACACACCTCAATTCAAACTGTTAAAAAATTCTTTGAAATTGACAAGTTGAAATAGCCTATAGATAATTAGCAGGTAGCGCGTGTTAATTGTCCTGTTGCGTAACAATCACATTTTGGAACAGTGAGTGCATTCTGACATCACGTGCATAAAATAACTCACGCTGTGTTGTGACCGTTAGAGATATTTGGAACTCACATGTTAAAAGCAAGCAAGGAAGGATGATGCAACAATAGAGAGAGAAAGATGAGGTTGGCTAATAACATTAGGGGAAATATTATGGAAGGTATATATGCATCAGTCTACTAATTATACAAATAGGCCCTATTATATCTCATAATGAAAATCTAATTCGCTACCCTATACTTTTAACGTTGTAGGCTGCATGTGTTGCACCAGAAACGCATCTTCTCTCCCTGCATTATCATGTTTTGAAAGATGTGCGTAATTCCAGTCCATATAATGCAGTATAATATGACAGTAATACAGTTCACATGCAAAAAGATTGTTGTGTGTAATGTGCAGTAGCCTATATCATATATGTAGGCTATTGGATAATGTCACAATCATTTGGGCTTAGGCTCATTAAATGTACTTCATGTAGCTCTAATCAAATCCAGATATTGGCCTATGTACAGTTCCTGATGTTTAATGTAGGCCTATGTACAGTTCCTGACATTCACAATTCCTGAAATTTAATCCTAGTAACAATTCCCTGTCTTGGGTCAGTTAGGATCACCACTTAATTTTAAGAATGTGAAGTGTCAGAATAATATTAGTGATTTATTTCAGCTTTTATTTCTTTCATCACATTCCCTGTGGGTCAGAAGTTTACATACACTCAATTAGTATTTGGTAGCATTGCCTTTTAAATTGTTTAATGTTTCGGGTAGCCTTCCACAAGCTTTCCACAATAAGTTGGGTGAATATTGGCCCATTCCTCCTGACAGAACTGGTGTAACTGAGTCAGGTATGTAGGCCTCCTTGCTCGCACACACTTTTTCAGTTCTGCCCACAAATTTTCCATGGGATTGAGTTCAAGGCTATGCGATAGACTCTCCAATACCTTGACTTTGTGTCCTTAAGCCATTTTGCCACAACTTTGGGAGTATGCTTGGGGTCATTGTAAATAAGAATTTGTGAAGAGGCGCCTCCGTGATGCTGGCCTTCTAGGCAGAGTTGCAAAGAAAAAGCCATATCTCAGACTGGCCAATTAAAATAAAAGATTAAGATGGGCAAAAGAACACAGACACTGGACAGAGGAACTCTGCCTTGGAGGCCAGCATCCCAGAGTTGCATCTTCCCTGTTGACGTTGAGACTGGTGTTTTGCGGGTAATATTTAATGAAGCTTCCAGTTGAGGTCTTGTGAGGTGTCTGTTTCTCAAACTAGACACTAATGTACTTGTCCTCTTGCTTAGTTGTGCACCGGGGCCTCCCACTTCTCTTTCTATTCTGGTTAGAGCCAGTTTGTGCTGTTCTGTGAAGGGAGTAATGCACTGCGTTGTATGAGATCTTCAGTTTCTTGGCAATTTCTCGCATGGAATAGCCTTCATTTCTCAGAACAAGAATAGACTAACGAGTTTCAGAAGAAAGTTCTTTATTTCTGGCCATTTTGAGCCTATGATCGAACCCACAAATGCTGATGCTCCAGATACTCAACTAGTCTAATGGCCAGTTTTATTGCTTCTTTAATCAGGACAACAGTTTTCAGCTGTGCTAACATAATTGCAAAAGGGTTTTCTAATGATCAATTAGCCTTTTAAAATGATAAACCTGGATGAGCTAACACAACATGCCATTGGAACATAGGAGTGATGGTTGCTGATAATGGGCCTCTGTATGCCTATGTAGATATTCCATAAAAATGTCTACATTGTATTTCTGATCAATTTGATGTTATTTTAATGCACAAAGAAAATGTGCTTTTCTTTCAAAAACAAGGACATTTTTTAGTGACCTCAAACCTTTGAACGGTAGTGTACATCCATACACAATTGGTGTGTGTGTGTGTGCTGTGGGGTTGAATCTACGAGGCTTGGCTATCTCATCCCTTCCAGGCTTCTGGGAGGGAAGTTGGACAATGAGCCTATCATAGCAGATGTAAGCAATGTCCCCATGCGCTCTGGCAGCTTTCATGGCTGGGATAAGTTCTTTCCTCTTCTGGCGCAGAGCTTCAGGATAGTCCTCGTTGAGGAACATATTGCACACAGTGAGTCCATGCAACTTAAGTGACTTGTTAAGCAAACTGAAATCATTTAGGATAGCCAAAGCAAAGGAGTTGAATATTTGACTCAAGACATTTCAGCTTTTCATTTAATATTTATTTGTAAAAATGTCTAAAATCATAATTCCACTTTGACATTATTGGGTATTGTGTGTGCCAGTGACATAAAATCTTAACCTTTTCATGTGTGAGTTCCAAATATCTCTAACAGTCTCCCCAGTGTGTTGTTTTATGCACGTGATGTTAGAATATTCTCTCCATTCCAGAATGTGATTGTTACGCAACAGTACATTGAATCCGTTCTGCCCTCAAACCAAGGCACGCAGACTGTTTTTATTTATTGGCTGTTTTCAACTTGTCCATTTCAAATTATTTTCTAACAAGTTTTTTATTTTCTAAGAACAGTTTGAATTGAAGTGTGTTCCGCCTCATTCATTCACATGAAAGTAGTCATTTTTACTTTTGCGGACCGATTTTAATTTTCTGACCCGGACAAAATTCCCTAAACACTTCCCAATTGTTTGTGCAGTTCAAGTCTGCAGACATTTGCTCATCTCCCGTCCTGCACACACGTGTTCACATTTTCCCTCTGTTGCCTGCATCGCAGTCGTAGTTGTTTTCGTTACCAATTAATAACTTTGAAAATGTGTTAGTTTCTATCAAAGTAAGTGCCTTATTACATTATAATAGTTTCTGCATGTTGTTATGTCATTTCTACTGTAGCATAATATTTGTAACCGGATACATGAGGTAATGTTACTCATTTCATAACCTTTATGGTGTTATACTCAATGCTTAGGTAGCTAGCTACATTATTCTATTAGCTCTGTAAAACAATGCTAATTGTGTCAGTGAAGTATTAGCATGTGTTGTATTTTGAAGCTACCCTGGCCTTATGACCCCCAAGTGGCACAGCTGTCTAAGGCACAGCATCTCAGTGCTAGAAGCGTCACTACAGACACCCTGGTTCAAATCCAGGCTGTGTTTCTATCAAAGTAAGTCCCTTATTACGCTAACAGTTTCTGTATGTGATTTGCATGCGAACTGTATGTCCAATTGCAAAAACTCCCTTGTTCAGTAATCATCTCACCTGTTCGTTGGCAGTGAACTATGTGGCTATTGAGGACTGCGTTGATCAGATGGAAAAATATCTTATTCCATTTGGTCATTTTCTTGGAGTGCATTCCACAAAGCTGTTCATCATGTCTGCCTTATCCACTGTCCCCATTTTGAGGTGATAGTCAAGCATGCACTCGGGTTTGATTTTCCTCTCTCCAGTCAGGTGGTCCACCTTCCCTGTGGCAGACATGGTTGCTGTATGGACAGTGGAGAGGACATGGATGTCTCGTTTGTCATGCCACTTTACTGCCAGCTGTTGACATTAATTATTTTGTATAATGGGTCATTATGGGTGGCAGTAGCATTGTTGATGAAATGCAGTCATTGCAGCAGAGCTAGCAAGCAGTCTTGGGAAAAGAGGGTGGCGAAGAAGGGAGTTGCAAACATAGGATCTGTGCTCCAGTATTCTCTTAGGGAGTTCTTCTTTACTTTCCCCATGAGAAAGACTGTCACCAGGAAGGTATACATTTCACTAATTGTGGTTGTCCTACCCACTCCTGGCTCTCTCTTCTCCTGTAGCTCCAAGGCATAGCAATTGGTCTCTGCTATGTCTCCGACCAGCTCCTCTGTCAGAAACATCTTGAAGCACTCTGCCTCAGATGGAAATGGCAAGGAATGTTGCACTCCAGACTGGGACTCATCAAAGCAAACAGCAGGGCCAGGAGGGGTGAAATGTCTGGCAGCCTTCCAGCTACAACAGAACTCCTGTACTTCATCCACTGTCGGTCTGCCTCCATCACCACCAGCATCTTCAAAGGGAACTGGGACTTTGTCAGTGGAGAAGGGGTCCTCAGATTCAGGGTTCTCAATGGCTGGGGGGCAGCTCCTCACTGTCACTGTCAGAATCTGATTCCTGACTTTCAAACTCATTGTCAGAATTTTTTAAAATCTCCAGAATTTCCGCATTTGTGAGTTGTCTCCTTTTGAAAGACATTGCAAATGCAACAGCTTAGCTCACTAGCTAAGTTGTACTGATTATGATGAGCTAAGCTAATTCCAGCTGCGTGTAGCCATGTTTGTTGACATAAAATGCATCCAGGGTTTCATGTAATTGTCTGTTGGACCAAAGATGCTATAACATAATGAGGTGAGTAAGGGTTCACTCATCTTTTGAGAACTTCAGGAAGTGAATGGTGGGATGTGAACGATGGTAGATGACACACCCCTTCAACATGCATACTATAAACAGACCAAACTCGTCTTGTCTTATTATCTTTGGTTTCTGTGAGGGGGAAAAAATTTATGGCGGCGTGTTGAAACTAATCATCGTCGGATTACTTTCGATTTCTAGAAAGTGTTTTACTGAATTATTTAGATCAATGGTGAGCTCACCCGTGATGATTAATTATAAGTAGTAATTGCTATTAGCTAATTCATATTGTAGTTTATGTCAGCCGAGAGTTATAAAATAGGACCGCTTGTGTTGCGTCAATCTTTCCTCAGTTAGCGCTAGGACAAATGTAGCCAGCTCAAATGCAGATTGTTGCGTCATTCAAAACTGGCCGTTCTTAATAAGCGTTCTAATCACACGGGTGTGATCGTATGCTTCAGGGACCACTGTAGAACAATCACACCCGTGTGATGGTACGTGTGAACGGGTTCATTTAATACATTTAAAATTCAGGTTCTAATACAACAAAATGTGGAAAAAGTCAAGGGGTGTGAACACTTTCTGAAGTCACTGTATAAATGCTGATATCATAGATGGTCAGTCCTTGCATCCATAGCTCTGTCTTTTGAATTTGAGAGTGGTTACATTTCTCCAGCCCAATCCCTCAGCTATTTACTGTGGTTGGGAAAAGGCTTTGTTATTGTTTTAACTGCTGATTGCCGTTTTAATGGACCGTCACATGTACTCACATACAAACACTGTTTGGGCTTTCTCTCTCTTCTGTTAATGATTCTTTCTTTGCAGTAAATCATTCTGGGCTAAAGAACTAGAAAGCACCAACTCACTTTGCAGAAAAGATTGCCCACCCCTTTGCTTGGTGCCATTACACCTGATTCAACTAAGCACCTTGATCAGGGGTCTCACTGCTGGGTTAGGAGAGAACCTTGCGGCCCTCAGTATACTGACATAAGTCCTTGTTACCAGGCAGACAGAAAAAGTCCCATAGGTTTTGGAAATTCCCTTTTGGAACTATGGTGGGCACACTGCCACCGCACACACACAGACACACACAGACAGACAGACTGACCCGTTTATTAATGGAGCATTGATGGCTGACCTCAGGCCCTGTGGACTAACGGGAACAGTGTGTGTGTGTTCGGAGAAGGGGCATTCTTTTCTCCTCAGCCTGGCATGACCTCACCCTGCCTGGGCAAATATCACCATGGCACTGCCCTCTACACACATGCAGGAATGTGCACACACACATGCAGGGACTCACTCCAGTTTCAATAAATTACGTTAAACTGTACCAACTTAAGCAATGACATTGACGCCTGGGGCGTGTACTTAACCTATAAAAAGAAAGTTAAGAGTAATATGGCGTAACACTTAAATTAAAGGCATTCTCAAATAGCCGCCTGTCCCTTTTAATAGCCAAGCAACGGCACACGTTTCAGAAAATAAATGACTGTTTCAAATAAACAGAACAGTATCATTCTTGATTATGCAGACAATTTGGAATTCACAGTAATATTTCTTATAAGAAACATAAGTGATGCAGCTAATCTTTCTTCTACTTTAAGCCAGGTGAGACTTGCATGCATCTTGTTGATATTCACTCTGTTTTAGTTGTGTGCGGGCCAGCTGTTTGTTCAGCAGCAAATGCATGCAATTGCTAATCACCCATCCGCCCGACTACATGTGAAAATCTTCTCCACTCCTGTTCCTGAGTAAAACAACGAAAGTGCAAAAAAGCAGAGAACCATTCACAACAACCCGATACCTGTATTTTGTTTATAAGGTCTATGAATATGCAGAAATCATGGTTAGGTCTTCAGGTGGCTTTTATTTCCCCATGTTTTTTACCCCCTACCTCTTTCACATATGAAAAAGCCGGTATAAAAATGCAGGCATAGTAAATTAGTGGGATTTTGATATGTGTAATGAAAGGGGATATCAGAAGCTTCTTCTTGAGGGGACAGCTTGATGAAAACCAAGCTGTCCGCCCACAGAAAATAGACCTCTCTTTAGCATCACACACATTATCAAGCATTACACACATATTATCCATATACTGACTGTCATCACTTGGTGGCCTATAGCAACACTCCAAAATAAGAGGCTTTAGATGAGGATGGTGAACTCGCAATCACAACACTTCAACAACATTAGAGATGAGGTCCTCTCTAAGCTTTACAGGAATATGGCTTTGAACATATACAGAAACACCTCCCCCATAGGTATTCCTGTCTCTTTAGATCTTAGTGTCTTCAAAAAACATTCTTGAATTAATCCACATTTTGTTGTGTTACAGCCTGAATTCAGAATGGATTAAATAGTATATTTTTTCTCTTACCCATCTACACACAATATACCCCATAATGACAAAGTGAAAACATGTTTTTATAAATGTAGCAAAATTATTGAAAATGCAATACAGAGTAGATACTTTGTAGAAGCACCTTTGGCAGTGATTACAGCTGTGAGTTTTTCTGGGTAAGTCTCTAGGAGCTTTCCACACATTGATTGTGCAACATTTTCCCATTTATTATTTTCATAATTCTTCAAGCTTTGTCAAATGGGTTGTTGATCATTGCTAGACAACCCTTTTCAGGTCTTGATATAGATTTTAAAGTAGATTTAAGTCACAACTGTAACTCAGCCACTCAGGAACATTCACTGTCTTCTTGGTAAACAACTCCAGTGTTGATTTGGTCTTGTGTTTTAGGCTATTGTCCTGCTGAAAGATGAATTAATCTCCCAGAATCTGGTGGAAAACAGACTTTTCTCTAGGATTTTGCCTGTGCTTAGCTCCATTTACGTATATTTTTTCAATCCTGAAAAACTCCCAAGTCCTTCACGATTTCAAGCATACCCATAACATGATGCAGTCGCCACTATGCTTGAAAATATGGAGAGTGGTACTTAGTGATGTGTTGGATTTGCACCAAACAGAACACTTTGTGTTCAGGACAAAAAGTTAATTGCTTTGCCACTTGTTTTGGAGGTTTTACTCTAGTGCCTTAGTGCAAACAGGATGTATGTTTTGAAATATTTGGTTTCTGTACAGGCTTCCTTCTTTTCACTCTGTCATTTACGTTAATATTGTGGAGTAACTACAATGCTGATCCATCCTCAGTTTTCTCCTATCACAGCCATTCTATAACTGGTTTAGAATCACCATTGCCCTCGTGAAATTCCTGAGCGGTTTCCTTCCTCTCCGGCAACTGAGTTAGGAAAGACCCCTGTATAGTTGTAGTGACTGGGTATATTGATACACCATCCAAAGTGTAATTAATAATTTCACTTTGGTCAAAGGTATTTTATGTATGTTTATTTAAAAAAAATTGTTTACCAATAGGTGCCCTTCTTTGCAAGGCATTGGAAAATCTCCCTGGTCTTTGCTGTTGAATCTGCGCTGGAAATTTACTGAGGGACCAGTCGAGCAGTACTTCTATGTTTGGGGTACACAGATGGGGTAGTCATAAAAAAAATCCTGTTACACACCATTTTTGCAGACAAAGTTAGTCCATGCAACTTATTATCGGATTTGTTCAGAACATTTTTACTCCTGAAGTTATTTATGCTTGCCATTACAAAGGGGATGAATACTTATTGACTTAAGACTTTTTTGTAATTAGTAAAAAAAAATCTAAAAACGTAATTCGACTTTGACATTATTGGGTATTGTGTAACACAAAAAAATTTGGAAAAAGTCAAGGGGTGTGAATAGTTTTTGATGGCACTAGTAAAATAAGGTATACCGCCGAGCCCTAAAACACACGTTTTTGTTGTCACCTACACTGGATAGGTGCAGTGAAATGTGTTGTTTTACAGGGTCAGCCATAGAAGTACAGCGCCCCTGGAGCAAATGATGTTTAAGTCCCTTGCTCAAGGGCACGTGAGCAGATTTTTCACCTTGTCGGCTTGGGTCTTTGAACCAGCGACCTTTCGGTTCCTGGACCAATGCTCTAACTGCTAGGCTACCTGCCACACACACCTCAACTGCCTCTCTCACTATAGGGGTAACGCCAGCATTAACGGTTAACCCAAGGAGTGTGTATTCGTGTTTGGCTGGGCAGGGTTAGGTTGGGTTGACAGGGTTGGCTAGGCTTTGGACTCCAGAGTCGGACCAGAAAAAATAATGGTGTCGTGGTGTGTGTGATTGCAACCATAAAATCCGACCGTGCATACGGAAAGTATTCAGATCCCTTGACTTTTTCCACATTTTGTTACACACAATACCCCATAATGACACTTTTTTTGTAAATAAAAAGAAAAACGGATACCTTATTTACATAAGTATTTAGACCCTTTGCTAAGAGACTCGAAATTGAGCTCGGGTGTTTCCATTGATCATCCTTGACGTTTCTACAACTGGTTACCACCTGTGGTAAATTCAATTAATTGGACATGATTTGGAAAGGCACACACCTGGCTATATGGAGATGAGAGAACCTTCCAGATGGACAACCATCTCTGCAGCACTCCACCAATCAGGCCTTTATGGTAGAGTGGCCAGACAGAAGCCACTCCTCAGAAAAAGGCACATGACAGCCCCCTTGGAGTTTGCCAAAAGACACTTAAAGGACTCTCCAAACCTGAGAAACAAGATTCTCTGGTCTGATGAAATCAAGATTGAACTCTTTGGCCTGAAGGCCAAGCGTCATATCTGGAGGAAACCTGGCACCATCCCTACGGTGAAGCATGGTGGTGGCAGCATCATGTTGTGGGGATGTTTTTCAGCAGCAGAGACTGGGAGACTAGTCAGGATTGATGCAAAGATGAATGGAGCAAAGTACAAGAGCAAGAGATCCTTGATTGAAATCTACTCCAGAGCTCTCAGGACCTCAGACTGGGGCGAAGGTTCACCTTCCAAAAGGACAATGACACTGAGCACATAGCCAAGACAACGCAGGAGTGGATTCGGGACAATTCTCTGAATATCCTTGAGTGGCCGAGCAAGAGCCTGAACTTGAAGCCGATCAAACAGACCTGAAAAAAAGCAGTGCAGTGGCTCTCCCAATCCAACCTGACAGAGCTTGAGAGGATCTGCATAGAAGAATGGGAGAAACTCCCCAAATACTGGTGTGCCAAGCTTGTAGCGTCATACCCAAGAAGACTCTGCTGTAATCTCTAACAAAGGGGCTTCAAAGTACTGAGTAAAGGGTCTGAACACTTATGTTAATGTGATATTTAATGTGATATTTTTAATTATTTATATTATGGGGTGTGTGTGTAGATTGAAGGCCAGCATCCCGGAGTCGCCCCTTCACTGTTGACATTGAGGCTGGTGTTTTGCGGGTACTATTTAATGAATCTGCCAGTTGAGGACTTGTGAGGCTTATGATTCTCAAACTAGACACTAATGTACTTGTCCTCTTGCTCAGTTGTGCACCGGGGCCTCCCACTACTCTTTCTATTCTGGTTAAAGACCGTTTGCACTGTTCTGTGAAGGGAGTAGTACACAGCTTTGTACGAGCTCTTCAGTTTCTTGGCAATTTCTCGCATGGAATAGCCTTCATTTCTCAGAACAAGAATAGACTGACGAGTTTCAAAAGGAAGGCTTTGCTTCTGGCCATTTTGAGCCTGTATTGAACCAACAAATGCTGATGCTCCAGATACTCAGCTAGTCTAAAGAAGGTCAGTTTTATTACTTCTTTTTAATCAGAACAACAGTTTTCAGCTGTACTAACGTAATTGCAAAAGGGTTTTCTAATGATCAATTAGCCTTTTAAAATGATCAACTTGGATTAGCCAACACAACGTGCCATTGGAACACAGGAGTGATGGTTGTTGATAATGGGCCTCTGTACGTCTATGTAGATATTCCATAAAAAATCTACCGTTTCCAGCTACAATAGTCATTTACAACATTAATAATGTCTACACTGTATTTCTGATCAATTGTATGTTATTTTAATATATATTTTTTTGCTTTTCTTTCAAAAACACAGACATTTCTAAGTGACCCCAAACTTTTGAACGGTAGTGTACTTACTGCTAACCAGAGGAGAATCTCTCAATGACCGCGGAATGTAGCAACGAGAATGAGAATGTTTGTCACTTGGCTGTTTGTTCCAAAATGTTTTGTGGTTTTGTGCCGAGCATAATTTCCATGGGGACAGTGACCTACTTGGAATGGAGGACTGGGCTTATATCCGAATGGTACCCTTATGGGCCTGGTCAAAAGTAGTGCACTATAGGGATTAGGGTGCTATTTTAGACGTAGCCTGAAAGGACACAGTGTGTGTGTTTGTGTGTGCGCAATGCATGTTTTTAACCCACACCTCTCTCTCCCTACAGATTGAGGAAGGTGGTAAGGCAGAACAATGTAAGAAGCTGAGGGTGGGGGATGAACTGGTGAATATAAACGGATCAGCCCTCTACGGTTCAAGACAGGAACTCTTATACTCATCAAAGGATCCTACCGTATACTAAAGATCACCGTACGCAGGTAGGAATTGACAGACCATATGTATGTGTTACAGTGTGTTGTTGGGAGATTGTGTGTGTGAACAGATAAGGGAAATGTAACAAGAGGTGAGAGATGCACCCATATTGTGATTTTGTGGTGCACCCAGATTGTGAATTTGTGGTGTGTCCCATCCTATCTTCAAATGCTTGTAAAATACCTCAACAGGTCTAGTGAATCGCTGTCAGACTTGGTGATTGAGAGGGTACAAAAAGGTGAGCTCCTTCAAAGTAGAGGTTACATTTATGCTTAAAAGGTCCAATGCAGCCGTCATGATATCAATATCATACCATTTCTGGATTACAATTAAGTACTTGCCTGTGGTCAAAAATTGTAAAAAAGAAACAACAATAGCTTCTTAGCATAGAGCCATTTCTTAAGCAAGAATTTTGCTTGGACTGTCTGGGAGTGGTCTGAGTGGGGAGGGGAAAACTGAAAACTAGCTGTTATTGTCAGAGAGGTTTGGAACTCTTGTTTTTGTTATTGGTCTATTAACACATTTTTACCATCTGATGATTTCACCATTTACATTTGACATTTTAGTCATTTAGCAGACGCTCTTATCCAGAGCGACTTACAGTAGTGAATGCATACATTTCATGCCTTTTTTTTTTGTTGTACTGGCCCCCCGTGGGTATCGAACCCACAACCCTGGCGTTGCACACACCATGCTGGCATTGCAAACACCATGCTCTACCAACTGAGCCACAGGGAAGAACTCCATCGTACCAAAACAGGCTGAAATTTCAGGCGGTCTTTTAAAACAACTCTTACACTGAAAGGGCGTTATCAAAATATTACACCTCGTAGTGTGGAAATATATATAAAACACAGGAAAATCACGTTTTTGACTGCACTAGGCATAAAATGTATTTAAATGTATCTTCTTGAACAAAATTACTAACAACTCAAATAAGAATTTTATTTTTTATTTTATTTTTTAAACTTTGTTTATTTTGGAATTAACAGAGCTCTACCAGGCCGTTGAGAAGTCAAGAGGGTCATACCAGCAAATTGCATAGCATTTTTATTCATCTCAACAATATTGCAAACATTACTTTAGGTCTGCTTCAATGGTTTTTATAGATAGGTAAGCTTTGTTAAATGAGGACTTATGTCAAATTTGAATATTTTATGGTCATTTTGTATTACATTTTAAATGAATACTTTTTCAGGTGGTACGTGGTGCAATGTCCCTCAAAATGTTTTTCTGAAATTTCAAATGATCCAGGTTCTTCCACCATGTTTCCCACTTGTTCAGACTACATTGTGCTAACATAATTGCAAAAGGGTTTTCTAATCATCAATTAAGCCTTTTAAAATTAGAAAGTTCATAATTGTGCACTCTCCTCAAACAATAGCATGGTATTCTTTCACTTTAATAGCTACTGTAAAATGGTTGCTGATTTTGGGCCTCTGTACGCCTATGTAGATATTCCATTAAAAATCAGCAGTTTCCAGCTACAATAGTCATTTAAATCAAATCAAATTTATTTATATAGCCCTTCTTACATCAGCTGATATCTCAAAGTGCTGTACAGAAACCCAGCCTAAAACCCCAAACAGCAAGCAATGCAGGTGTAGAAGCACGGTGGCTAGGAAAAACTCCCTAGAAATGCCAAAACCTAGGAAGAAACCTAGAGAGGAACCAGGCTATGAGGGGTGGCCAGTCCTCTTCTGGCTGTGACAGGTGGAGATTATAACAGCACATGGCCTAGATGTTGAAATTTAGAACATTAACAATGTCTACACTTTATTTCTGATCTATTTGATGTTATTTTAATAGACAAATGTGCTTATCTTTCAAAAACAAGGACATTTATAATTGACCCCTAACTTTTGAACGGTTGTGTGTGTGTGTGTGTGTGTGTGTGTGTGTGTGTGTGTGTGTGTAAACATTCTATTGGTTGCAAGAATTGTGTATAATAATTTATATTGAAAAACTCTGTTTTGAATCCGGTGTCGTTTTGTGTATCAGTTCATAGACCATGTGCCATGGAATTGGTACATCGCAAATCTCCTCCCAACTATTTTGCAACCTGTATGGCGCAGCGGTAACGGGTATACTTTTTTTATTTGTCACAATTTTCTTTAGCCAGTTTTGGTCTTTAATGCAGGGTCAACAGACAAATTCCTTCTCCCCTTTCCACTTGCCTACAATCATTTGGTTATAATTTTGGATAGAGCAGACATTTCCATATATTTGTGTTTACTCCATGTGTGATATAATTTCACCCAAAGTTTTTATTTCATCAGTTAGTATATTTGAGTTTAACCATATTTGTTCTAATATTTGTTCTGTCTTTTCTGGTAATTAAACTGAAATTGCAACTGGTTTTCTATTCGTTGTTTAAAAAGTGATATTTTGGAGATTATTTTCAAATAGTCCAAAGTGAGAGGTTGTAATCTGAATGAAGGGAAAGAGGCCATTCTTGAACACGGGTTGACCCATTCTTACTAATCCACTGGAGAACCAGTTTGGATTTAAGTAAAGTTTTTGTATAACTGAAGCCTTTAGTGAGAACTCCAATGCTTTAATATTTAATATCTGCCCTCGGAATTCATATTCATTATATAAATAGGCACGTTTTTTTTGTCTGGCTTGCCGTTACAAATAAAGTGGAATATTTTTTGCTCATATAATTTAAAAAAACAAGTCGCTAGATGTAGGCAGGACCATAAGTAAATAGGTAAATTGGCATGACATAAATGAATCAGGGTGATTTCTCCACAAATAGAAAGGTGTCCTTTCCATGGTAGCAAATTGTTATCTAATTTGGCTAACTTTCTATAAAAATGTATTTCAATAAGACTATTGATTTATTTCTGGATATGAATATCAAGTATGTCCACTTAACCATCATACCATTTTATTGGTAAACTACCCGGTAATGTAAAAGTATTTTTTGATTCAATATGTAATATGGTGCGCATAATTTTAGCTCCTCTGAGACTGTGCAGGGATGCAAATTGTGGATTTAAAACATCACTTTTTTTAAACCCTGGATTTTCTAGCCCCTTGATATTGTCTGATTTTGATGGCCATAATAAATAGATATTCCAATAGTGGACAGCCTTGTTTTACTCCTTTTGACAATTTTAATTATTTCTGAGAAGTAGCCATTATTTACTATTTACATATCTTTAAACCCATTGTATAAGAGATTCTCCTAAAATAAAATAGTCTAGGCATTTATATATCAATTCCAGTTATTCTTTATCAAAGGCCTTTTCAAAGGCAGCTTTGAATACCAGGCTGCCAGGTTTTTCATAGTGTTCTATTCTAATACTTATTTCCCTCATTAAAATGCAAATCAATTTAGAACATTTTTGACATGCGTTTTTCTAGATATTTTTGTTGTTATTCTGTCTCTCACTGTTCAAATAAACCTACCATTAAAATTATAGACTGATCCTTTCTTTATCAGTGGGCAAACGTACAAAATCAGCAGGGGATCAAATACTTTTTTCCCCCACTGTAGGTGTCTCATATCGGCTGAAAGCTTAAATTCTTGTTAATCTAACTGCACTGTCCGATTAACTGTAGCTATTACAGCGAAAACATGCCATGCGATTGTTTGAGGACGGCGCCCCACATCAAAATATTTTTCCACTGGCACAGGTTTCATACATTCACAAATAACGATTTAAATATTCACTCACTTTTTGAAAATCTTCCTCTGATTTGTCATCCAAAGAGTCCCAGATATAACGTAGTGTTTTGTGAGATAAAATCCTTCTTTATACCCCAAAAGGTCAGTTTAGTTGGCGCCATCGATTTGAGTAATCCACTTGTTCAACATGCAGAGAAAGGAATCCAAAAATGTACCCATAAACTTTGTTTGAACAAGTCAAAAAACGTTTTTATTTACTCCTCAGATACCCTAAAATGTAATCAAACTATAATATTTCCTACGGAAAGAAGCATGTTCAATAGGAAACCGATTTTAGCAGGTGCGTAATTTCTTCAGGGCGCGCGCAAACACAAATTTCCAAGACTGTGTCCTTCTGCTCAGACTGCTATTTCTTATTCGTTTTTTTGAAGTTACAAGCCTGAAACCTTGAACATAGACTGCTGACACCATGTGGAAGCCATAGGAATTGCATCCAGGGAGCTAATTCTCAATATGACCCCTCTTGCATATCTAAGAGGATGGTCTCTCAAATAAATAACATTTCCTACATTATTTTAACATTTATACAAACTTCAAAGTGTTTTCTTTCAAATGGTACCAATTATATGCATATCCTGGCTTCAGGGCCTGAGCTACTGGCAGTTTACTTTGGGCACGTCATTCAGACAGGAAGTGGAGAAAAAAAGGGGCCTAGCCCTAAGTTAATTGACATCCACGTCTTCGTCACCTTGTAATCACTGGTCACTTTAATAAATGGAACACTAGTCACTTTAATAATGCCACTTTAATAATGTTTACATATCTTGCATTACTCATCTCATATGTATATACCGTATTCTATACTATAAATTGCATCTGACATTGCTTATCCGTATATTTTATATATTCTTATTCCATTCCTTACTTAGATGTGTGTGTATTATGTATTTGTTGTGCAACTGTTAGATATTACTTGTTAGATATTGCTGCACTGGCGGAACTAGAAGCACAAGCATTTTGCTACACTTGCAATAACATTAATAACCATGTGTATGTGACAAATGCAATTTGATTTGATGAGGTAATCACCTGGAATGCATTTCAATTAACAGGTGTGCCTTGTTAAATATGTGGAATTTCTTTCCTTCTTATTGCGTTTGAGCCAAACAGTTGTGTTTTGACAAGGTAGGGGTGGTATACAGAAGATGGCACTATTTGGTGAAAGACCAAGTCCATATTATGGCAAGAACAGCTCAAATAAGCAAAGAGAAACAACAGTCCATCATTACTTCAAGACAAGAAGGTCAGAAACACGAGCAAAGGACATTAGACCGGTGGAGTCCAAATGCACAATTTTTGGTTCCAACTGCTGTGTCTGTGTGAGACACAATGTAGGTGAACAGATGATCTCCGCATGTGTGGTTCTCACCGTGAAGCATGGAGTAGGAGGTGTGATGGTGCTTTGCTGGTGACACTGTCGTGATTTATTTTGAATTCAAGGCTCACTTAACCAGCATGGCTACTGCAGCATTCTGCAGAGATACGCCATCCCATCTGGTTAGCGCTTAGTGGGAATACCATTTTTATTTCAACCGGACAATGACCCAACACACCTCCAGGCTGTGTAAGGGCTATTTGACCAAGAAGGAGAGTGATGGAGTGCTGCATCAGATGACCTGGCCTCCACAATCACCCGACCTCAACTCAATTGGGATGGTTTGGGATGAGTTGGACTGCAGAGTGAAGGACAAGCAGCCAACAAGTGCTCAGAATATGTGGGAACTCCTTCAAGACTGTTGGAAAAGCATTCCATATATAGCTGGTTGAGAGAATGCCAAGAGTGTGCAAAGCTGTCATCAAGGCAAAGGTTGGCCACTTTGAAGAATCTAAAATAAAATATATATTTTGATTTGTTTAACACTTTTTTTTTGGTTACTACATGATTCCATATGTGTTATTTCATAATTTTGATGTCTTTACTATTATTCTGCAATGTAGAAAATAGTAAAAATAAAGAACCTTGAATGAGTAAGTGTTTACAAACTTTTGACTGGTACTGCATGTCAATCTAGCAATCCAGGCAACTAAAAGCAACTTTCTAAACAATGTTTTGGTTCGTTTCTAGGTTGTTAGCTAGCTAGCTAATGTTATGTTAGCTGGCTAACCAGTTCAAATAATGTCCATATCATATAGCTGACATCTTCACAATTGCTCATTTGTCTTCGTTATTACAGGAAAATAAACTCACAACAAGATCATTATTTACAAGTTAATGGCGAGCCAATTACAGAAAATGGCTTACCGCTGTGAGTGTTACGAAATAAAAGCAGGGAATTCTACCAAAGTATTTTAGAATTTGGACACTGTCTCATATCTTAATTTGACTTTGGTGCAGGTCATGTTCTTCACATTATCGTCTCTGTTTAACTTTGAAATGATTTGATGCAAATGGCTCTGTGATATGAATAATATTGCTATATATATATATATATATATATATATATATATATATATATATATATCATACAAGTAACGTTACCTAGCAAGCCAGACAGCTAATGTTAGCTAGCTAGCTAACAGTACGCTAGAACTTGAATTGAAAACAACTTTCTCAAAAAATTAAAAACGTATATCTGAAAATGTATCTAGCTAGACTTTCTTACCCATGTACATGGATGGACCCTTCCCCTGTCTGTCGCTGATGTCATGGTTGCCCTTAGTTTGAAGTTGTAATCCGGATACAGGTGTTTTATACAGCAGTCTTCTGTGTTCTCTTTTCGACTCCCTCTGCATATTTGCAATCAAACACCAGAATTTTCTCGATCTCCTTAGCTATCATGCTCTAATTCCACCGGGCGTTCCACAGATTTCAAAACTCGGTCCTTCAGAAAGTGGAGAGCAACACTTTTGCAGTTCTACTACATTATATCTTTCAAAAACGCCACGTTAGGATTACCTACACGTACTGACCAGATCATGTTATAGGCAGAAGCATGCTATATGGCAGAGCAATCCAAACTCATCTCTAGGCATGCCCAGCCCATCCATTATCTCAGCCAATCATATCTAGCGGGAAGGTTCCTGCCTTTCCCTGGCTAAACCAAAATGTAACAATTTTATTTGTATTTACAGATGGTGTACAAGTTTGTTATCAAGGCACATGAAAGTTCACATGTTCCAGAAGGCATTTCCACCAAAAAAACACATTTTGATAAATGCTTACATTCAAATGCCTCTCCTGTGAAGTAGTGATGCATGACATATGCCTAGTTTCCTGAAACGAATCACATTACCACAATCACACCATGAGTAGTTAATCATGCATCATACACCTCTGCCTTTCTTCTTCCTGGAGAGTTCTTTATTGCTGTCTGCACGATGTACTGAGAACCCAGCTGGCTGTATGGACATGGACAGTATATCCGGAGAGAGCCATGATTCTGTGAAACAGAGTTTTACAGTCCCTGATATCTCTCTGGAAGGAGAACCTTGCCCCGAGCTTGTCTACTTTATTGTCCATGGACTGAACATTAGCGAGCAGTACATTTGGAAGGGGTTAGACGGTTTGCCGCCTCCTGAGTCGGACTAAAAATCCACTCTGATGAACTCTTCTCCGCTGGCAGCCTCTGGGATAAGAGGAATCGCCTTGGAAGGTACGAACAAAGGATCCAATTCAGGAAAGTCATCTTTTTGGTCAAATTGCTGGTGAGTTATCCCCGGTTGTAATATCCTGAAGTTCTTTTCGGCTGTATGTAATAATGGCAAAAACGTTCTGAGCTAATAATGTTAGAAATAATAAAAAAGAAAAGACTGCAAAGTTGCTTAAGAGCCAGGAACCAGGCGACCATGTCTATCGGCATCATCTTGTCTTCTTATTCATGGTTCACCTTAACCCTCGTAATGTTGGTGTACATGCGTGTGTGGTATGTACGCTGAGTGTACAAAACATTAGGAGCACCTTCTTAAGAGCAGCGTTGCAGTTCTTGACACACTCAAACTGGTGCGCCTGGCACCTTCTACCATACCCCTTTTCAAAGGCACTAAAATATTTTTTCTTGCCCATTCCTCCTCTCAATGACACACATACACAATCCATGTCTCAATTGTCTCTAGGCTTAAACATATTTTTTTAACCTGTCTCCTCCCCTTCATCTACACTGATTTGAAATGGATTTAACAGGTGACATGAATAAGGGATCATCACATTCACCTGCTCAGTCATGGAAAGTGCAGGTGTTCTTAATGTTTTGTACACTCAGTGTTATTTTTGTGTGTGTGTAACGTGTCATAGAAAGTGGCCTTTGACCTTTTAGGGTTTGACAGTAATCTTTGAAGCTGGGAGGACAGGGTTGCGTCCGCTCTCTCTCATCCTGGAGTGTGTGGGTGTGCGTGCGTGCGTGTATGTGTGATCTTGTGACAATGTCAGTCTTTATCTAAGCTGTGTGTTTTGGCTGATCGGAGGTCTGCTTACGTCAGACTAACGTTGGCAACGGAATGGTAGGTCACCCTTGACCCCTCTCGCTCTTTCTCGCTCTCTCTCGCTCTTTTCAGTGCCTCAACCTGGCTGTGCCTGTCCTAGTTAGCAGAACTAATGGTAGTACAGTGTTTCCACCCAGTAGCAAGTTTCTTTCTTACTCATCCATGGCGAGAGGGACTTTCCCCTGGTCTGGTTCTCACAGTGAAGTTCTGCCTCCGTGTGGCCAGGGTGGGAACTACATCAAATAAATTACAATTTACAAAGTACAATCAACTGAACAAAAATATTAACACAACATGCAACAATTTCAAAGATTTTACTGAGTTACAGTTCATATATGGAAATCAGTCAATATAAATAAATTAATTAGGCCCTAATCTATGGATTTCACATGACTGGGCAGGGGCGCAGCCATGGGCAGGCCTGGGAGGGCATAGGTCCACCCACTGGAGAGCCAGGCCCAGTCAATCAGATTGAGTTATTCCCCACAAAAGGGCTATATTACAGACAGAAATACTCCTTAGTTTCATCAGCTGTACAGGTGGCTGGTCTCAGACGATCCCACAGGTGAAGAAGCCAGATGTGAAGGTTTTAGGCTGGCATGGTTTCACATGGTCTGCGGTTGTGAGGCCTGTTGGTTATACTGCCAAAGTCTCTAAAACGACGTTTGAGGCAGCTTATGGTAGAAATGAACATTCAAATCTCTGCAAGCTAGTTGCATACCCCCTTTAAAACTTGAGACATCTGTGGCATTGTGTTGTGTGTCAAAACTGCTCATTTTAGTGGCCTTTTATTGTCCCCAGCACAAGGTGTACCTATGTAATGATCATGCTGTTTAATCAGCTTCTTGATATGCCACACCTGTCAGGTGGATGGATTATCTTGGCAAAGGAGAAGTGCTCACCAACAGGGATGTAAACAAAATTGTGCACAAAATGTGAGCGAAATAAGATTTTTGTCCATATGGAACATTTATGGGGTCTTTTACTTTAGCTCATGAAACATGGGACCAACACTTTACATGTTGCGTTTATATTTTTGTTCAGTATATTTTATAAACCCTTTTTTACATAAACCCTTTTTTACATAAACCCTTTTTTACACCTCAGTTACCTCGTACCCCTTTTTTACATACATATAAACCCTTTTTTACAGTACCGAGTCGATTTTCAGGGGTACGAGGTAACTGAGGTAGCTGTACATATTGGTAGGGGTAAAGTGACTAGCAGTGGTGTGTGTGTGGGAATGTGTGTATGTGGGCATATGTAGTGTGTGTGTTGGGGTGTCGGTGTAAGTATGTAGTGTGTGGGTACAGACCAGTGAGTGTGCATAGAGTCAGTGCAAAAGAGTTAGTGCAAATAATGGTCAATGCAGGTAGTCCGGATAGCCATTTGATTAGCTATTTTGCAGTCTTGTGTCATCGCTCCTGGGTGAAGAGCAAAAATACCCCCCCCCCTCTCTCCCACCAGAGAGGAAGACGGGGAGTGAGGGCTGGTTCTATGACTTTAATGACTGGTTGTAAACTTTCTCTCTTGTGCACTGCAGTATGGAGAAGTCAAAATTCCTTTGTGTGTAGAGATAGAATCTTGCCAAAACTTAAAACAGCAAAAATCGGGTATTGGAACATTAGTTTTCAAATCCAAACGTGGAATCACGAGGAATCTAAGATAGAATGAGGCCTTCATGTGCATTCAGCCTACATTAAATTATACACCCAGATTTCAGTATACACCATTAGGGCTGTAGGTAGGAATTGTTGAGATGTGTGTGTTGCCATTTGATCAAGATCTTGAGGTTGCCTCTGTGTTTTTCTCTGACTTAGTCAGTGGGTAGGGTTAGTTATTAAATGTATTGTGCTAGGGCACGATCCAGCCAATTATAGAAATTTCAGAAATAGAGCGTTGGGCCAAACAGTACTATTTCTGTCTCTCGCATTTTAGGAGCGAGTAGACTCGGTCATTATTAATTTCTTGAGCCAGACATATGGGCTGGCCAATTAGAGACATTTGAGTAGATATTAGCTTGACCAAGTGAGTAATTATCTGTCCATCTCTCGCGTTTCGGTAGCGAGAGTAGATCAAGGTGTACTTCTCCATGTTTCCGCGTGTTCCTGTAAAACATTGCGGAAAATAACCCAGAAAGGGTTTTAATGTGAGACGTTATTAGTAAAACCGTTCCCTTGCTGAAGGGGACCCTATGTTACTCGGAAGTGAGAATTCCGGTAAAAAGTAGGATTCGCTTTGCACAAAATGCTAGGCTAACAAAGAGAGCAGCCATTTTTCTTTTATTCACAGGGCCTGTGCCAGAGAAAATGGAAGTTCCGCCTCCTTTGGACTCCCGTTTTGATTTCAGCTTTCTGTGATCAGTGACCCCTGGGGGTAAAGAATCGGCAGTATTTTTTGTTTTTGTTTTAATAATTAATTTCATTTGACAGCAACCCGTATGCTCACATTTGTAACCAATGGGTTACACTTAGGATATCCAACCAATCTCAACAGATTTTGATATCGGTGTCTCATTTAATTTGAGACATGTTAAACTTTTTCAAATGAACCTAGATGCAGCAATGTTTTCAGGTTAATTAAGGTGTATTTCCCAGATAGCCTATACAGGTATGATTGATCATTAATATTGATTAATCATTTAAATTTGCTTTTGCAAATTCATTCACGTTCAACTCCCACATTACTGATCCAGTATTGATGGTTCATTAACGTCTTTAAATAGATTAAAATCGTTTTTGCAGCTTCCAACGACTCAAAACCGACAAAAAAAAAATGAAATGTTACAATGTGCAAGCTATCAGTGTGGGTGGTTCCCAGTCCCCTGCTAATTAGTGAACCCTCACCCATAAAAGGATTGATCACTGACCTCCGCAGTGATACAAAGCCTAACTATGCCATTCGCGGAAAAACAGCAGAATTTGCGACAAACGCTCTCCAAAATCAACCATCAGGCGCAGGCCTTGTAAAGATTCTCTCCAGTTTATCCCTGATGTATTGCCATCAGAGATTGGCATCAGTCCAGTACCACAGTCATCAGCAGCACGTGCAAGAAATGCCTGCTATAAAGGGACAGGTGAGGAGAACTGAGCAACTAATGACAAAAGCAGAAAATGAAAACATTCTGTTAGCAAAGGAACTGCGTTTGAAAACTGAACAATTAAAAGTAATTGCAAAAACTTCTGACGATGAATGAGCACAAACTCTTCCAAAAAATATTTTTTTACAAGAACAACTCGATTTATCCAAAACTAAATACAATGTAGTCCACTCCAAACTAGATAAATCTGTCGAGTTATCTACAAACAGGAGTGCACAACTTGATAACATGCATGCAGTTTTGATGAATGTTACTCAAAGCAATAATGTTCTAGTCGTAATGCTGCAGACCAAAGACGATCAGTTAATGAACACAATGACAAAGTTGGATGACAAATCAGTAGAACTCATTGAAGTCGCTTACCAAATGAGCGATGAGAGAACTCAGGTGATGAAGATGGAAATATTAATTTCTAAGCAAGAGTAGGAAATCTCATCACTGAATCTCTCGCTTCGCACTCAAGACCTCTACCTGCAAACCATGACAGATAAGTATGAGGCCGAACGGAACAAGTTTGACACTCGCGTGTCTAAAATCAGTACTCTAAGAGCTCAAGTGGACTCTGCTTTGCAGAAGAATACCACCCTTAGGTACCAGAACGGAATTGCAAAACGGTCACGCGCTACAGCGTGTCTACCCAACCAAGCAACCTGAGCTCGATACTCAAAGGAGTGAAGTTGAAAGAAGTTTTCAGACTTTGCCTCCCTCAGTCTTCTCCCCTTGTCCATTCAGCACAGAGTATATTTATTTAACCCTTATTTTACCAGGTAAGTTGACTGAGAACACATTCTTATTTACAGCAATGACCTGGGGAATAGTTAAAGGGGAGAGGAGGGGATGAATGAGCCAATTGTAAGCTGTGGATGATTAGATGACCATGATGGTATGAGGGCCAGATTGGGAGTTTAGCCAGGACGCCGGTGTTAACACCCCTACTCTTATGATAAATGCCATGGGATCTTTAGTAACCACAGAGTCAGGACACCCGTTTTACGTCCCATCTGAAAGACGGCACCCTAAACAGGGCAACCTCAGGTGCCTCCTACTGGCCCTCCAACAACACTTCCAGCAGCATCTCGTCTCCCATCCAGGGACCAACCCTGCTTATCTTCAGAAGCAAGCCTGCAGTGGGATGGCATATGGCACCTCTCCGTAAACAAAGATTGGCTTCTCCTCTTGGCCCTTACTTTGGCCTACTCACTGAAACAGGAATAGAAGAGCTGTTACCATTCAAACAAATGTTTCTGTCGAACATGTATCCCACTTTCATTACCTACTTGGGCCCTACAGCCCACGTTGGCTTGCCTATCTTACAACTCAGAGAGCTTGCAAGCACAGCTTTTGAGCCATCAACAGGGGGAAAAGGTGTTGTGCCCTCTTCACCAACTATCTTGGTGTGTTTGGACCATGATAGTTTGCTGGTGATGTGGACACCAAGGAAGTTGAAACTCTTGACCCGCTCCACTTCAGCCCCGTCAATGTTAATGGGGTCTTGTTCGGCCCTCCCTATCCTGTAGTCCACAATCAGCTCTTTTCTATTGCTCACATTGAGAGAGAGGTTGTTGTCCTGGCACCACACTGCCAGGTCTCTGACCTCTTCCCTATAGGCTGTCTCATCGTTGTTGGTGATCCGGCCTACCACTGTTGTGTCGTCAGCAAACATAATGATGGTGTTGGAGTCGTGTTTGGCCACGCAGTCGTGGGTGAACAGGGAGTACAGGAGGGGACTAAACACGCACCCCTGAGGGGCCCCATTGTTGAGGATCAGCGTGGCAGATGTGTTGCTGCCTACCCTTACCACCTGGGGGTGGCCTGTCAGGAAGTTCAGTATCCAGTTGCAGTGGAAGGTTGTTTAGTCCCAGGCTCCTTAGCTTAGTGATGAGCTTTGTGGGCACTATGGTGTTGAACGCTGAGCTGTAGCCAATGAACAGCATTCTCACATAGGTGTTCCTTTTTTCCAGGTGGGAAAGGGAAGTGTGGACTGCAATTGAGATTGCGTCATCTGTGGATCTGTTGGGGAGGTATGCGAATTGGAGTGGGTCTAGGCTTTCCGGCATGATGGTGTTGATATGCGCCATGACCAGCCTTTCAAAGCACTTCATGGCTACCAACGTGAGTGCTATGGGGCAGTAGTAAATTTAGCAGGTTACCTTTGCTTCTTGGTCACAGGGACTATAGTGGTCTGCTTGAAACATGTAGGTATTACAGACTTGGTCAGGGAGAGGTTGAAAATGTCAGTGAAGACACTTGACAGTTGGTCCGCGCATGCTCTGAGTACACATCCTGATAATCCGTCTGGCCCTGCAGCCTTGTGAATGTTGACCTGTTTAAAGGTCTTGCTCACATCAGTTACAGAGAGCATGATCACATAGTTGTCGGGAACAGCTGGTGCTCTCATTTATGCTTCAGTGTTGCTTGCCTCGAAGCGAGCATAAGAGGCATTTAGCTCATCTGGTAGGCTCACGTCACTGGGCAGCTTGCGGCTGGGTTTCCGTTGTAGTCCATAATAGTTTGTGAGCCCTGCCACATCGGACGAGCATCAGAGCCAGTGTAATAGGATTCAATCTTAGTCCTGTATTGATGCTTTGCCTGTTTAATGGTTCGTCTGAGGGCATATATTGCGTTTTCTTATAAGTGTCCAGATTAGTGTCCCGCTCCATGAAAGCGGTAGCTCTAGCATTTAGCTCAGTGCGGATGTTGCCTGTAATCCATGGCTTCTGGTTGGGATATGTATGTATGGTCACTGTGGGGACGACGTCGTCGATGCACTTATTGATGAGGCCGATGACTGATGTGGTATACTCCTCATTACCATTGGATGAATCCCGGAGCATATTCCAGTCTGTGCTAGCAAAACAGTCCTGTAGTGTAGCATTCGTGTCATCTGACCACTTCCCTATTGAGTGAGTCACAAGTATGTCCTACTTTAGTTTTGCTTGGAATCAGGAGGATAGACTTATGGTCAGATTTGCCAAATGTAGGACGAGGGAGAGCTTTGTATGCATCTCTGTGTGTGGAGTGAAGCTGGTCTAGAGTTTTTTTTTTTCTTCTTCTGGTTGCACATGTGACATGCTGGTAGAAATGAGGAAAAACGGATTTAAGTTTGCCTACATTAAAGTCCCCGGCCACTAGGAGCGCCGCTTCTGGAAGAGCATTTTGTTGTTTTCTTATAGCCTTACACAGCTCGTTGAGTGCGGTCTTAGTGCCAGCATCGGTTTGTGGTAGTAAATAGACGGCTATGTAAAATGGTAGATAGTGTGGTCTACAGCGTATCATGAGGTACCACCCTGCATCCCACTGCTAGCTTGCTTCTAAAGCTAAGCAGGGTTGGTCCTGTTTGGTCCCAGGATGGGAGACCAGATGCTGCTGTAAGTGGTGTTGGAGGGCCAGTAGGAAGGCCCCCTTTTCTCTGGTCTAAAAAAATATCCCAATCCCATTGCCCTGTGTAGGGTGCTGTCTTTCGGATGGGACATTAAATGAGTGTCCTGACTCTCTGTGTTCACTAAAGATCCCATGGCACTTATCGTAAGAGTAGGGGTGTTAACACCGGTGTCCTGGCTAAACTCCCAATCTGGCCTTCATACCATCATGGTCATCATGGTCAAATCATCCCCAGCTTACAATTGGCTCATTCATCCCCCTCCTCTCCCCTGTAACAATTCCCCAGGTAGTTGCTGTAAATGAGAATGTGTCCTAGGTCAACTTACAATATTAAAAATGTACTCTTCCTCAGGCGAGCAATACCTCGAGACTTCCTTAATGTTACACATTGTGCACCAGCTATTATTGACAAATAGACACACACCCCCACCCCTCGTCTTACCATACGTAGCTGTTCTGTCCGGAAAACCCAGCCAACTGTATATTATCCGTGCGTCGTTCAGCCATGAATCGGTGAAACATAAGATATTACAGTTTTTAATATCCTGTTGGATGGAGTCGTAATCTCATTTGCAGAAGTGAGGGCGGGTGAGGGCCTTGTGGCCATCCTGGAAGGGGGAGTAACAAACACACACACACACCAGACAAAGGAGTTTGTTTGTGGTGGACTGCCCTCTCACTACCAAAAGCTAAGAAGGAAGCCATTCTAGTCTGGGAAGCAGTTAATCAACAGTATCAAACAGGGGTGTGTGTGAGTGGTGTGGTGTGAGTACGTGTGCTCCCGTGCATGTGTGCATCACATTGTGTCTGATATATGTGTGTTACTCAGAGGGATTTTCTCACCAGTGTGAGGGCATTATTTGTGTTGCTATGACAATGTTGTGATGGTGTGTTTGTCACTCATTGTGGGTTACTTGCAGGAGTTTCACCTGTAATTTAGACTGATACATGCTTCCCCACTGATTTCCAGTCATCATCAACCTCTCTTCTGTCATCAGGTTTGTTTTCTTATCCCCCCAACTTCTCCTCCCCTACACTGTGTGCGTGTGTGTGTGTGGAATCACATATATACTGATATCTACCAGTAAATCCCAAGCCTACTGTATATCCAGGGGTGTAAGTAGAACTAATTTCTTCCCTGTACGGGACCTCCTATCGTGTGCACCGTTATTTTATGGGCCTCATCATAGAATTACATATAGAATCCCTATTAATTCAATAGGATCTTTGTGGGCCTAGTTGTAAAGATTTATCCTTTAACTTTTTAAATGTATTACTTTTTATCATGATGTTTTCATCAGATTGTCAAACAATCACTTCAAAGGGTTCCTTTACTAGGCTACCCATGCACGTTCATCCACTTGCAACATATTTCCAGCCTCCAAAACAGTGGTGAATAGAAAGAGACATCTGTTACACAAAACACCAGTGTGTAATGACATTTGGCAATTGTTATTAGGCCAAAATGTATGTGTTCACTGCTGTCCGCTTGTGTCTCGTTGTCGGCCACTTCTCTGCCTTGGCAAAATATTGTACCATTGCCTGTTATGGGTTATACTGTAGCTTGGCATAAATATACTGCTAGTAAGGGACAGAATTATGCCCCTTACATCATTTACATCATTTCATTGACAGATAACTGACGCTGATAGCCTGTGTCTCACTCAATCCCCCGCCCCCCTGTCTCTCTGACGGTGGGTCCTATTCGCCCTCTGACCTATTCTCTCTGCCAATGGTGTCACACCACTAGCCTAATGGTCACGGAACTTATGGAACATTCTCTGGTGCCAGAATCCACTCCCAGTTTGAGAATGATGAAAGGGAAGGATTTGTTAGTGAGCATAGACACACGTGAGCACACACGTACACATGTACACACACGTAGCGTTCAACACCATAGTTCCCTCAAAGCTCATCACTAAGCTAAGGACCCTGGGACTAAACACCTCCCTCTGCAACTGGATCCTGCGCTTCCTGACGGGCTGCCCCCAGGTGGTAAGGGTAGGTAGCAACACATCTGCCACGCTGATCCTCAATACGTGGGCCCCTCAGGAGTGCATGCTCAGTCCCCTCCTGTACTCCCTGTTCACCCTTGACTGCATGGCCAAGCATGACTCCAACACCATCATTAAGTTTGCAGAAGACACAACAGTGGTAGCCCTGATCAACGATGAGAGCCTATAGGGAGGAGGTCAGAGACCTCTCCCTCAACGTGATCAAGACAAAAGAGATGATCGTGGACTACAGGAAAAGGAGGGCCGAGCACACCCCCATTCTCATTGACGGGGCTGTAGAGGAACAGGTTGAGAGTTTCAAGTTCCTTGGTGTCCACATCACCAATGAAATGTCATGGTCCAAACACACCAAGACAGTCGTGAAGAGGGCACGACAACGCCAATTCCCCCTCAGGAGACTAAAAACATTTGGCGTGGGTCCTCAGATCCTCAAAGTTATTCAGCTGCACCATCAAGAGCATCCTGAATGGTTGCATCACCGCCTGGTATGACATCTGCTCGTCCTCCGACCACAAGGCACTACAGAGGGTAGTGCGTATGGCCCAGTTAAACACTGTGGCCAAGCTTGCTGCCATCCAGGACCTCTATACCAGGCGGTGTCAGAGGAAGGCCCTAAAAATTGACAAAGACTCCAAACATCCTAGTCATAGACTGTTCTCTATACTACCGCATGGCAAGCGGTACCGGAACGCCAAGTCTAGGTCCAAAAGGCTTCTTAACACCTTCTACCCCCAAGCCATAAGACTCCTGAACAGCTAATTAAATGGCTACCCGGACTATTTGCATTGACCCTCCCACCCCCTTTTTTACGCTGCTGTTACTTTCTGTTATCTATGGATCATCACTTTACATTTACCTACATGTAAATATTACCTCAATTACCTCAACTAACCTGTACCCCAGCACATTGACTCTGTACCGGTAGCCCCTGTATATAGCCTCACTACTGTTATTTTATTGTTGCTTTTTAATTTATTTTTCTATTTTATTTTTAATTTATTTATTTTTTACTTTGGTGTATTTTAGTAAATACTTTCTTAGCACTTCAAGTGTGCCTTAAATTCTAAATAAATCACTGACAGTGTCACCAGCAAAGCACCATCACACCACTTTGATGCTTCACGGTGGGAACCACACATGCAGAGATCATCCGTTCACCTACTTTGCGTCTCACAAAGACACGGGGGTTAGAACCAAAAATCAAAAATTTGGACTCATCAGACCAAAGGACAGATTTCTACCAGTCTATGTCCTTTGCTCGTGTTTGTTGGCCCAAGCTAGTCTCTTCTATTTGGTGGTGTCCTTTAGTAGTGGTTTCTTTGCAGCAATTTGACCATGAAGGCTTGATTCACGTTGTCTCCTCTGAACAGTTGATGTTGAGATGTGCGTTTATTTAGGCTGCAATTTCTGAGGCTGTTGACTCTTATGAACTTATCATCTGCAGCAGAGGTAACGCTGGGTCTTGCTTTCAAATTAAATTGTATATGTCGCATGCGTTGAATACAGCAGATGTAGGCCTTACCGTGAAATTCTACTTAAAAGCCTTTAACCAACAAGGCAGTTCAAGAAATAGAGTTAAGAACATATTTACTAAAGTAAAGTGAAAAAAATCTTATCAAAAAGTAACACAAGAAAATGACATAACAATAACGAGGCTATATACAGGGTCAATGTGTGGGGGTACAGGTTAGTCGAGGTCATTTGTAAAGTGACTATGCACAGATAAACAGTGAGCAGCTGAGGATGGGGATGTCATTGTAATTTCTCCGGGTGGCCATTTGATTAATTGTTTTGCAGTCTTGTGGCTTGGGGGGTAGAAGCTGTTAAGGAGCCTTTTGGTCCTAGACTTGGCGCTCTGGCACCGCTTGCCGTGCGGTAGCAGAGAGAACAGTCTTTGACTTGGGTGACTGGAGTCTTTGGCAATTTTTTTGTCCTTCCTCTGTCACCACCTAGTTACACTAGTATGTCGTTCCTGGATGGCAAGAAGCTTGGCCCCAGTGATGTGCTGGGCCATACGCACTAGCCTCCGTAGCGTGTTACGGTCAGATGCTGAGCAGTTGCCATACCAGACGGTGATGTAACCGGTCAGGAGGCTCTTGATGGTGCAGCTGTAGAACTTTTTGAGGATCAGGGGACCCATGACAAATCTTTTCCGAGGGGGAAAAGGTGTTGTGCCCTCTTCACCAACTATCTTGGTGTGTTTGGACCATGATAGTTTGCTGGTGATGTGGACACCAAGGAAGTTGAAACTCTTGACCCGCTCCACTTCAGCCCCGTCAATGTTAATGGGGTCTTGTTCGGCCCTCCCTATCCTGTAGTCCACAATCAGCTCTTTTCTATTGCTCACATTGAGGGAGAGGTTGTTGTCCTGGCACCACACTGCCAGGTCTCTGACCTCTTCCCTATAGGCTGTCTCATCCTTGTTGGTGATCCGGCCTACCACTGTTGTGTCGTCAGCAAACATAATGATGGTGTTGGAGTCGTGTTTGGCCACGCAGTCGTGGGTGAACAGGGAGTACAGGAGGGGACTAAACACGCACCCCTGAGGGGCCCCATTGTTGAGGATCAGCGTGGCAGATGTGTTGTTGCCTACCCTTACCACCTGGGGGTGGCCTGTCAGGAAGTTCAGTATCCAGTTGCAGTGGAAGGTTGTTTAGTCCCAGGCTCCTTAGCTTAGTGATGAGCTTTGTGGGCACTATGGTGTTGAACGCTGAGCTGTAGCCAATGAACAGCATTCTCACATAGGTGTTCCTTTTTTCCAGGTGGGAAAGGGAAGTGTGGACTGCAATTGAGATTGCGTCATCTGTGGATCTGTTGGGGAGGTATGCGAATTGGAGTGGGTCTAGGCTTTCCGGCATGATGGTGTTGATATGCGCCATGACCAGCCTTTCACAGCACTTCATGGTTACCAACATGAGTACTGCGGGGCGGTAATCATTTATTGGGCACAGGGACTATGGTGGTCTGTTTGAAACATGAAGGTATTACAGACTCGGTCAGGGAGAGGTTGAAAATGTCAGTGAAGAAACTTTCCGTTTGGCCGCGTATGCTTTCAGTACACATCCTGGTAATCCATCTGACCCTGTGGCTTTGTGAATGTTGACCTGTTTAAAGGTCTTGCTCACATCGGCTACGGAGAGCGTGATCACAACAGCTGGTGCTCTCATGCATGCTTTAGTGTTGCTTGCCTTGAAGCGAACATTTAGCTTGTCTGGTAGGCTTGCATCACTGGGTAGCTCATGGCTGGGTTTCCCTTTGTAGTCCAGAATATTTTTCAAGCCCTGACACATCCGACGAGTGTCAGAGCCGGTGTGGTAGGATTCAATCTCAGTCCGGTATTGTCGCTTTGCCCTTTTTGATGGTTCGTCTGAGGGCATAGCGGGATTGTTTGATTAGTGTCCTGCTCCTTGAAAACGGCAGCTCTAGCCTTTAGCTCGATGTGGATGTTGCCTGTAATCCATGGCTTCTGGTTGGGAAATGTATGTATGGTCACTGTGGGGACGATATATTTTGATGCACTTATTGATGAATCCGGTGACTGATGTGGTATACTCCTCAATGCCATTGGATGAATCCCCGAGCATATTCCAGTGTGTGTGTGCAAGCGCAAAGGAAATTAATGTGGATGTTTTCAGGTTATTCTGACCTTGAAATACCTCTTTAGGCTGCATCCCAAACGGAACCATATTAGTGCACTACTTTTAACCGATTCTAGTGAAAAGTAGTGCACTGTGTAGGTAATAGGGTGTCGTTTGGGATGCAGATGGATTCTTCTTCCTGTTATGACAAAGCCTTTGTACCGGCCAGCTGTAATACATATTGTTATGTGTGTGTGTTTGCGTGCGTCTGTTTGTGTATCAAAGAGAAAACATGTTTGTTGTACTAGTTTTGGAATCCTATACTTTCAGGCTTCATCCTATCAGCCATAAGTTAATTCCAATCAGACAATTCCATTCTAATGACTCTGGGTTGGATTAGTGCAGGGAACGTCTTGCTTTGGTACGGTTCTGTGCAGGGATCGTCTCTCTGGCCTGTGTGGTCCTTTTATCATAAGGTGGGCAGTAGGGGTCATGTTTTGGACATTGCAGCAGATACTGTGTGGGTGGATGGGTGTGTGTGTGTGTCCTCCTACAGTAGGTCTGTCTAAGTAACAGGAAGTCAGGAAGGGAAACATTGGGAGTTACAGAAAGTGATGCGATGGGTAAAGAATGTCACTCCACTGCTGCTCACTGTTAGAAACTGACCACACACACACCACCACCATGGGACCATGTGAAGACGAAACAATGTATTTACAGCTAGTGACCATTGGCAAAGCCGGAAGACTCTAAAAAGTCCCCAACACACCCTTAACGATTGTGTATGAGTGTGCGCGCCAACGCCCTGCTTCACTGTGTTTTTGCTGGTGACCAACCTTTGCTGTGTTTTGGATACTGGTAGCCAGCCTTCTCTGTGTTTTTTTTCTGGTGACCAATATTTGCAATTTTTTAAGTCACATTAAAATGGCTTGCTAAATTCCTATTGGAATCCAGCCAGAGTGGGGATATTCAACAACTGGAACTTTTACACTGGAAAAAACAAATTCAGTAATGGTTGCAAGAAGTCCAACTGACAGATTATATTAATTTAGAATTTATATTTATCTATCATTTATATTTATCTATCATTGACTAGCGTTATATGAATTAATCAATCAATGTACATGTAAAAGCAAAAAAGATATTGAAACAAACAGTTCTTAAGAATCAACTATAATAGAGCATGCTGGGAAATATAAACATGATGGGCTTGGTCAGACCAGCTTGACCAGCTAGAACATGCTGGTCAACCAGAATAACCTGCTAGACCATGCTGGACAGGCCAGCTTGACCATCATTAGACCAGCACTGACCAGCATGGACCAGTCTATGCTCTTTTTTTTGACAAACATGACCGACCACCTCGATTTGGTCTTATGTAGCAAAATTTGAAATTGTGTTTATTACATTGGATAAAAGCAGAGACACAGAGCTACAAAATGGTATATCATACACTGTATTTGACGAACAATGGGAAAGTAATTCTGCTTTGAAAGTTGATAAACTTGTAACCCCACTTTTAAGAAAATGGCAGTTGTTTTGATACACCTACTGGAGAGCTCTTCTTTGTCTATACATATTCAGCATCGTTCACACCCTCTTAAAGATATGGGTGGGGCTTACGCTTAAGGGTTCTGATGTGAGGTTATGTGCTAAACAGAGTGATTAAGGTAGTGCAGTAAACAACCAAAGATTTCAAGGCTACAAATGGTGAAAGTAGTAGCCTATAATAAGGAAAAAGCTAAGGGGTCTGAATTCTTAACGAATGCACTGTACTGTATATCCTAATATGACTTTGGTGCAGGTCATGTTGTTCCTCACGTTACCGTCTCTGGTAAACACACACTATATCAAATACAATCAAAATGTATTCATCACATGCGCAGGATACAGAAGGTGTAAACGGTACAGTGAAATGGTTACTTGCATAGTAGCAATATCAAAAATAGAAAGTGTCCCGATCAAAATATTTTATAGTTAGATGATGCTTAACTTAAGTTATAGCATTTTTGAGGTATTTGTATTTCGCGCCACGCGATTCCACTGGCTGTTGACTAGTCCCACCTAGCCCATAGAAGTTAAAGAATTATAGATAGACTACTCCTGGATGCAACCGCTGTGTCAGATTTTAAAATAGCTTTACGGAGAAATCATATTTTTCAATATTCTGAGTACATAGTTCGTCATCACAGCAAGCTATACAGACACCCGCCTGTGTATTCTCTTACCTTTGCTGATCTTCATCAGAATGCACTCCCAGGACTGCTACTTCCACAAGAAATTTTGTTTTTGTTCGAAATAATCCATATTTATGTCCAAATACCTCCGTTTTGTTCGTGTGAAAAGAGCACTATCCAAAGGCATAACGCGCAAGCGCGGTTCCAGAGACAAAAAGTCAAAATGTTCCATTACCGTTCTTAGAAGCATGTCAAACGTTGTTTAAAATCAATCTTTATGGTATTTTTTACGTAAAATGTAGATAATATTCCAACCGGACAATAGCATATTCATTCAAGAAGAAAAAGAAGGATCAGCGCGCTCGCGGGATCACGCATATCCAATCCCTTTGTCCCCAGGCAGTCCACTCAGTGACTGAGCTCCTATACTCTGCCCGGATACAGGAGACAGATGAAACAACTTTCTGAAGGCTTTTGATAGCCAATGGAAGCCTTAGGAAGTGCAACGTGACCCCACAGACACTGTAGTTTCGATTGAGAAATGTAGTTCTTCTTTTGAATCTCTGACTTTCCACTTCCTGGTTGGATTTTTCTCAGGTTTTTGCCTGCCATATGAGTTCTGTTATACTCACAGACACCATTCAGAGTGTTTTCTATCCAAATCTACTAATAATATGCATATTCTAGTTTCTGGGCCAGAGTAGTAACCAGTTTAATTTTGGTAAGTTTTTCATCCGGCCTGTGAAAATACTGCCCCCTACACCTCAACAGGTTAACCATATCTACATGTACATACTACCTCAATCAGCACGACTAACCGGTGTCTGTATGTAGCCACGCTACTGTATATAGCCTCGCTACTGTTATTTTTCACTGTCTTTTTACTGTTGTTTTTATTTCTTTACTTACCTTTTGTTTACCTAATACCTTTTTTGCACTATTGGTTAGAGCCTGTAAGTAAGCATTTCACTGTATTTCACTGTGTTGTATTCGGCGCACGTGACAAATAAACTTTGATTTGACATTACTACACAGATCATACACTTAACGTTAGCTAGTGAGCCAGCAAGCTAACGTTCCCTAGCTAGCTAACAGTACACTTTAACCTCCCTGGGCAAGGTGGGACGCTTCCGATTTCAAAAAGGCTTTACAGCGAAAGCAAAACATTAGATTATGTCAGGAGACATAATCAAAAAATAATCACACAGCCATCCGGCCGTGCAAATACTGCCCCCTAGCCCCAACAGGTTAACTTGCAATGAAAATTACTTTCTGACAATCTGAAAATGTGTCTAGACCTTTATACATGGATAAACGCTTCATGGCAGACTGGAACCACTTTCACTAAGTAAGACATCCGGCTTTGTCGTTTCCGTTTTGTTTGTAGCTACAGCTTGTTTGGCCCATTGTGTCAAGTCACTCCAGTTCACACTGACCATGTGCAGAAAGTAGTCAGTCACAACATTTTCCCAGTGATCTTTGTTGATAGTGCCTGCAAAATCCAGGGCAGAAATGTTGTTGAGAACAGTAGTAACACTTCTGCAGTCTCCATGGCTAATGTTATATCTTTCAAAAAAGCTGCAGTAGCAAGGATTATCTACACATACTGAGCAGCTCATGTCATAGACAGAAGCATGCTAAATGGCAGACCAATCCAAACTCATCTCTTGGCATGTCCAGCCCATCCATTATCTCAGTCAATCACGGCTAGCGGGAATGTTCATGTCTTTTTTTTTCTGTGGCTAAACCAACTTGACTCGTCTTTTTTTTTGTATTTACAGATGGCATTCAAGTTTATTAAGGCACATGAAAGTTCACATGTTCCAGAAGGCATTTCTGCCCCAAAACACATTTTGATAAAAAAAAATGCCTCTCCTGTGAAGTAGTGACATGTGACATATGCCTTGCTTCCTGAAATGGGTCACAAATACAGTGAGCTCCAAAAGTATTGGGACAGTGACAGATGTTTTGTTGTTTTGGCTCTGTACTCCAGCGCTTTGGATTTGAAATGATTCAATGAGCATGAGGTTAAAGTGCAGACTGTCTGTTTTAATTTGAGGGTATTATCCTCTCTAGGGCAGGCGGGACGAATTCGTCCCACCTACGTAACAGCCATTTGAATCCTGTGGCGCGATTTTCAAATACCTTTGAAATGCTATTACTTCAATTTCTCAAACATATGACTATTTTACAGCTATTTAAAGACAAGACTCTCGTTAATCTAACCACACTGTCCGATTTCAAAAAGGCTTTACAACGAAAGCAAAACATCAGATTATGTCAGCAGAGTACCCAGCCAGAAATAATCAGACACCCATTTTTCAAGCTAGCATATAATGTCACAAAAACCCAGAAGACAGCTAAATGCAGCACTAACCTTTGATGATCTTCATCAGATGACACACCTAGGACATTATGTTATACAATACATGCATGTTTTGTTCAATCAAGTTCATATTTATATCAAAAAACAGCTTTTTACATTAGCATGTGATGTTCAGAACTAGCATACCCCCGCAAACTTCCGCCGAATTTACTAACAATTTACTAAATTACTCACGATAAACGTTCACAAAAAGCATAACAATTATTTTAAGAATTATAGATACAGAACTCCTCTATGCACTCGATATGTCCGATTTTAAAATAGCTTTTCGGTGAAAGCACATTTTGCAATATTCTAAGTAGATAGCCCGGCATCACAGGGCCAGCTATTTAGACACCCACCAAGTTTAGCCTTCACCAAACTCAGATTTACTATTAGAAAAGTTTGATTACCTTTCCTGTTCTTCGTCAGAATGCACTCCCAGGACTTCTACTTCAATAACAAATGTAGGTTTGGTCCAAAATAATCCATAGTTATGTTCCAACAGCGATGTTTTGTTCATGCGTTCTAGACACTATCCCAATGGTAAATAACGGTCATGCGCACGGCGCATTTCGTGACAAAAGATTTCTAAATATTTTATTACCGTACTTCGAAGCATGTCAACCGCTGTTTAAAATCAATTTTTATGCAATTTTTCTCGTAAAAAAGCGATAATATTCCGACCGGGAATCTGCAATTAGGTAAACAGCCGAAAGAAAATATATCACTGGGTCGACTCGGGCACGAGCCTAATTCCTTTGTCCTCTGATCGGCCACTTGGCAAAGGCGATTATGTGTTTCAGCCTGAGGCTGCCTCGTCATCGTTCAGGTTTTTCCCGGGCTCTGAGAGCCTATTGGAGCCGTAGGAAGTGTCACGTTACAGCTAAGATCCTGACTCTTCAATAAACAGAAGCAAGAACAACAACACCTTGTCAGACAGGCCACTTCCTGCATGAAATCTTCTCAGGTTTTTGCCTGCCATATGAGTTCTGTTATACTCACAGACACCATTCAAACAGTTTTAGAAACTTTAGGGTGTTTTCTATCCAAAGCCAATAATTATATGCATATTCTAGTTACTGGGCAGGAGTAGTAACCAGATTAAATCGGGTACGTTTTTTATCCGGCCGTGTAAATACTGCCCCCTACCCCCAACAGGTTATCAACCATATTGGATGAACCGTTTAAAAAAAATACTTCACTTTTTGTACATAGTCCCCCCATTTTAGGGGACAATTTTTTGGGGGACAAGTTAACTTATGTCTACTAAATCAAGTCAAAAGTCAAAAGTTTTTTATTTGGTCCCATATTCCTAGCACGCAATGATTCAATCAAGCTTGTGACTCTTCAAACTTGTTGGAATCACTTTTATTGCACATAAGAATATAATGTTTCTAAACACTTTCACACTTCAGTGAGCACAAATCCACCATACCGATGCCTACCCCCATGTACCCTGCTAAGCTTTGGAACAAATAGAGCACTGACAACTGTCCATATAGCTAGCTAGCATGCTAATTGTATCTAGCTAGCTAGCTATCCTGCTAACCTTATCTAGCTATCTAATGTTATCTGTTTTTGCTGGGGGGTTTTTCACTACACCGTATTCAAAACATTAGCCAGCTGGCTCTATGGCTGGTTCTGGAGCTAGATTTGTCATAATCATTGATTTAGTGAAAACTTCACGACAGATGGAAACCAATCTTGACTTCGCCATCTATTGTTATCTCAAGTTTTGGCATCTTCCATATATTGCGGCTGCGAATCCGCTGTAGAAATAGTTAGAAACAATAAGATGAAGCTCCGGTAATATGGATAACTATAGCTGATATGCGTTTTTCTGCATTGTAATGGACACGGTAGGTAAGCTGTTGGCAGGTTTCAGCTGCGGTTCAGAGAAGTCAAGAAGGAATTTATTAAGTCTGGCTCATCCTTGGGAGCAATTTCCAAACGCCTGAAGGTACCACGTTCATCTGTACAAACAATAGTACGCAAGTATAAACACCATGGGACCACGCAGCTGTCATACCGGGGTGACATGGTAGCCTAGTGGTTAGAGTGTTGGACTAGTAACTAAAAGGTTGCAAGTTCAAATCCCTAACCTGACAAGGTACAAATCTGTCTTTCTGCCCCTGAACAGGCAGTTAACCCACTGTTCCTAGGCCGTTCATTAAAAATAAGAATTTGTTCTTAACTGACTTGCCTAGTTAAATAAAGGTTAAAAAAAATAATTTAATAAAACGCTCAGGAAGGAGACGCGTTCTGTCTCCTAGAGATGAACATTCTTTGGTGCAAAATAACTGCAAAGGACTTTGTGAAGATGCTGGAGGAAACAGGTACAAAAGTATCAATATCCATAGTAAAACGAGTCCTATATCGGCATAACCGATATAGGACTCAGCAACTGCTCCAAAACTGCCATAAAAAAGCCAGGCTACGGTTTGCAACTTCAAAGATTGTACTTTTTGGAGCAATGTCCTCTGGTCTGATGACTCAAAAATAGAACTGTTTGGCCATAATGACCATTATGTTTGGAGGAAAAAGGGGGAGGCTCTTCGGCAAGCCGAAGAACACCATCCCAACCGTGATGCACGGGGGTGGCAGCATCTTGTTGTGTGGGTGCTTTGCTGCAGGAGGGATTGGTGCAGTTCACATTTCATTTGTAAAGTCATGCCCCCCTTGTCCTTGACTTTTACTAAATAAGTTTATATAACACACTGTCGTTAGAATGTTAATATCACAAACAGAACTGGAGTTATAACCAGTTTTAGGAGGGCATGTCATTGTTTGAATGGTTTTCCCCGGCCTGGTCTGCTCCTTCTCCATGAATTGAATGTGCCGTGCCCAGTTGATAATCACCCAGATAATTGCCTCAAAACTGAACCTAAACTATAACAAAACTAATTTCACACATATAAAAATGAAGTATAGTGTGATGGGGGAGAATGGGTGAGTTATGAAAGAAATACAGGGCGGGCCATTCTAATTTATTCATCTATTCTAATTATAACCTCAAAACGATGTACCCTATATCAGTCCACTGAATCCAAGCAGTGTTATTAGTGGACTCTAAGCCTCCTTGGAGTAGTCTACAAAGTGAGAGCCTGTGTAATTTACAATGGCAAGACCAAGACTAATGGATGCACATGCTGCGTTAGCGTTGCGACAAGATCTAAATGAAAACGACTCGGATGGCGGGGAAGAAATGGATTAGGATATCGCTGATGATTAGGTATTCTGATTCATGCTGAACGGCTTTCCATATCTGGGAAAGGATCCATATTGGGCAGCGGTGAGCGAGTGTCAGATAATGTTTTGGATCAGCTGACATGGCTGTACTAGTTGAAAGGAGGACAGCACATAGCACGCTGGCCTTGTGCTGTGTTCTACAAAATGTTTGACTTGACTGCTATCAATGCACACGTGTTGTTCAAGCAGTGCGTGAATAACACCATGAGCAGAAGAGACTTCATCATGAGTCTGGCACACAGGGCTACGTGAGAGACATATGAGGGCCAAGGCAGCAGCAAAGTTGCTACGTGTGCCTAATTGCGCACATCTCCCGGGGAAGAAAAAGTGCAAGGTGGGCAGATGCACTCAAAACAGAACCCATGACACCTGTTTCAGCTGCGAGCGACATGTTTGTGGGAAGTGTTGCAATCAAGTGAAAGTGACAAAGATTTGTGGTGACTTTTAGGACAAGTGATAACAGCTAAATGAGATCCAACTGTTGCGTGAATACGCACGCCATACTGTAAGCACGAGCAAGGCCATAAATAATGTGTCCAATTACTGACAATAATAGACTATTTTTGACTGCTGTCATATCGACACTTAAATTCATTATAATGCCATTATTGCTTTTGTGCTGATTTTCACTTCACAAGCATGCTTGGCGCTTATACTGATGTTTAGGCTACTGATATTTTTCTGATATTTTTATTTTCTTATTTGACTGTTTGTCTTGTAGTTTGGGTATTTGTATTTGTTTTGTCATTATAAAAATAAGATGTTATTGTGTTTCAAAGCACATGCTTTTTTTCATAGTTGTAACAAAGGCACTCCAATAATAAAATGTATTTTACACTTTAAATTCTGTGCTTTTAGTGGTTTTACATTTGTCCATATAGCCTACAGTAACATAAACTAATGTTCTTACAAATATTTACATATCGTATTTTGTTACCTAAGACCTTCATAAACCCAACCAAATGTGGTTCAGTTTTCTTTAAACAGATACTACACATTTTAGCCACCGCTAGCTAACCATCAATGGAAGTGATGGGGACAATTGTGCAAGTAAAAAAAACATCAAACCAAATATATTGATTTGAGTTTTCACATGCACCCCCCTCCCCGAAGGCTATTGGCAAGACCTCCCCCGTTGTGCCAAGGAACGGGTAAAACAATACCCTAACCCCCTTACCTTCCTCCTTCTCCTGACAAAACAATGGGCATTCCTGCCATTCCTAATGCCTCTTCCTCTCTCTCTAACTCATCCCATCTCATATCCCCGTTCTTTCTTCCTCTCTTTGAATGTGTCTTAAATGGCACCCTATTCCCTATAAAGTGCACTACTTTTGTCCAGAGTCCTATGGGCCCTGGTCAAAGGTAGTGCACTTTAAAGGTAATAGGGTGCCATTTGGGACACTAACTCTAACTCAACACATCAACTCCTCTCTTCTTTAATCTATTTACCAGAGGAGGACAAACCATAACTTTCTCTACCACTAATCAGACCCAGGGTGTGTGTGTGTGTTTTAAATGCAGGATTCTGCCACAGTTGAAATGTGCCCTGTCAGCGCTCAGCGGAGTAGACAGAAATCGTCTTTGTGTGTGTGTCTCAGTATTTGTGTTTCTGTGTTGGTTAGTGTCTCTCTGTGAGTGTTTCGTCTCTATGCCTTTGTCTGTGTCTTTGTGTGTGTGTTTCATCTCTTTTTATCTCTGTGTGTTTCTCTTTTTTGTGTGCATGTCCTCTCTGCGTGTGGCCTGCTATAGTGATTACTGCAGCTGAGTCCTCCTGGCTTCTATTAGCTGTCCCATTAAACAGAGATTCCAATGATACATGACCTCCACACACACATTCATTCACACACACACATACACTACGACAAGATGTGCATGTCTCGTGGGAAGAGGGATAGGATCTTGTCAGATCAACTGCATGTGAGAATGTGAAACATGACGATGGACATAATAGCACCACGGTGAGTGTGCGTGTGATCACTGTGTATGGCTGGTAAAAGGTCCTCCATATTTTTGAAATATACACTCAACAAAAATATAAACGCAACATGAAACAATTTCTAAGATTTTACTGAGTTACAGTTCATATTAGGAAAACAGTCAGTTGAAATAAATTCATTAGGCCTTAACCTATGGATTTCATGACTGGGAATACAGATATGCATCTGGTGGTCACATCCACCTTAAAAAAATGTAGGTGCGTGGATCAGAAAGCCAGTCAGTATCTGGTGTGACCACCATTTGTCTCATGCAGTGTGACACATCTTCGTCGCATAGAGTTGATCATGCTGTTGATTGTGGCCTGTGGAATGTTGCCCCACTACTCTTCAATGGCTGTGCGAAGTTGCTGGATATTGGCAGGAACTGGAACACACAGTCGTACACGTCGATCCAGAGCATCCCAAACACGCTCAATGGGTGACATGTCGGAGTATGCAGGCCATACTTGACACGGCTTATGGTGTAGAAATAAACATTACATTCTCAGGCAACAGCTCTGGTGGACATTCCTGTAGTCAGCATGCCAATTGCACGCTCCCTCAAAACTTGAGACATCTGTGGCATTGTTTTGTGTGACAAAACTGCACATTTTAGAGCAGCCTTTTATTGTCCACAGCACAAGGTGCAGCTGTGTAATGATCATGTTGATTAATCAGCTTGTGGATGGATTATCTTGGCAAAGGAGAAATGCTGACTAACAGGGATGTAAGCCAATTTGAGAGAAATATGCTTTTTGTATGTGTGGAACATTTCAGGGATATTTTTATTTCAGCTCATGAAACAATGGGACCAACACTTTACATGTTGCGTTTATATTTTTGTTCAGTATATATTTTTCTCGAGTTTGTTGGATAGACATGGGGAGGAGACACAAGAAAGTAAGGAAGAGAGATGGTAGAAAGGTGTGGGGCATGATTCGAACCCATGCCAGCACTGGAACACTGGAATGTGCTCTGAAGGCAGCGGCTAGACCACTCGTATGTTTTATTCTCTGGAGTGACAATGGTGATATACAGGCAGGAAACACCAACATAAAGTGTCTTAATAGGGCGTTGGGCCTCCACGAGCCGCCAGAACAGTGTCATGTCTTTGGCATCATTAAAGTGAAGACTGTTATTTTATCAAATCAATTCTCTGTAATTATTATTACGTGATTAAACTTATCATGTAAATGTAATTAACTAGGAAGTTGGGGCACCAAGGAAAATCTTCAGATTACAAAGTTATAATTTTCGTAATATAACTTAAGATATTTTAATATCTGATCAATTAGTCTTCTAATTAATGAATTATTCTTTACCTCACGTTCGTCTCATTCCAAACGTCATAAATTGTTGGTTATCTGCATGAACCCAGCCTTTACTATGAATCATCCATACACCAATTGTCTTAATCATTTATTGACTAACTAACTAAATAATCACAGAAATGTATAAACAAACAAACGGTAGATATGGTTACGAGGAAATGATAGGGGAGGTTCCCTAGTGGGCTAAGCCGATATGCCGGCATGGTGGACAAAGGGAAGTGGGTGTGGACTGAGAAGGGAGGGAATTACAAAAGAGTCACTACACAGTTGATAATTATATTAATTGAAATGCTAATCCTTTGCACATGAACGCTCACTCATTCGGGAATAATTGCAATCAATATATTTTTATGCCCAGTGTGTCATCGGGATCTCTGTTGGAATCGTCAGTCCTTCTGTTGGAAAGTTCATCCGAGCATCTCTCTGTTTCTCTGAAGTCTTTCATGGTTACAATGGTTACTTCAAAGTACCATTCAGAAATATTCTTATAGAATAGATGTTTCGGCGGTTGTCAGTCTTCTCATCCCATGGTACATAATTTCTTGCTGCAGACTAGTAATTAGTATCGAAGATTTGCTCTTATTCTGTCGGGATCGATAGTCTCAGAGTTTAACCATTTCCACCCGTGTAGCCAATGCTCCACGTGGTATGGTTAGGAAATCAACAACCATTGTAACCTTAGTGGACACTGAGGTTTTTGTGGTCTCTACTAAAACCTTCGCCCCCTCAGCTGACTGAGGTACGCATGGTCTGAAGAGGATTTATTCAGGTGGGGGTTTTATTCGTAACAGTAGAAAAGGGCTGTCCCATGAGCCAGATCATGTCTGTGCTCATGGGGGCGGGTCAATGACTTAGTTAAACTTTAAAGGGAATACAATTCTCTCACATTAACGGTTTAAAATCACATTACATAATTTCACAAATAGTTTCCTCTTCACTCATTCATTTTAAACAATTAGATGCAAACCTCATAACGGAGGCTCCTGTATAAACATAGTTATGGTAATGTGGCTGTATTGTCTTTCATGAGGTCACAAACATGAAACAAAATGGACCGGGTCGTAGCTGGCTTCTCCACCGACCATTTACACATTCTCCAAAACATGGATATTGTTCAGTTCTCAAGTTCTGTGATGTAGAAGAAGTTCCATTGTTCTCTTTATGCATGGCCAGGAGGAGACAGTCTCCTCCAAGACTTTACGACCTGAGATAACAGAACCTGGGTGTAGAATGGAGAATGGGGGAAGCGACTCGCTATACCCAAAGAAGGCCACGTCCTGACAACAGCTTCAATGTGCCTTGGCATATATTCTACAAGTGTCTGGAACTCTATTGGAGGGATGTGACACTATTCTTCCACGAGATATGTTATAATTTGGTGTTTTGGTGATGGTAGTGAAAACGCAGCTTCAGGCACCGCTCCAGAATCTCCCAGTGTCCAATTGGGTTGAGATCTGGTGACTGAGACACACACACACTCTTTAAACCCCCTATGCTCCTTTGAGGCCCCTCTTTCAAAGTCACTGAGATCTCTTCTTCTAGCCATGGTAGCCAAAATAATGGGCATCTAGGCATTTTTATATATAACCCTAAGCATGATGGGATGTTAATTGCTTAATTATCTCAGGAACCACACTTGTGTGGAAGCACCTGCTTTCACTAATGTGACCCTAAGCATGATGGGACCTTAATTGCTTAATTAACACAGGAACCATGGGGGAGAGGGTTCCACATTTTGGGGGGTGTTTGTCACATTGGAATTTTCAACTACATTCCTTTCTTTTTAAATAGCTATAGAAAGTAAGTAAGTGAGATATAGAGAGAGAGAGAGAAAGTGGGGAGACATACATACATACAGTTGAAGTCGGATGTTTACATACACCTTAGCCAAATACATTTAAACTCAGTTTTTCACAATTCCTGACATTTAATCCTAATAACAATTCCCTGTCTTAGGTCAGTTAGGATCACCACTTTATTTTAAGAATGTGAAATGTCAGAATAATAGTAGAGAGAATGATTTATTTCAGCTTTTATTTCTTTCATCACATTCCCAGTGGGTCAGAAGTTTACATACACATTTACATTTTAGTAATTTAGCAGACGCTCTTATCCAGAGCAACTTACAGTAGTGAATGCATACATTTCATACAATTTCATACATTTCATACATTTTTTTTGTTCTGTGCTGGTCCCCCGTGGGAATCAAACCCACAACCCTGGCATTGCAAACACCATGCTCTACCAACTGAGCTACAGGGAAAGCTACACTCAATTAGTATTTGGTAGCATTGCCTTTAAATTGTTTAACTTTGGTCAAATGTTTCGGGTAGCCTTTCACAAGCTTCCGACAATAAGTTGGGTGAATTTTGGCCCATTCCTCCTGACAGAGCTGGTGTAACTGAGTCAGGTTTGTCGAACTCCTTGCTCGCACACGCTTTTTCAGTTCTGCCCACAAATGTTCTATGCGATTGAGGTCAGAGCTTTGTGAAGGCCACTCCAATACCTTGACTTTGTTGTTCTTATGCCATTTTGCCACAACTTTGGAAGTATGCTTGGTGGTCATTGTCCATTTGGAAGGCCCATTTGCGACCAAGCTTTAACTTCCTGACTGTCTTGAAATGTTGCTTCAATATATCCACATAATTTTCCTCCCTCTTGATGCCATTTTGTGTAGTGCACCAGTCCCTTCTGCAGCACCACCCACAACATGATGTTGCCACCCCCATGCTTCGCGGTTGGGATGGTGTTCTTTGGCTTGCAAGCGTCAACATTTCTTCCTGCAAACATAACGATGGTCATTATGGCCAAACAGTTCTATTTTTGTTTCATCAGACCAGAGGACATTTCTCCAAAAGTACAATCTTTGTCCCCATGTGCAGTTGCAAACCGTAGTCTGTTTTTTTATGTTGGTTTTGGAGCAATGGCTTCTTCCTTGCTGAACGGCCTTGCTGAACGGTCGATATAGGACCTGTTTCCTCCAGCATCTTCACAAGGTCCTTTGCTGTTGTTCTGGGATTGATTTTCACTTTTCGCACCAAAGTATGTTCATCCCTAGGAGACAGAACGCGTCTCCTTCCTGAGCAGTATGACGGCTGCGTGGTCTCATGGTGTTTAAACTTGCGTACTATTGTTTGTACAGATGAACGTGGTACCTTCAGGCGTTTGGAAATTGCTCCCAAGGATGAACCAGACTTGTGGAGGTACACAATTTTTTCCAGAGGTCTTGGCTGCACTGAGTTTGAAGGTAGGCCTTGAAATACATCCACAGGTACACCTCCAATTGACTCAAATGATGTCAATTAGCCTATCAGAAGCTTCTAAAGCCATGACATCATTTTCTGGAATTTTCCAAGCTGTTTAAAGGCACAGTCAACTTAGTGTATGTAAACTTCTGACCCACTGGAATTGTGATACAGTGAAATAATCTGTCTGTAAACAATTGTTGGAAAAATGACTTGTGTCATGCACAAAGTAGGTGTCCTAACCAACTTGCCAAAACTATAATTTGTTAACAAGAAATTTGTGGAGTGGTTGAAAAACAAATTTTAATGACTCCGACCTAAGTGTATGTAAACTTCCGTCTTCAACTGTACATACACACACACACACACACACAGTCTCAGTAACAAACAGAGTATTGTCCTTCTGTGGACTTCACCCTTCCTGATAGATCCCCCTGGAATGGACCTTAGTCTCCCTGCACTGATTAACTGGTGTGTGTGTGTGTGATGGGGGACCACAAAGTAAACAAACTGTCTGATTTCAGTCTGGTACGTAGAGAAACACACACATTACTGAGGACCCATAAAGCAAACAAATATGCGATGATTGCAGTCTGAACACAAAGGGAGAGGGGGGAGAGTGAGAGGGGGTAGAAGGGGTGAGAGCAGGGAGAGGGGGAGGTTTGAGACAGAGGGGTGTTGAGGTTGTGACTATAGTTAACCCTCTGCCTTCTGAAGATAGCACGTTATGTAAGAAATCTAAACACACACACTGACACGCTTGAAGATTGCAGCGACAGTGGCATCTGGAAATCCTCTTCAACCCCAAGTTCAGACTAATATTGTGTGTGTGTGTGTGTGTGTGTGCGCGAGTTCTCGATCGGAGTCTGTCTTCTCCCACTGTTCTGGATGTTGTTAAAGTGAATTTTCAGCAGGATTTCTTGATCTTTTATCACCTTTATCTCCACAATTTTGTGGTATCAAATTGGTAGTTACAGTTTTGTCCCATCACTGCAACTCCTGTTGGGAGAGGCGAAGGTCGAGAGCCATGCGTCCTCCAGAACACGATCCTGCCAAGCCGCACTGCTTGCTTTACCCGGAAGCCAGCCGCACCAATGTGTCGGAGTAAACACTGTACATCTGGCGAACGAGGTCGGCTTGCAAGCGCCCGGCCCGCCACAAGGAGTCACTAGAGCGCAATGGGACAAGGAAATCCCGGCCGGCCAAACCCTCCCCTAACCCGGACGACGCTGGGCCAATTGTGCACTGCCTCATGGGTCTCCCGGTCATGGCCGTCTGTGACACAGCCTGGGATCGAACCCTGGGCTGTAGTGATGCCTCAAGCCCCGCAATGTAGTGCCTTAGACCGCTGCGCCACTCGGGAGGCCTCACAAGGAGTTCTGTAGATGAATTTTGAATCTTCAGACTGCCTACTTCTCCCACTGCTCTCTCCTTTCTTTCTCTCCCCGTCCTCTACTCCTCTTTTTCACTCTCTCCTATACATACCCTGCTGAGGTCTTCTCATCTCTGTGTTGTACTATCGCTACTCAGCAAAGGGCAAGAAAACACCAGTCTGGCTGGATGCCACAATAACACTAATCTCTTCTTCTCTTCCTTCTCTCTTTTTACCCCTCTATTTCTCCCTTTCCATCTCTCTCTCCATTTGAGCCCCTCTGAAATGTTCTCTCTCGATGCTTCTGCAGTTCCAAAACTGGTGACTTCCTTTTTCTCTCCCTCTCACTCCTGCCCTCTTCCCCCCTCTCTCCCCCTCCTTCTCTATCTCTCTCTCTCGCTCCATCTCTCCCCTCCCTTCCTCTCTCTTCTTCCCTCTCTCTCTCTCCCTCCTGCTCCCTCCCCCCTCTTCTAGACAGGAAGTACCTCTGCGTATTTCCCTGTGTGGAACAATAACACTGTGGAACTCTGGGTATTATTTTAACAGCGTCCCAGTCTTTATCTGCTCCGAACATAGCTTCCTCTGCCTCTCTTTCTGTTGCTCTCTCTCTCTTCCTCTCCCCCTGAGTCACTCACAGTATTCTGCCTAGAGAAAGATGGAGGGATTTAATGGGAGTGGGGGAGGGAGGGAGGATGGGGGAAACAAAGGCAGAGAGAGAGCTATGTTTGGTCTAAGTGACTGAAGCGAGGGACGGTGAAAGGGAGGGAGAGAGAGGGACAAGAGGGTAGATGAGGTTTGTTGGTTGTTTTTTTGGAGTCTAGGTCAGTTGAGATGGACCACAGAGAGAGAGAAGACTGAACACAGTCTCGTTCTGTTACTAGAGGACTATGGTGCTGCTCTGATGGATAGAACTACTCCTAGAAACAGAACCTAACTCTCTTAATAGGGCTAGGACTGTTGGACTACTCCTAGAGACAGAACCAAACCCACCCAGCAAGGCCAGAGAACTGGATTAAGGAGGGAAGGAGACAAAAGGATTGAGAATTTAAGGGAACTTCTTATCCCAACAGTTTTTTTGCCTCTTTTGAACACCGCAGTGGAAATGTTATGTTGAAGACTTGATAAACAGTAGTAAGTAGCCGGACCACCTTTTTTGGCCTAAATCCATTTTCATCTGTGTTGGATTGAAGATATTTGGGCATCTTTGTAAGGACTGCTCTCAGACCAGTCTATGGTTGAACTAGCGTTGGGCCTGACCCTGACTGTGACCCAGTAGACACGGTTCTAGGATCAGGTGTGACTAGGGCCTCTTCTGTGTGGATCCACTCTGGTATGTTATAGACTGACTTGGGAACAGTTAGAAAGTATTGGGTGTTTGTTTCCTCTTATCATCTCCTTTAGTTCCTCTCCTTTTCTCTTTTTATTCCCTACCTTCCATTAATCTTCTCCCTTCTGTGCAGTGTGTACTGTTCTACCTTCACTCCTCTTTGTGTCTTTGAACTTGTAGGCGTCTTCAAGGTGTGACTGGGTGTGTGTCTGATCTCTGTTTTTGTGTGTCTAATGTGTATATAATTTCATTACTCAGTGTCATTATGACTCAGAGTAAATGACCTTCAATCTAGTCTCTTCAACTTTATTCTAGTTTAGGAGTCAGTATCAGTCAGCTGTTCTAGTTTCTTCTACCACATACAGTATTATCAGTTGTTTCTGTATCATTTTTTCACACAGTCATACATTCACAATGTTTTATGGGTCAAAGTGACATAAATAATGTCTATACATAAACCATGGTACATGGTTTATCTTGCTATCCATCCATCAGTCAGAGTAAAGCATTCAGCTACTGTTCTGTAGACTATGTTTTTAAATAGAACTAAGGACGGTCTTGTCTTGTGAAGTTTATTTGATTTCCTGAATGTTTGACAGTGTCCGACACTGATTGGTTCCAGTCGCTAACTGGCTAATCAGGTTAACTGTGGCTTGGTATGTCGAGGGCGATTAACTGTTCCTTTGTATCTGGCTGCTTGACAAATGTAACACTAGGACTAGGTCAGTGGAACACATTCTGGCTGAGTATAGTAGAACTACATTATATCTCTTTTTTTTCCATTTCAATATATTTTTTAATAACTCTGTTTCATCACATCATGTTTCACAAAGATGTCTGAGTACAGTAGATTATCTCAAAGTATACTGCAGAAGACAAAAATGAGAGATATTTGGATATCAAATATCTCACATTTTTGTCTTCGGCAGTATACTTCTAAATAACTTTTCTTCATGTATTTCCTAGTGTAGTTCAATGGATCAGATTCTAAGTACAGTATATCTCTAAATACAGTATGGGCTGGTTTTTCCAGACACAGATTCATTTCCTTTCTATATTTGCTTCTTGTTTTTTTTATTTTAGCTTGGTTTTCATAGTCATCAATCATCCCAGTGTAACATCCGTCGTTAAAGGTAGACCAAGGCGCAGCGTGAGTTGGGTTCATCATACTTTATTTTAAATGTGAACCAGCAAAAACAATAAACAATACAACGAACGAAAAGCTATGCGTGCAAACACATGCAACACAAGGACAAGATCCCACAACTGACTGTGGGAAAAAGGGCTGCCGAAGTATGATTCCCATTCAGAGACAACGAAGGACAGCTGCCTCTGATTGGAAACCATACTCGGCCAATAAAGAAAAAACAACATAGACATACAACACATAGAATGCCCACCCCATGTCACACCCTGACCTAACCAAACAGAGAAAAACGACTCTCTCAGGTCAGGGCGTGACACCCAGGCCCAATCTGGGCTCCATTAACAGTCCTGGGGCAAAACTAATCTTAGGTCCATTCATAGTCCTGGAATAAATGATAATAGTGTTTGTTCTATACCGTTTGGGAACTTCCAAAATCTCTCCCTAATTCCTGAACTATACCAAGAGGAACATTTTCAGGGAACAGACAATCATTCTGACAAGTGCACACATGGACACACACACACACACACACAATCGTCCTGAGAGGAATCCAAAAGGAGCAATTTTAGGAATTATTCCGTTTACTTTAATGAATGGCCATAAATCATAAACAGAAATATTCCCAAAGTGTTCTGACTTCCGACTGTGCCAGATCCTCATTCTTCCTCCATAATATTCCCGGAATTCCTCTGTCGAAATTCTCTCCTGAGAGGAAAGCTTTTTCAGAGTTATTCCCGGTGCGTTATTCCGAAGTTATTAATAGCTTCAGAATAATGGGCCATTCATGAGCAGGAATCTCCTGGGAACTCACCGAAGTTTGTTCCAGGCTCCTACCGGGCATATATACACTGCTTATGGTACTTCCTTTTGGGTGTACACAGACTTCCTTTTGGGTGTACCGACAAATCATGTTACCCCTACTGTAGTTACATTATCCCTTTTTTTTCTTTAACCTTTATTTAACTAGGCAAGTCAGTTAAGAACAAATTCTTATTTACAATGACGGCCTACATCGGCCAAACCCGGACGACACTGGGCTAATTGTGCGTCGCCCTATGGGACTCCCAATCACGGCCGGTTGTGATACAGCCTGGATTCGAACCAGGCTGTCTGTAGTGACGCCTCAAACACTGAGATGTAGCGCCTTAGACTGCTGCGCCACTCGGGAGCCAATCCCTCACCTGTATGTGTGTTCTCGCTCTCTCTCTCCAGACGCAGTGTACCTGTGATCAGGCCTCACTCGTGGCACCTAGCCAAGCTTTCCTCAACGGAGTCCCCCCACAGTTCTACCCCTGTTCCCCCTCCTACCCCCCCTTCCCCCCCATCTGCCATGCAGCTCCATCCTGGGCCCTACACACTACCCTGGCACTCTACAGCAGACAACAGGTAACATACACACAGATGCATATATACAGACACATACACACAAACACACTGGGCCATATACACTACCCTGGCACAGCAGACAGCAGGTAATGGTAATTTATATTGGGAAGATACGGGACGACTAAGTACCCTGGTTTATATGTGAATTAGAGTTTAGAGCAGTCTGTCCCATTCTATCCGATTCCCCCGGAGAATCTTGTCTCCCAACCTTCTATCAAGCTACGTTTGCACACGCCACGTTTGTGTGTGTCATAATTATAATACTGATAATCATAATACTGAATGAATCGTGAATAATGATGAGTTAGAAAGTTACAGAGGGTAAAACATCATACCCCCAAGAAATGCTAACCTCCCCTTTTATTGGTAATGGTGAGAGGTTAGCATGTCTTGGGGGTATGATCTTTGACCCGATGTAACTTCCTCACTCATCATTATTCACGATTCATTCAAGATTATCCTTAATCATGGTAGCATCCACATTAATGTAGAAGTGCTTAGAAACATATATTCTTATTTACAATAAAAGTGACTCCAAATTCACACAATACATTATTTACCATTAATTTCTATTGGGCACAAAATAATCTGAAACACAACCAAAACGAACTGCAAATGCATCCAACAAGCTTGTAGAGTCACACGGTTGATTATAGTCATTGCGTGCTAGGAATATGGGACCAAATACTAAACTTTTGATTACTTTATTTATAAGAATATTTAGGGATGTCAATAATTTTAACCCGTACCGTTTTGAGAACAATTATTATAACTTGTTAAACAAAATCTCTTTCTCTGAGCAATTGTGTTAGTATAAAATAATATAATTTCCCCAAATAATTTCCAACCCCTGTGTGTGTGTGTGTGTGTGTGTGTGTGTGTGTGTGTGTGTGTGTGTGTGTGTGTGTGTGTGTGTGTGTGTGTGTGCACTCGCATGTGTGTGCGTACCTGAGCTGTGTGTGTGTGCATATCTGAGCTGTGTGTGTTTGAGGCTGGGTACACAGTCTTGTGGGAGTGTATAGTTGGGCAGACCAGACCAGGAGAATTTTGTCCCTGTGACGTGTTTCTGATGACTAGAAATCACACACACTCACTCGCACGCACACAGAGCAGACTAAGGGTATTTTGACCTGTGACCTGTTTCCAAAGACTAACAATCATCAGGAAGCTTAGTGACCTCATCGTGTTCGAAAGTCAATAGCATCACACCGGATAACAGGGGTATTTTCAGACAGCCATCGATTCACGCATTCCTCACTGGCTGATCACTCAATGGTAGGACCCTCAAACTTTCAAAATGGCTTTTCACACTACTGAGACAAACCGGGCCGAGCCAAAGTTGCGGGAATAATATTTGAGCCAGCACAGTTTAATTTGGGTCGGGTACCATTGTATAAAGAGGGTATAAGTCTTGCTTCCCAAATGGTACCCTATTCCCTCATAGTGCACTGCTTTTAGCCTGAGCGAATAGTATAATTTTGGATTGACCCTAAATCTGTGAGGATGGAGAACCACCAATGATTTCAACAACTACAAAAAAATCTAAATAAGAGTTAAGAAAAAACAAGGAATTGGTTGAGAGAAAATAGTTTTTAGGAGATTTTAGTTGATTAAAGTCAACACTAATAATAAGTACATTGAAACGTTTCCAAAGCTTATACATAATATATACTGAACAAAAATATAAAGCAACATGTAAAGTGTTGGTCTCATGTTTCATGAGCTGAAATAAAAGATCCCAGAAGTGTTTCATACTCACAAAAAGCTTCTTTCTCTCAAATGTTGTGCACAAGTTTGTTTACATCCCAGTTGGTGAGCATTTCTCCTTTGTCAAGATAATCAATCTACCTGAGAGGTGTGGCATATCAAGAAGTTGATTTAAACAGCATGATCATTACACAGGTGCACCTTGTGTTGGGGACAATACAAGGTCCCTCTAAAATGAGCGGTTTTGTAACACAACACAATGCCACAGTTTTTAGGGAGCATGCAATTGGTATGCTGACTGCAGGAATGTCCACCAGAGCTGTTGCCAGAGAATTGAATGCTAATTTCTCTACCATAAGCCACCTCCAACGTCGTATTAGAGAATTTGGCAGTACGTCCCACTGGCCTCACAACTGCAGACGTCGAGATTGTCTGAGACCAGCCACCTGGACAGCTGATGAAACTGAGGAGTATATCTGTCTGTAATTAAAGCCCTTTTGTGGGGAAAAACTATGGCCCTCCCAGGCCCACCAATGGCTGCGTCCCTGCCCAGTCATGCAAAATCCATAGATTAGAGCCTAATGAATTTATTTCAATTTAATGATTTCCTTAAATGAACTGTAACTCAGTAAAATCGTAGACATTTTTGCATGTTGCGTTTATATTTTTGTTCAGTATAGTAATATAACTATGCTTTATGTGTGTGTGCGTGCATTACTGACTTTAGCCAGTAACAACAAGAAATAGATTGCCTGATATGTTCAGTTCATGAGAATGTCCTCATTTAGCTGTGTAGCGTATACACACAGAGACACACACACATGCACGCAGTGGTTCCCCTTTGATAACTATTAATGATATAATTCACTACAATTACCCCTAATAGTTTTAACTACAGGTCGAACGATTAATCAGAATGACCGATTAATTAGGGCCGATTTCAAGTTTTCATAACAATCTGTAATCGTCATTTTTGGACAACGATTGTGGCCGATTTAACTAGACAAGTCAGTTAAGAACACATTCTTATTTTCAATGACGGCCTAGGAACGGTGGGTTAACTGCCTTGTTCAGGGGCAGAATGACAGATTTTTACCTTGTCAGCTCGGGGATTCGATCTTGCAACCTTCCGGTTACTAGTCCAACGCTCTAACCACCTGCCTTACATTGCACTCCACGAGGAGCCTGCGTGGCAGGCTGACTACCTGTTATACGAGTGCAGCAAGAAGCCAAGGTAAGTTGCTAGCTAGCATTAAACTTATCTTATAAAAAACAATCAACCTTAACATAATCACTAGTTAACTACACATGGTTGATGATATTACTAGTTTATCTAGCGTGTCCTGCGTTGCATATAATCGATGCGGTGCCTGTTAATTTCTCATTGAATCACAGCCTACTTCTCCAAACAAGTGATGATTTAAGCGCATTCGCGAAAAAAGCACTGTCGTTGCACCAATGTGTACCTAACCATAAACATCAATGCCTTTCTTTAAAATCAATACACAAGTATATATTTTTAAACCTGCATATTTAGTTAATATTGCCTTCTAACATGACTTTCTTTTAACTAGGAAAATTGTGTCACTTATCTTGCATTCCGTGCAAGCAGTCAGGGTATATGCAGCAGTTTGGGCCACCTGGCTCATTGCGAACTGTGTGAAGACCATTTATTCCTAACAAAGACCGTAATTAATATGCCAGAATTGTACATAATTATGACATACCATTGAAGGTTGTACAATGTAACCACAATATTTAGAATTAGGGATGCCACCCATTAGATAAAATATGGAACGGTTCCGTATTTCACTGAAAGAATAAACGTTTTGTTTTCGAAATGATAGTTTCCGGATTTGACCATATTATTAAATGACCTAAGGCTTGTATTTCTGTGTGTTATTATGTTATAATTAAGTCTATGATTTGATATTTGATAGAGCAGTCTGACTGAGCGGTGGTAGGCAGCAGCAGGCTCGTAAGCATTCATTCAAACAGCACCACCAGCTGTCATTTTAAAGTGGATCACTCTACTTTTTTTTTATTGTTGTGCTTCAAGTATTGAGCTGTTTATGACTTCAAGCCTATCAACTCCCAAGAATAGGCTGGTGTAACCGATGTGAAATGGCTAGCTAGTTAGCGGGGTGCGCTCTAATAGCGTTTCAATCGGTGACGGTACTCGCTCTGAGACCTTGAAGTAGTTGTTCCCCTTGCCCTACAAGGGCCGCGGCATTTGTGGAGCAATGGATAACGATGCTTCAAGGGTGGCTGTTTTCGATGTGTTCCTGGTTCGAGCCCAGGTAGGGGCGAGGAGAGGGACGGAAGCTATACTGTTACACTGGCAATACTAAATAAAGTGCCTATAAGAACATCCAATAGTCAAAGGTATATTAAATACAAATGGTATAGAGAGAAAACGTCTTACCTGGGAATATTGAAGACTCATGTTAAAAGGAACCACCAGCTTTCAATATGTTCTCATGTTCTGAGCAAGAAACTTAAACGTTAGCTTATTTTACATGGCACATATTGCACTTTTACTTTCTTCTCCATCACTTTGTTTTTGCATTATTTAAACCAAATTGAACATGTTTCATTATTTATTTGAGGCTAAATTGATTTTATTGATGTATTATATTAAGTTAAAATAAAAGTGTTCATTTGTCACGTCCTGACCATAGAAAGATGTTATTTTCTATGGTAGAGTAGGCCAGGGCGTGACAGGTTTTTTCCCCTATGTTTTCTATTTCTATGTTTAGGTTCTAGTTTTGTATTTCTATGTTGGGGTTTTGTTTGGGATGATCTCCAATTAGAGGCAGATGGTCCTCATTGTCTCTAATTGGAGATCATAGGGGGTTTTTCCACCTGGGTTTTGTGGGTGATTAATTTTGAGTTGTGTATGTGTTCATCTCTGCGTCACGGTTTGTTGTTTTTTCATTTCAGTGTATTTATATATATTGCATAGTTTCACAGTATAAATAAAATGTGGAACGACACACACGCTGCACTTTTGGTCTCTAATCGGTATCGGCTTTTTTTGGGTCCTCTAATAATCGGTATCGGCGTTGAAAAATCATAATCGGTCGACCTCTAGTTTTAACGGGCTTAGATAGTCCAGTATTTATGTATCACACACACTAATGGTTTTGAGTGGCGTAGATAGGCTTGAGCATACGTAAAGCTGTAAATCGCTTTGTGCTGCAATTCTCAGAATTATGCAGTCCTCGCTTTTATTGCCACATACACAAAACTCACACACACACACACACAGACAATGCAATGTCTGATGAGACATATTCTCTCTGCATAACAGGACAATGGCATGTAAACTCCCAGAACATGTGGACAAAGAGGGGAAGACAGTTAATAAACAGAGTGTGCGTGTCTGTGTCTGTCTGTGTGTGACTTCCTTTGGGATGTACTGTCAGAAGTTCCATAAACGTTAAACAACCCCTTAAATAGCTAATCAAGACCTCAAACAAAGGCTGACAGTCTGACTCGAGTCCAACTTGATGACTATGATTGTGTGTGTCCACTTGTGTGTCCCCACTCTAATTCACCATAGAGTTGTTATTCCTGTCATGTTCTTTATTGTCCCCTGATGGAACGTTCGGGAGGGAGGGGATGTCATTTCCTCTGGTTACGACATAATTTCCTGTCACCCTCTCTACCCACGATGCAGCAGTAATCCCTGACTGCTTAAAGACGCTACCGTTCCATCTGCTCCTTTTTCTTTTCTTCCTTACAAATCCTTCAGAAACACATGGCAGAGGTAGATGTATGAATAGGAATACAGTAAAGCAGATTAAATCAAGTAGTATATCCTATGCTTCTCTTACTTTCCATTTAGACTAGTGCAAATATAGAAGAGATTCAGCTTCAGTAGGCCTACTTTTTAAGATGTAAATAATGTAGCATCTGGTATATGTCGTTTAAAGGACCAAAATATGACTTGTATTGATGATAATACTATTTATTTAACAGAAATTAGTAATCACTCATTTCTGTCTCCCTTCATCTCCGACCTCCCCTTCCCCTCTCCCCCACCCTCTCTCCACCTCTTTACAGTGATCTGTCTATCCAGTGGAACCAGCTCTCCAGACACTACTCTACAGACAGAAGCAGTTCCCTAGGTAGCATGGACAGCCTTGACCCTCCTAGCAGCCAAGTGTACTACGATTCCCATAATTCCCCAGTGGACCCGGCCATCTTCAACAATAAGAGAGACTATGATTACCACAATTCACCAGTGGACCCTGCTATATTCAACAATAAAAGAGACTCTGCTTATAGCTCTTTCTCAGCTAGTTCTAATATGTCAGACAATAATGTCTCATTAAGGCCCGGTGAGGCCTGTTCTATGGAGAATATCCTCCGGAGCCTTGGGCCAGGGGGACCCGCCTGCCGGGTTTATGCCTGTGGCAATGCACCATCCCTGGGGAGGGAGTCAGGCGAGGCCCAGGATGAGACCGGTACCTCAGCCCTACTACCAAAGTCGAGGTCGCTGACCAGGCCAAGAGTGAGGCAGCCGGAAGCGAAGGAGAGACCATCTTCATACTGTTTTGAAGAGGAGAGGAGAGAGGAGAGGAGAGAGGAGAGGGGTGGAGGAGGAGGGAAGAGGGGGGCCTCAATTCCCCCCCTTCCCCCAACCAGGAAAGACAGTTTTAGGGCCACGAAGGGTCGCTTGGGGATTACAGATGTCAAAGATCAACGATGCATCTCTGCCCCCGTCGGAATTCCCAGCCTCTTCCGTTGCCATGCCGAGGACGGTGACGACAATCCTCAGAACGTTTCTGGCGTTCCAGTTATTCCCAGCTGGAATGGCTATCCCGCTCCTTGCAAGGCGTCAAAGGCAGAGGGAGACATGGGAATTGGGAAAAGGAATGGGGTTGGGAATTTTAAAGGAGATTCTTTGGAGCAATACTACACCCTCATCTCCAAAAAAAAATATTCCCTTGTGAATAAGAACTCAGAGATCCAGGAGATCCATCCAGACTCCCTCCACCTCCCTACCCTAGAGAGAAGCTCCTCTTCCTCCATCCCCGGCTCCAGCTCCCTACCTCCAGACAGCTCCATAGATCCAGACCCCTCAGGTGAAGCCAACCACCTCCTCCCCCAGAACAAGCACTGCTCATCGGGTCTCTACAGACAAAGCGTCCCTGAGAAACTCTTATCGCAGCTACGTCATCTAGAGTTTTCCAGTGACCCTTCGGACCATAGCTCCGTCTCCCTCTCCAGCTCCAAGTGGTCTCACTCCCCCCTTAACCCGCCCAGTGAGGACCTAGGAGGGGATATAGGGAGTCATGACGCCTCCCTCCTTCTCCTCCAGCAGAACCAGTGGGAGTGGGAAGGAAGGAGTCCATGCTCTACCCCAGGATTGGTGGACATTGATGGGATTGGGGAGGCAGGAGAGGTGAGTGTGGTGGTTTGGGAGAGTAGGGAGGTGGTGGCGGCTGCTGGTAATCTCCTCTCCCCCATCCAGGTCCAATACCCCTGGGGTAGGCCGGTGAGTGTTCCAGGGCCAGGGGAGCCCTCTGGAAATTGTACGCAGGGAGAGGTGAGCTCTGAGCGGGTATGGGAGACCGACTTTGGGCCTCTCAGTGCTGCAGCCAGTGTAGACAGCCTACTGGAGGGAAGTCTTAGAGGAGGAGGAGGAAGAAGGGATGATAATGAAGGAGAGGTGCTGATGAAGAAACCCAGGAGTCACCGTTCGTCCCGGGCACGCCGTCGCAGCGAACGTTTCGCCACGAACCTTCGTAACGAGATCCAGCACAAGAAGGCCCAGCTGTCCAAGAGTAAAGGCCCAGGAGGGTTGCTCTACAGCGGGGAGACAGTTGAGGAAGAAGAAGGTCCATACCTGGAAATCAAGGACCTCCAGAGGAAAGAGGCTGAGGACCTTGATCCGCCTGCCAAGGAGAGCAGCTCCCAAGGCGTATACACCTGTTCTGACATCAGCCTCTCAGCTCCAGCTCCTGGAGGTCTGAACAGACTATCCTCTTCTTCCACCCTCCAGCTCCACCAGCTGTCCCTAGCCACAGTTTCAGCTCTACAACCCCCCAGGGATAAAGAACCTGAACCACCAGGGAACCAAGACCAAGCTACAGACTCATCCAGGACACCCCAGAGGTCTGACCCAACCTTGCCCAGCTGCGGTATGGGTATCCAGGTCGTGGAGGAGCTAGCTCCGGCCGGCAAGTCCCGCCGATGGAGATGGACACCCGAACATAAACTCCAACCAGAAATTGGCACTAACCGACGGGGGGAGAGGGTCGGAGTGGCCTTGGGGGTGTCAGGACGAGGGAGGGCATCCTCTGCCTCCTCTTCTTCTTCCACCACTTGTTCTTCCCACACTGAGGAGTCTGATATTCTACCTTTCGCGGACCGCTGTAAGTTCTTTGAGGAGACAAGCAGGAGTATATTGGTGTCAAATTTGCCAGGTTTGACGAGTCGACGGCAGAGGCCAGATAGACATGAGAGGCAGCCTCATCTGTTGATGCTGGAGAACCAAGGAGGGGGCTATGGACAGGGACAAGCCCAGAGGAGGTACTCCTACCAGGGTGGATTCGAGCGAGAAAGTCCCCTTTTGATTAGTACCATTGAGGCCCGGAGACAATCGGTTAGTGGGAACAGGGAGAGGGAGAGAGAGAAGGAGAGGGAAAAAGAGAGGGAGATGGAAAGGGAGGAAAGAGAAAGAGAGAGGGAAAGGGAGGAGAGGGCGACAGAGAGGGAGAGGTTGTTCGAGAGGGAGGAAATGGAAAGGGAGAGGGAAAGAGAAGACAGGGCCAGAGAGAGGGAGATGGCACTTGAGCGGGAAAGGGAGGAAGAGAGACAAAGAGAGGAAAGGGCTAGACTGAGAGAGCTGGAGATGGAGAGAGAAAGGGAGATAGAGAGGGAACAAGATAGTGAGATGGAGAAAGAGAGACAAAGTGAGAGAGAGAGGAAAAGAGAGAGGGAGAGAAAGTCACTCAGTTCAGCTCAGGATCTCTTTGCCAGTCAATCCCAACCCCATGCCCACCCCCAGCCCCACTCCTACTCCCATCCCCAAACCCAGAACGAGGCCCCTCGTTCAGCCTTCCACCCGGTCAACACCGCTCTCCTCCAGGATAACCAGGCTCTTCACCAGAGGTATCCACCACAGAGCTACACACCAACAGAGGCAAGTATAGGTTACTGTTACACAATACCTAGACACACTCACACACACGTGCACACACACACGCACAGGTTGATTTCAGATTAAGGCCTTTGGTTCAACGTCAAGGTTTCATACAGTATCTGGAGATATTGAACAGTGTTTAATGGGTCCAGATCTGAATGAGGATGTAATATCTTGAAGCTTGCTTGGCCTTGCCTGCTTGGCCTTGCTTGGCCAATACAAGAGGATATAAAGACACACACACACACACACTAGAGGGGGTTTTATCAACTGATTCCAGTCATTGAGATGGGAACTGAATAGTGCATTTTATTATTCACCTCTTGTCACTCAGATAGATGTCTGTCCTCCCAAGTTGAGTTTTGGAAAAAGGTTTCATATTTTACACATTCAAAAGGTTCTAAAAGGGTTCCATTGTTCTAATAGTTCCTCCTTTTTGTTCCAGAAGCTTACATTTCCCACATTATCATCACTTATATAACTTTTTAAAGTAGGAAATGAGCGTTGGTGTCAACGAGCATTATTCTTTAAAGCGTTTCCTTGGGCGAGCAAGCGACATTCCTGCTTCTCTCCCTGTCCTCCTGTGAATAACTTGGCCGATGTGTTCCACAGGCGTATCCTGCTGCATCTCGACCGTTACCGTGGGAACAGACACAGATCAACAGGAAGTTCAGCCTGACCGAGAGGTATGTCATTTCCTGTCCACCTCCTGTCTCTGTGTCCCCCCCAAATGGCAACCTATTCCCTGTGGGCTCTGGTCAAAAGTAGTGCACTATGTAAAATATAGGGTACCATTTGGGACGCAGATTCTGTCTCTACACTCCGCTTTTAGAGAAAGAAACGAAAAAATAAATAGACAAACAAATAAAGAATGGGTCTCAGTAGACTTCCTTTTTGGCCTGATTGCTCTCTCTCTCTCTCTCTCTCTCTCCCTCTCTCTCTCTCTCTCTGCTCTGTGGGTTCTGGTCAAAAGTAGTGCACTATGTAAAATATATGGTACCATTTGGGATGCAGCATCTGTCTCTACACTCCGCTTTAAGAGAAAGAAACAAAAATAAATAGACAATGAAATAAATAATGGGTCCCAGTAGACTTCCTCTTTGGCCTGATTGTTCTCTTTCTTGCTCTACCCCCCCCCCCCCCTTCTCTCTCCCTCTCTCAGGGACTACCCCCGGTACAGACGTGATTCATCCACCGGGCCACCAAATTGTGCTATAACAGTAACACCTGACTACCACCACCAGCAAGTCTCCCAAAGTGGGGGTTGTTGGAATGGCTTGCTGTCTGCCTGTAGTATGGACGAGGAGGACCATCACCAGATGTCTATGGTGGTTAACCCCACATCATATTCATCTTCATCACTACTACGAAGCAGGGCCATGTCCGAGAACGATCTACACTTTGGCTCCACCTACCGCCGTACTTCACCCTCGGTTGCTATGGCGACACCACTGTCCGAGCTGGTGGAGGGAGGCGGGATCGAAGGGGGAAGAATGGGAGTGGGAGGAATTAGGGGAGCGGCTAACAAAAATAAGACTCTACCCCCTCCGAGGCCACCTCCCCCCAAATGGGAGCAGTTCCACCGCAGGAGAGCCTCCCACCACACCCTCTTCACCTCTCCTCTCTTCTCCACCTCTGTTTCTTCATCCGTCCATCCATTGGTAAACCCCACCCCCCCTCCTCTCCCTCTCATACCACCAGAGGGTCCCACCTCTTGCCCTTCATCTCACCCCTGTCACCATGAAAAGAGTGAAATGACGCGTCAGCGCTCCTACAGCCTCCCGCCCCAGAGGGAGGAGCTAGAGGGGTGCCAACGCTGCATCAGAAGCCAAGTCCAGGAATGCCGCTTTTCCCAGGCTCCGCTTAGTCCAGGGTTCACACACACGGCCTTCCGGCCGGTGGCCCCGCCCCAAAGAGATAAAGACACTCCCCCTCGCGACACACTGCCGCCATCAGAAAGCTGTGTCAGGTGAGATGGAGACTTAGAGGCATGACACACAAATGTGTCAGCACTTATACTACTCACTACTCTACAGAGTGTCTATATGTGGGTTTCTGCATGTGAAACACTATGTAGTCAGAGCCATTTTTACATCTTATTATTATTATTATTATTATTAATAAAGCTGAGCCAGTTCAGAAGGGAAACCTGAGTCTGGTGGCGTCAGCTGATTGCATCAGCGGACATTGCACCAATTTGATTCACACTACTTACATGCGGTCTATTTAAGTTGACCAGTTGAACACATGCTTCCTCAATGCCGGATGTCATTGGTGCTGTAACTAGCTGTTGCTCGCTATGCTTGCTGTTTCTATCCCACCACCACCCCCAGCATCCACCTGTCTGGGTTCTGTGTTTCTTCCTTCAGGGGATTTGACATTGCATATTGTGCTCACTGCCTATAGATATACACTGCTCAAAAAAATAAAGGGAACACTTAAACAACACAATGTAACTCCAAGTCAATCACACTTCTGTGAAATCAAACTGTCCACTTAGGAAGCAACACTGATTGACAATATATTTCACATGCTGTTGTGCAAATAGAATAGACAACAGGTGGAAATTATAGGCAATTAGCAAGACACCCCCAATAAAGGAGTGGTTCTGCAGGTGGTGACCACAGATCACTTCTCAGTTCCTATGCTTCCTGGCTGATGTTTTGGTCACTTTCGAATGCTGGCGGTGCTTTCACGCTAGTGGTAGCATGAGACGGAGTCTACAACCCACACAAGTGGCTCAGGTAGTGCAGCTCATCCAGGATGGCACATCAATGCGAGCTGTGGCAAGAAGGTTTGCTGTGTCTGTCAGTGTAGTGTCCAGAGCATGGAGGCGCTACCAGGAGACAGGCCAGTACATCAGGAGACGTGGAGGAGGCCGTAGGAGGGCAACAACCCAGCAGCAGGACCGCTACCTCCGCCTTTGTGCAAGGAGGAGCAGGAGGAGCACTGCCAGAGCCCTGCAAAATGACCTCCAGCAGGCCACAAATGTGCATGTGTCTGCTCAAACGGTCAGAAACAGACTCCATGAGGGTGGTATGAGGGCCCGACGTCCACAGGTGGGGCTTGTGCTTACAGCCCAACACTGTGCAGGACGTTTGACATTTGCCAGAGAACACCAAGATTGGCAAATTCGCCACTGGCACCCTGTGCTCTTCACAGATGAAAGCAGGTTCACACTGAGCACATGTGACAGACGTGACAGAGTCTGGAGACGCCGTGGAGAACGTTCTGCTGCCTGCAACATCCTCCAGCATGACCGGTTTGGGGGTGGGTCAGTCATGGTGTGGGGTGGCATTTCTTTGGGGGGCCGCACAGCCATCCATGTGCTCGCCAGAGGTAGCCTGACTGCCATTAGGTACCGAGATGAGATCCTCAGACCCCTTGTGAGACCATATGCTGGTGCGGTTGGCCCTGGGTTCCTCCTAATGCAAGATAATGCTAGACCTCATGTGGCTGGAGTGTGTCAGCAGTTCCTGCAAGAGGAAGGCATTGATGCTATGGACTGGCCCGCACGTTCCCCAGACCTGAATCCAATTGAGCACATCTGGGACATCATGTCTCGCTCCATCCACCAACGCCACGTTGCACCACAGACTGTCCAGGAGTTGGTGGATGCTTTAGTCCAGGTCTGGGAGGAGATCCCTCAGGAGACCATCCGCCACCTTATCAGGAGCATGCCCAAGCGTTGTAGGGAGGTCATACAGGCACGTGGAGGCCACACACACTACTGAGCCTCATTTTGACTTGTTTTAAGGACATTACATCAAAGTTGGATCAGCCTGTAGTGTGGTTTTCCACTTTAATTTTGAGTGTGACTCCAAATCCAGACCTCCATGGGTTGATAAATTGGATTTCCATTGATTATTTTTGTGATTTTGTTGTCAGCACATTCAACTATGTAAAGAAAAAAGTATTTAATAAGATTATTTCATTAATTCAGATCTAGGATGTGTTATTTTAGTGTTCCCTTTATTTTATGAGCAGTATATTATCATCGTCATATGACGCTTCGCTCTGGCAGCTACCCTGAAGGAGCAGAACCAAGACTATGCATTATCTTTTCTAATAAATGGTTAAATGTACATGTGGTGTTTCCTTTCTGAATTATTAATATTAATATTATAGCACCTCCACTTAGCATGACGTAACACATACCTGTTTAACTGTATATTATATGTCCCTCTGCAGGTTGTGCAACATGGCTGACCAAGATTGTCCTGCTGTATTGAAGCCTATCTCTCATAGACAGCAGAGGGCCAGGGCTGAGTGGGAGAGAACTCCGTCTTCCAGAGTGCATAGTGTCTCAGGTCAACTCACCATAGAGAATGGCGTTATCTCACCAGAGTCCTACTTCGCTATGGGCTATGAACAACAACAGTTACAGCAGAATAGAAGATTGCGGAATCACCCCAACAACAATAACAACAGTAAGTAACGCCATACATCTCTGTAAAGCACTTTGTGACAACTGCTGTAAAAATTGGTTTAGTAAAATATGATTGATTGATTGATTGATTCCCATTCCAGAGCCAGAATTGGAACAAGAATTATTGGAACTGGAACCGGAATCCGATTTTGGCCCGAGCCCCGCCCAGAGCTTGGAACAGGAAGCTGACATCCCCATGGAAACAGACATCGACGACTCCCAGGAGGAGGGGCTTCCAGAGGATGAAGAGCCAATCAGGACAGAGCTACAATGTTTCGCCCTGCCCGTCACGGTGTGTAACATGCCTCACTGTGCTGCTAGGGCGTAGGGTGAAGTTGCCCATAAGGTCAGCATATGGGGAGGGGAAACTAATGCTAGATCTGTACCTAGGGGAACCTTTACCCCACAGCTTGATGCTAACCTATAAAACTATACTGGGCTCAAACTAGTGAACCTCTGCTTTGCAAACAAACGTGACCACACGCTTGACAACTTACTGGCCAGTTGCACCACCAGAAAGCTAGCAATTGGTCGACACGAGTTGAGACATCTCAAGGCATTTAAGCTGTGGAGTGAGCTTACCGGTACAATCTTACCTCCGTTGCAGGTGCTGGAGACTGACATCGACACGCTCCCTGATCAGGAGGCCTTGCCAGCGGGTAGGATGACAGTGGAGAATTGGTCTCTGGATGGAGAAATTGAGGACCAGGGGATGAGGACCAGAGAGGAACTCATGGAGGAGCTGTTTCCCCAGAGCATTGAGGGCGAGGCAGGCACAGAGAGCTGGAGAGGGGCCTACCGTAGCCCCAACCTGGAGCACAATACAGACAGCCTGGATAGGTGAGTGCATATGTGATGTGTATTTCATATTTATATGGTATACACATATCATAATATTCACAATTAAGTGGATTGACGTAGCACTTTCCATTAGATTCTCAAATTCCACAAATAACTTAACATTGTCGGGGGGGTATCTCATCTAGCACATATTTTGTTTTGTTTTACATAGATCCTGAATTTAATCAACTCTATCCTTACCTCTCTCCTTTCCTCTCCTCTACCCCCCCTCTCTCCTCTCCTCCTACTTTATCCAGGCGTTCTGGTGCCAGCTCCAGTTGTTCGTCCTACTACTCTACCTCAGCAGCCAAAGCTCAGCTCCTCACTCAGATGAAAGACTACTGCTCAGACACTAGAGACACTGACGATGATGATGAGGATCTGTCTTACAAGGTACACACACACACAACACACGTGCACACTCTTTTATGATAAATCCTAGCTTGTATACTAAACACACACACACACACAGGATCAAAGATGACAGTACCGTAAATTCCGGACTATAAGCCGCAACTTTTTTCCCAGCTTTGAACCTCGCGGCTTAAACAATGCCAATATATGAATTTTTCCCGCTTTCAATTTTTTTTCTTCCAAAAAAACACATTCTGTGACGTGCTCAGTTTTTTGGCGGCATGAAGCTTTCATTAGACCAATGAAATTGCCGAACGGGTTAAGGTCAAACAACTTTTTTGTTTACTGTTTAGATTAAATCGAGCGCTCTCAAACTTCCCATCGTTCTGATTACGGTAGTCATTTTGTCACCCTCATCATGGCAAAGACACAGAGAAATGCATATGATGCAGCTTTCAAGTTGAAGGCGATTGATCTGGCTGTTGGAAAAGGAAATAGAGCTGCTGCACGGGAGCTTGGTCTTAATGAGTTGATGATAAGACGTTGGAAACAGCAGCGTGAGGAATTGACTCAGTGCAAAAAGACAACTAAAGCTTACTGCAAATTTTTTATTTTTTGTTACAAGCCGTGTTTCGTTAAAGCCTATTTATTTTTGTTACAAGCCGTGTTTCGTTAAAGCCTGTGTAAAGTTCATTTGTTTCAATGTACCGGTAGGCACCTGCAGCTTATAGACATGTGCGGCTTATTTATGTTCAAAATAATTTAAAAAAATTTATTCAGTGGGTGCGGCTTATATTCAGGTGCGCTTAATAGTCCGGAAATTACGGTAACTTACTTTTCTCTCTGTAACACTCTCTACCTACCCTTTCTTTACTCCCTCTCTCCTTTCTTCCCCCCCTGTTTCCCCCTCCCCCTGTCTCCCCCCTTTACAGAGACAGTTGATGGAGAGTCTACGTAAGAAGCTAGGAATTCTGAGAGAGGCACAGAGAGGTCTACAGGAGGATATACGGGCTAATGCACAGCTGGGAGAGGAGGTGTGTATAGTACACACACACATATATACAGTGCATTCAGAAGGTAATCAGACCCCTTGACTTTTTCCACATTTTGTTACGTTACAGCCTTATTCTAAAATGAATTAAATTGGTTTTTTTCGCTCATTAATATACGCACATTACCCCATAATGACAAAGCTTGACAAATGACAGTTTTTTTATATATATTTTTGCTAATTTATTCAAAATAAAAAACTAAAATATCACATTTACTTAAGTATTCAGACCCTTTACTCAGTGCCTTGTTGAAGCACATTTGGCAGCAATTATAGCCTAGACTCTTAAGGATGACGCTACAAGCTTGGCACACCTATATTTGGGGAGTTTCTCCCATTCTTCAATGCAGATCCTCTCAAGCTTTGTCAGGTTGGATGGGGAGCGTTGCTGCACAGCTATTTTCAGGTTTCTCCAGAGATGTTCGAACGGGTTCAAGTCCGGGCTCTGGCTGGGCCACTCAATACATTCAGAGACTTGTCAGGAAGCCTCTCCTGCCTCTCCACTCCTCCCCCAGTCCCTGATGCCTAAAGATCCCCACAGCATGATGCTGCCACCATAATGCTTCACCGTAGGGATGGTTTCAGGTTCCTCCAAACATGACACTTGGCATTCAGGCCAAGGAGTTCAGTCTTGGTTTCATCAGACCAGAGAATCTTGTTTCTTGTTTCTCATGGTCTGACAGTCCTTTAGGTAACCTTTAGGTAACTACAAGTGGGCTGTGATGTGCCTTTTACTGAGGAGTGGCTTCTGTCTGGACACTACCATGGAGTGCTGCAGAGATGGTTGTCCTTCCGGAAGGTTCTCCCATCTCAACAGAGGAACTCTGGAGCTCTGTCAGAGTGACAATCAGGTTCTTGGTCACCTCCCAGACCAAGGCCATAAGATCTAATTCTCCTTCTCCTCTCCTCTTCTCCCCTCTAGGTTGAGAGCCTGGTGCTAGCGTTCTGTAAACCCAATGAGGTGGATAAGTTCAGGATGTTTATCGGGGATATGGATAAGGTGGTCAGTCTGCTTCTGTCTCTCTCCGGACGGCTACTTAGGGTTGAGAGCTCACTAGACAACCTGGAGGCCGAGACTGGACACTATGAGAGGGTGAGGAAAGAAAGAAAGAAATAATAAGAAAAAGTACAACCTTAAAACAAACTCTGTTCTCTGTCTCACCACTCCCTCCCTCCCTCCATAGCTCCCCCTCCTGGAGAAGAAGCGCCAGCTCCTGGTGCAGCTGTCAGAGGCCCAGGACCTCAAAGAACATGTAGACCGACGGGAGCAGGTTGTGGGAAGGGTGCTAAGACGATGCCTTTCCCCAGAACAGGTACACACGCACACACACACTACACTGTCTTTGCACTGCTCCAACCATTCCAACTTCCAACCTCTGTGTGTGGTGTGTTTGTCTTTCTGAAGGGTTGGGATGAAGCAGAAGTAAAATGTATCTTGCACCATGTGTACAATTGGGCAGTAAAGTCATCTTTATCTTCTTGATCCACAGCACCGTGACTACAGTCATTACGTCAAGATGAAGGCAGCATTGCTGGTAGAACAGAGGCAGCTGGAGGACAAGATCAGGCTGGGAGAAGAGCAGCTAAGAGGGCTACGGGAGAGTCTAGGGATGGGATTAGGGATGTCCATGGGATATGGGCACTACTAAACCCCAACCAAGAAACCTGAAAGCTGGGCAGATGGATGGGGTATCGACACTATTGAGAGAAAGTGAACAGGGACAGTTGGAGAAGTTAAGAACCTTAAGGGAGAGTCTGTGTTGGGGATGTCCATGTTGATGGTGTATGGACACTATTGAGAGAACTAACCCTAACTTAAAGGTGAATTTTGCTTTTTAAAAACCAACTCTCTATTCCAGACTCTTTTTTTGCGATTTCACTTGTTTTTGAGAAACTTACCCCAACCAGTGATTCACTTCCTCTTTGTTGTTGTGCAGATGGTCTTAGGAATGGGGCTAGGGATGGGGAGAGCCATGGAATGTCTATGGGGTATGGAAACTATGGGGAGACAGGCAACCTACACAAGGAGACCCTAGAGTGGGGTACATTAGGATGGGGGATGGGGTATGGACACTATTGAGAGAGAACCAACCCAACCTACGGAGAGCCTGGAGAGATATGGTAGAGTTTAGGGGTAGGGCTGAGGGGTGTCCGTGAAGTATGGGAACTGTAGGGAGACAGCCAACCCACACATGGAGGCCCTAGAGTTGGGTAAATAGGGATGGGGTTGGAGTTGGGGATGGGATATGGGCACTACTTCCTAAAACACTCCAGTCCTTTTCCTGACACCAACATCTACACTGTGTTAAACAGAGGTGGCCATTAAAACCCCACAAGAGAATGCATTAAGGCTGCACTTGGCAGTATTTGTCCATTAAGAAATACACACCTACTCTTTGGTGTTAGACACACTGGTGCACCCAAGAGTAACAACTATCTTTCACTTATCAACTGTAACCTCACAATCGCATACTCCATGCAATACAAAACGAGGCCAAAGAATAAGTTGTTGTTTAGTGTGTGTGTTACTGAACAAGACTGGAGAATGTATTTATTTATTTATTACTCTGTTGAGCAATACTGACAGGGAGCATTTGGGGTGCTAGACGAGAGTATTTTCATGAAACTGTTAGGGAGTGCATTGAATACATAGAAATGGATAGAAGGTGCATGTGCCAAAAAGCTGCCCATGCTATCACATAAAACATTATTGCAAAGAAAAGCCCTCTATCCAATTCTATGATTGCATATAATCCTATTACAGTAATATGTCCAGAAATGGAGCAAGACAGCTGCTTCTCTCCACTCTCATTTAACACTATACTAGCCTGAGTGCCAGTCTGTTTGTGCTATCATGCTAACTCCTTAACGCTTATTGTCATGCCAGACAATGACAGCGATGGAGTTTGCCAAGAGCGCAAACAGATTTGGGGCCTGGAAAACCCTATACTCCATAACTGCATCACATCACTGCATTGACACCTCCTTAACACTACCACACTACCTTAACACTACCACACCATGCCTTAGATTGTGTATATTGGTGCAGGATGAAGTTTCCCCTAGACACTGATCCTGGGTCAGTTTTGCATTTTCCACACTAATTGTTAAGGTTAAAATAAGGGGAGGGGAAGCTGATCCTAGGAAATGTCACCCCGGAGCCCTAAAATTACTGTCTTACAGTGTGTATATGCATTCATTATTATTGTGTATATTAAATGTTGTGTATAGAAGTGATATTCATGTGTTATAACTGGAATCCATCATTGTAGTGTAAATATGTCATGAGAAGTTATGTCATTTATATATATACGTCATATGGCATATATACGTCATATGGCAAAGTTCATCCTAATACCATACCTAATACCAAAATAAAAAAAAACGTAGTTTTTAATACATTTTTGAGGAATTGTTTTGGGCAGGTATTGTATTAGGATGAACTTTGCCATATGACGTATATATGCCATATGACGTATATATATATATATATATATATATATATATATATATATATATATATATATATATATATATATATATATATATATATATATATATATATATATAAAAATGACATAACTTCTCATTTATATATATTATTGGCTGTTTGACCAAAAACATAGAAATGGAGGTGCATGTGCCAAAAAGCTGCCCATGCTGTCACATAAAACATTATTGCAAAGAAAAGCCCTCTATCCAATTCTATGATTGCATATAATCCTATTACAGTAATATGTCCAGAAATGGAGCGAGACAGCTGCTTCTCTCCACTCTCATATAACACTATACTAGCCTGAGTGCCAGTCTGTTTGTGCTATCATGCTAACTCCTTAATGTCAGACCATATCTTTTTATTTTTATTTTTGCAAGACAGCTATGTCTTACTATACTTGTGAGGACTTTTTGGGGACCAACAATTCCCATTCAAAATCCTATTTTCCTTAAACCTTAACCCCTAATCCTAACCCCTAATCCTAAAATAGCCTTTTTACAAATGAGGACTGGCAAAAGATCCTCACTTCCTTGAATTCTGGTTGGTTTACTGTTGTTGTGAGGACTTCTGGTACTCACAAGTATAGTAAAAGGTGTGCACACACACACTCACACAGATACACACACAGTGCCTTCGGAAAGTATTCAGACCCCTTGACTTTTCCCACTTTTTGTTACATTACAGCCTTATTCTAAAATGTATTAAATAAGAAAAATCCTTAGCAATCTACACACCATTCCCCATACTGACATTTATCAAAATTAAAAACAGAAATACCTTATTTATGTAAGTATTCAGACCCTTTGCTATGAGACTTGAAGTTGAGCGCAGGTGCATCTTGTTTCCGTTGATCATCCTTGAGATGTTTCTACAACTTGATTGGAGTCCACCTGTGGTAAATTCAATTGATTGGACATGATTTGGAAAGGCACACTCCTGTCTATATAAGGTCCCACAGTTGACAGTGCATGTCTGAGCAAAAACCAAGCCATGAGGTCGAAGGAATTGTCCGTAGAGCTCCGAGACAGGATTGTGTCGAGGCACAGATCTGGGGAAGGGTACGAAAAAATGTCTCAAGGTCCTCAAGAACACAGAGGCCTCCATCATTCTTAAATGGTAGGAGTTCGAAACCAACAAGACTCTTCCTAGGGCCAAACTGAGGAACTGGGGGAGAAGGGCCTTGGCCAGGGAGGTGACCAAGATCCCATTGGTCACTAAGACAGACCTCTAGAGTTCCTCTGTGGAGAGGAACTCCATCCCTGTAGCACTCCACCAATCAGACAGAAGCCACTCCTCAGTGAAGGCACATGACAGCCCACTTGGAGTTTATCAAAAGGCACCTGAAGACTCTCAGACCATGAGAATCAAGATTCTCTGGTCTGATGAAACCAAGATTGAACTCTTTGTGCTGAATGCCAAGCGTGATATCTGGAGGAAACCTGGCGCCATCCCTGGTGGTGGCAGCATCATGCTGTGGGGATGTTTTTCAGCGGCAGGGACTGGGAGACTAGTCAGGATCGACGGAAATATGAACGGCACAAATTACAGAGAGATCCTTGATGAAAACCTGCTCCAGAGCGCTCAGGACCTCAGACTGGGGGCGAAGGTTCACCTTCCAAAAGGAAAACGACCCTAAGCACACAGCCAAGACAACGGAGGAGTGGCTTCAGGACAGATCTCTGGCTGGACCACTCAAGATGTCCTTGAGTTGTCCAACCAAAGCCCGGACTTGAATACGATCGAACTTCTCTGGAGAGATCCCCATCCAAATGGGAGGAACTCCCCAAATACAGGTGTGCCAAGCTTGTAGTGTCATACCCAAGAAGACGCAAGGCTGTAATCGCTGCCAAAGGTGCTTCAACAATGTATTGAGTAAAGCGCCTGAATACTTATGTAAATGTGATATTTCATTTATTTATTATTTGCAAAAATGTCTAAAAAACAGTTTTTTGCTTTGTCATTTTGAGTTATTTTGGGTAGATTGAGGGGAAAAAACAATTTAATCTATTTTAGAATAAGGCTGCAACGTAACAAAATGTGGAAAAAGTCAAGAGGTCTGAATACTTTCGGAATGCACTGTACGTGTGTATGTATTTACTTATTTTTTTACATTTTTGTTTACTGTATTCCCTACATAGTGCACTACTGGAAACAATGGGTTGGGACCAATTAAGGGGTTCCAAGCTTCCACACAAGTAATCCAAACTTCCACAAGTAAAAAGATATCCACTTAGTCATGCATTGATGTCAATGGGAAACTTAAGTGAAAATGTTACTCTTCGGTGGAGGTTAGGATTCACTGCTAATTCTAGACTTATTCTGCTGTGTATTTTCTGATATGTATTTTTTATTAGATTTATTGCAAAAATCTTTCAGTAAAAGACAAGTGAGACGAGTACCATAATTAATAATACTATTTTAAACTACCGTGTGTTTATGAGTCGGGATATGTGTAGTGTCTGTGTGTGTTCATGGGTGGTGATTTATTTTATGTCCTGTTAGGTAAAGCTTTGTTTATGTGTCATTTAGTAACATATCATTCACTTTGGAGTAATAGTTAGGTAAACAGAGCGGAAATTAAGAATTGCAGGAGAAAGAGGGAATGAGAAACTGTGTGAGTGTGTGTGTGTGTGTGTAATAGTTAGGTAAACAGTGCATACAGCAAATGGAGGGTAACATATGAGCTGCCAGGTGGACCATTTAGACAAATAGTTTGTTTTTTTTATCTTAAAGGATTTGATCTGTAATCTCTGGGTAAAGAGAATCACTGTTGTAAAAGTGAAGGATAGCAGGAGAGAAAGAAAGAGCCAGACAGTTTTGTGTGTGTGTGGGGGGGGGGGGGGGGGGGGGGGGGGGCATGAACTTGAAGAAGCACCATTAGAGTAGCAGGGTGTGCATTCCAGAGTTCAACCCAATTCTGCTCTTCTTGGCTAAAGAGAGAGAGAGAGAGAAACAAATAAATAAAAAGAGTGATAAAAGAAAGCATTCCCCCCTGGAGAAGTTTGACCCTTTATGGGAGGCAAGGTGGATAAATATTTATATTTTCTAAAATGTGGGCAGGTGATGGAGTGGAGCAAGAGAAAGGGAGGTAGAAGAGGAAAGAGATAAAATGAGATGAATGAAGGAGGGAGAAAAAGCTGATTACACATCCATGGACACAGACATGAACCAGGCCTCGTGCATGCTTGCACACACACTGTCTCTCGCTACCTCCCTTTTTCTTCTACTCCTCACCTATCTTAAGAAAGAAAGAAAAACAAAGAAAGAAACACTAAACAGACCAAAGACTCCTATGCAGGGACCACCAGACCATGGGAGAAGCTCAGTTGCATTTCCTTGACTCCTCGAGTCCTCTCTCCCGCCTCCTTCTCAAAACCCATTGAATGAGAAAGTCTTAATTCCCCAATGGGTTTTGAGAAGTAGGCAAGGAGAGAGGATGTGCGGAGTCAAGAAAATGCAATTGAGATTATCCTCATGACCACAGAAGAAGAAGCCTACCATTCCCACAAGGTGTCACTATGTAGCTTCTCTTACATTAAGAATGTGAATCAACAGCTATATTGATACTAGGAGTACATATATGTTCGGTATTACAGTTTCTTGAAGAAAAGTTGTCATGTTATCATATTCTCTGAGGTCATATTCAATACAGTGGAATAGATTATTAAATGCACATCAATAAATAATAATGTCTACTAAGTTACAGGCTAGATGTGCCATTGACAATAGCATAATCAAATGTTATTTATAACAAGCATTTGCCAACAATTGTTTGCATGTTTGTTGTAAACCAGATACCGTGAAGAACTAACCTAATGTACTGACAAGATCCCTTTAGTGGACCTGACTAGACTAGAGGATCACAGATAACCCAATCTGTTCCACTAACCCAATTCCTGCAGTTTAGCTCTGTCATTGGCTGTCTTTTCTGGCTGCTTGGAAACTGTCACAAAGACATCGGTGTCATGTTCATTAGAAACCAAACAGAAGAGAACAGGCTGAAACAGGGAGGGATTTACCTTAACCTGTGCAACAAGAAATGCAAACAAATAAAGCAGACATTGAATATCCCTTTGAGCATTTTGAAGTTATTAATTACACTTTGGATGGTTTATCAATAAACCCAGTCACTACAAAAATACAGGCATCCTTCCTAACTCCGTTGCCTGAGAGGAAGGAAACTGCTCAGGGATTTGACCATTTGGCAAACGGTGACTTTAAAACAGTTAGTTTAATAGCTGTGATAGGAGAAAACTGAGGATGGATACTAACCTAACTGACAGAGTGAAAAGAAGGACACCTGTACAGAATAAACCAGTGGTAAAAAAAGTACTCATTATTGTCATACTTGAGTAAAAGTAAAGATACCTAATAGAAAATGACTCAAGTAAAAGTCACCCAGCAAAATACGATTTGAGTAAAAGTTTTAAATGTACTTAAGTACAGTGGTGGAAAAACGAATCAATTGTCATACTTGAGCAAAAGTTAAAAAAGTTCAATTAAATGTTATATCAAATTCCTTGTATTAAGCAAACCAGATTACTTAATTTTCTTTTTTCTTTTTTTATTTTATTTACAGACATCCAGGGGCACATACAACAACACTCAGACATAATTTACAAACACAATATTTGTGTTTGTACTTCCGCCAGATCAGAGGCAGTAGGGATTTTGTTACATTACAGCCTTATTCTAAAATGGATTAAATAAAAAACATCCTCAGCAATCTACACACAATACCCCATAATGAGAGCAAAAACACGTTTTTAGAAATTTTTGCAAATGTAATAAAAATAAAAACATGCCTTATTTACATAACTTTCAGACCCTTTGTTATGAGACTTGAAATTGAGCTCAGGTGCTTCCTGTTTCCATTGATCATTCTTGAGATGTTTCTACACCTTGATTAGAGTCCACCTGTGGTAAATTCAATTGATTTGACATGATTTGAAAAGGCACACACCTGTCTATATAAGGTCCCACATTTGACAGTGCATGTCAGAGCAAAAACCAAGCCATGAGATCGAAAGAATTGTCCGTAGAGCTCCGAGACAGGATTGTGTCAAGGCACAGATCCGGGGAAGGTTACGAAAAAATTTCTGCAGCATTGAAGGTACCCAACAACACAGTGGCCTCCATCATTCTAAAATGGAAGGAGTTTGTAACCACCAAGACTCTTCCTAGAGCTGGCCAACCCCTGCCAAACTGAGTAATCCGGATAGAAGAGCCTTGGTCAGGGAGGTGACCAAGAACCCAATGGTCACTCTGACAGAGCTCCAGAGTTCCTCTATGGAGATGGAAGAACCTTCCAGAAGGACAACCATCTCTGCAGCTCTCCACATATCAGGCCTTTATGGTAGAATGGCCAAACGGAAGCCATTCCTCAGTAAAAGGCACATGACAGCCCACTTGAAGTTTGCCAAAAGGCACATAAAGACTCTCAGAACATGAGAAACAAGATTCTCTGGTCTGATGAAACTGGTCTGATGCTTCAATATATCCACAAAATGTTCCTCCTCATGATGCCACCTATTTTGTGAGGTGCACCAGTCCCTCCTGCAGCAAAGCACCCCCACAACATGATGCTGCCACCCCCGTGCTTCACGGTTGGGATGGTGTTCTTCAGCTTGCAAGCCTCCCCCTTTTTCCTCCAAACATAATGATGGTCATTATGGCCAAACAGGTCTATTTTTGTTTCATCAGACCAGAGGACATTTCTCCAAAAAGTACGATCTTTGTCCCCATGTGCAGCTGCAAACCGTAGTCTGGCTTTTTTATGGTGGTTTTGCAGTAGTGGCTTCTTCCTTGCTGAGCGGCCTTTCAGGTTATGGTGATATAGGACTCATTTTACTGTGGATATAGATACTTTTGTACCTGTTTCCTCCAGCATCTTCACAAGGTTCTTTGCTGTTGTTCTGGGATTGATTTGCACTTTTCGCAGCAAAGTACGTTCATCTCTAGGAGACAGAACGCATCTCCTTCCTGATCGGTATGATGGCTGCGTGGTCCCATGGTGTTTATACTTGCACACTATTGTGTGTTCAGATGAACGTGGTACATTCAGGCGTTTGGAAATTGCTCCCAAGGATGAACCAGACTTGTGGAGGTCACAATTTTTTTTCTGAGGTCTTGGCTGATTTCTTTTGATTTTCCCATGATGTCAAGCAAAAAGAGGCACTGAGTTTGAAGGTAGGCCTTGAAATACATCCACAGGTACACCTCCATTTGACTCAAATGATGTCAATTCGCCCATCCGAAGCTTCTAAAGCCATGACATCATTTTCTGGAATTTTCCAAGCTGTTTAAAGGTACAGTCATTTTAGTGTATATAAGCTTCAGATCCACTGGAATCCACAGTGAATTAATTATTAGTGAAATAATCTGTCTGTAACAATCTGTCTGTAACAAACAATTGTTGGAAAAATTACTTGTGTCATGCACAAAGATGTCCTAACCGACTTGCCAAAACTAGTTTGTTAACAAGAAATTTGTGGAGTGGTTGAAAAATGAGTTTTAATGACTCCAACCTAAGTGTATGTATACTTCCGACTTCAACTGTAAATACACAGGGCATAATGGGGAAGATGGGCGACACCTGGAGGGGAGGTAGAGACAAGCACAAAGACAAGTGAAACAGATCAGGGCGTGACAATTGCAATACATTATTTTGATACAATGTAAAAAGTGTGGTATTTTCCCACAATCTACCCCAGCCAGGTGCAAATTGGGGGAGGGGACAAAAAAAGAAATAGCTTTGCATGTGTGACTCCTTACCACAATCAATCATTAAGGCAAAAATTATCTCTGCTCAGAGGGCCTTAGAAATAACCCTGGGCCCAACGTTACTGTTGATAAATAGCTTATGCCATTTTGGGGCAGCTGCCCCTTCAGGTAGTATCAATCAATGAAATGTATTCATAAAGCCCTTCTTACATCAGCTGATGTCACAAAGTGCTGTACAGAAACCCAGCCTAAAACCCCAAACAGCAAGCAATGCAGGTGTAGAAGCACGGTGGCTAGGAAAAACTGGGTACAGCAAGGAGTCATCAGGCCAGGTAGTCTTGAGGCATGGTCTTAGGGCTCAAGTCCTCCGAGAGAGAGAAAGAAAGAAAGAAAGAAAGAAAGAGAAAGAAAGAAAGAGAAAGAAAGAGAAAAAGAAAGAGAGAGAAAAAAAGAGATACCATCTACATACTGTCTAAACCTGCAAAATATGGAATCAAGATCTGGGCTGCCTGTGATGCTGCTTCATCATATGCGTGGAACTTGTGTGTACGGGGAAGCCTTGTCTTTTTTTTGTTGTCAAATCCCTGCCAAAAGTCAGGTGACCTAAGTGCTTCCAAATATGTATTTGCAGGTCTGCCATATCTGGCATGTTTGTGCATATCTATGTGCAAATCTTTATGGCAGTCATTTTACTTAAGGCAATCGATTTACAAATACAAATAATGTCCACTGTTTGTGGACAGTGAATTGCATTTGTGGATAGCGATTTACATTTGTGGAAAGTGATTTATATTTGTGGAAAGGGATTTACATTTGTGGAAAGGGATTTACTTTTGTGGAAAGTGATTTACATTTGTGGATTGGTGATTTACATTTGTGGATTGGTGATTTACATTTGCGAATACATTTGGCATGATATCGATCCCATAGAGGAGAGCCAACCAGTAACAGCACAGCCCTCTTCATTATCGACGCATTGTGCCAACAATCTCAAAGAGCCATTCCATACTCTGAAGTCAGGAGGACTTCGATAGTTAGGTGTTTGCCAGACTAATGATTAACTGCAATGTAATTGTTTGTCTGGCTACAACATAACACAATTTTAAGTCATATGGGGCAGTCTTACAAGCATTAGAAACCGCATTGGGTGTGAATACAGTGGCAACATGTGGATCTGAGCAAGTATGATGTCATTAGTGTTTGTGGATATGTATGTAAATGTTAAGTTGTCTATTGTTTTGTCAATGTATGTTTTTGTTTATTGTCCCCCCAAAATAAAATGATAATAATATTTTAAAAAGTTATTGTTTGTCTGCTTTACTACAGATTGCTCAGGACTTCTACATTTTAAACTCGGTCTGCTCGAGGAAACTCACTGATAACTGGTGGGGCTGTTTTGAGCCCCACCTTTTTAGCTAAAGATAATTGTAAAAAAAAATATTATAAAATTGGGTTTGCCTTATTGCATGTTATTTTGGCATTAATACATGTCACATATCAGTTTGCAAACAATGTAAATAATGTTTAATAATCATTGAGTTAATAAAGCCACATACAAACTTGGTCTCTTTTTTGATTTCTTGAGTAAGGCAGCTCCAAAATGCAGGTGTTTCAGCCTAGCTTAGTTCTTTCTGTGGTGGTGGGGCAGCCAGCAGAAAATACTGAGTGTTGGGGTTGGTAAAGTTCTCTGGTTGCACCGTGATTTGCTCATTGTTCTGTCACTTATGGGGACACTACGTCACCGCCAAATCTAGGGGTAGAGCTCGAAAATTCATGCCCTTTGGGTGTATCAGCACCATTTCTTGCATAAATCATTTTAACGTCACAAAAGATCCCACTGTGTGGAAACGAACACTGTCTGTTGGCATTTATAGAATTGTACTGCCGTTTCATGTTTCCATCAGTCCGGTTGTGACATTTTTCATGTGTCAGGTAATTCATCCGCATGAAATGGTTGGATGGAAATGTGGTTGGTGTTGTGTAACTGAAGATTTGGGCATCAAACTTTCAGTATATTTTGTTATGAATTTGTGCCTGCTTTTTGCTTACACTACAGAATGTGGCTCATTTGCCTTTAGTTAAACTACTGAAGTGCGTTTTAGTACACTTTCGTTCTAGCACAACAATTTATTTTAAATAGAAAATGTTATATTTTGGGGATTGTGTAAAGTGCTTTACGAATGAAACACAGTTATTTCTTAAGTACTGACAGTCATTAGTCCATGTCCTTAGTAGAGTGACCTTCAAATGTCATATTTTACACTTGTTCTCTGTCTAACAATGTTTTAACTCGACCCAAATGTAGACTATTATTGTATGGCAAAACAGCATGATGTGTGTGTGCTGTCACCTAAGATATCTGAAGTGTGTCAGTGAATGTCAATATCTATTGATTAGCTCTGGCACTGTCTGATAGACAGATCTGTGTTAATACAGACAGTATTAATACACAGTATGAATACAGACAGTGTCACACACGTTTGTTTTTCTCAGATTGCAATCTAAGTGTGCTAATCAAGTTCAGCCTGAGGCTTTAGTCTGATGTTTGGTTCATTAAATAATATACAGTATATACATTTTAATAATCATTCCTATCTTATGAAGTCTTATCTTGTGAAATAACACATACATAGACAATAGGGCTTTGTTTCAATGTGCTATTTAAAAAAAAGTATATATTAAGTCTTTGACGTGCTGATATGTACTGTATGTTCTGAAATGCAGGCAATGCAAATACATTATTTGAAATTCTTGATTGTGTAGGAAAGGGAGGGGTGGGGTGGTAGAGAAAGCAAATATATGACACTGAAAATAACCCAAGGTTTACATAAAACATTACTCAGTTGATGGGTCAGTCCCCCAATCCAATGTGCTGGGTTTATGTCACAACCCAACACACTGGTTTGTTTTAACCCAGCCATATAGTCTAATTTACCCAGCAGTTGGGTCATGTGCTCAACGCAAGTGGTGGGTTAGAAGAACAACCCATACCCACTGAGTTGAATTAACCCAATGCTATATTTGTCCAATATTGACCCAGCGCTGGGTTGTCCAAATTACCCAAATTGGGTTAGCAATTTTTAAGAAGCAATAATTAATTTTGGAAAAATAATATGAATTGCCATATTAGGCATAACAAAATATCTACCTATTAAGATGTTTTCAGTATCCTAACTGTGTTTGTTTTGTTTTCTGACTGTTTCAGGGCAGGCATTCAACTGGCTTTGGATGAAGGATTTCCAATAGGCCACCATCTCCAAAGTTCACTCAAAATGGCAATAGTTCTGAACTGGGTTCGATTTAGTTGTTGTTGTTGTTTTAATTACTTATATGTTGCTAATTATCTTTTAAACTTCCATTGGTTTAAATCTATTGCTCAGTTATCACTTGGCTCATGTAAATAACTATGTAGTTGTACTTTTAAACATCCTAAGGTCAACATCCCCATAGTGTTCACATTTCTCTCATGTAAATGTTGTTGCTACATAAAAAGATTAAACATTTTATTTGGGATATATCCAGTCTTTGCTAATGATTTCAAGTTGTATTGAATTTATTTTGATCTGTTAAGACATTGAATACATGTTGTTTAGTATATTTACTAAAGTTAGTATGTTTAGCTTTTTCTCTGTGAAGTAAGTTGATTTAAAGTTATGTGATTTGGTTTCTGTAAATACATTTCAATGTTAACACACAGTAACCAGAAACATGATCTAATTTGCATATTCATTCCGAGTTTGCAGCAAATTTGCAGCAAACAGTAGAATGTTCGCCACAAATGTCCTAAAATTGTTTGCCAGAAGTTCACAAGTTTCACAGTTTTCCACAACTAATTTTGAAAACATGAGCTTGCTGCTAAATTTGCGGCAAATTGGCCAAACTGTGAAGAAGCCAGTTTTTTCGGTAAGAGTTGGGAAAGTTGTCCTAGTCACTGTTGGCTAGGGTCGGGTTTTCGAAACTAAGCATTCAGTTACTGTACTGACCATGTCTTTTCCCCTGTTTTGCCTGTAGGGTGTGGCAGTAAACATAGTCAACTATCTGATGTTCATGTTCTGGGCTCTACTGTTCCCTTTCCTGGCTGTTATATTGGTCCGGGCCTTTGCATCTTACGCCTGCGGATCAGGAATACCAGAGGTGTGCGCACAAATGAATGGTACACACAAATGCACGCACACACGCACAAACACACACACAGTCACTGAACTATGTTCTGGCTAAGGAGTAAGCTCACTCCGAGGACTATCAACTTCCAAAGTGAAAACCTACGTTTTAGTTCAGGGGTTAACACTGTTGCATTTAACTTCTTAGTGATCCCTTTGAGCGCACCCAGTGAAATAGCAGCGCACAAACTTCAAAAACAGAAATACTCATAACAATAATTCATAAATCATACAAGTGTTATACATCGGTTTAAAGCTGAACTTCTTGTTAATCCAGCCACAGTGTCAGATTTCAAAAAGGCTTTACAGCGAAAGCAAACCATGCTATTATCTGAGTACAGCGCCCAGCACACAAACACATGAAAATCATAATTCAACCCGCCAGGCGCGACACACAACTCATAAATAACGATATAATTCATGCCTTACCTTTGAAGATCTTCTGTTGGCACTCCAATATATATCCATTAAACATCACAAATGGTTCTTTTGTTCGATAAATTCTGTCGTTATATCCCCAAAATGTCCATTTATTTGGTGCGTTTGATTCAGAAAATACACCGGTTACCTAGCGCAATATGACTACAAAGTATCTAATAAGTTACCTGTAAACGCTGTCCAAACATTTCAAACAACTTTCCTAATCCAACTTTAGGACTTTTAAACGTAAATAATCGATACAATTTAAGATGGAATAAACTGTGTTCAATACCGGACGAAAACAAAGTGGAGCGAGCTTTCAGGTCGCACGCCCCAACCACAACAGTACACTTGGCTATCCACCCAGATAGGAAATGGCAACTTCTTAATTTCTCAAAGGAAAAACATCAACCAATTTCTAAAGACTGTTGACATCGAGTGGAAGCGATAGGAACTGCAAGCAAGTGCCTTAGAAATCTAGATCCACAAAGAAAACTCATTGAAAAGAGAGTGACCTCAATTTTTTTTTTCCTGGATGGTTTGTCCTCGGGGTTTCGCCTGCCAAATAAGTTCTGTTATACTCACAGACATAATTTTAACAGTTTTAGAAACTGTAGAGTGGTGTCTATCCAAATCCACCATTATATGCATATCCTAGCTTCTGGGCCTGAGTAGCAGGGAGATTACTTTGTGCACACTTTCATCCGGACTTGAAAATAGTGCCCCCTAGCGTTTGGCAACATTTTTTTATTTATTTATTGTATTACTCTTTCACTTCTGCTTCCTGCAGTCTCATTGATGTTCATCCAACTCTATTTAAAGCCAGACCCTGAACTCTATTCTTTCTACTTTATGGGGGCCCATAGGATAAATGTAGTAAACTATATAGGGAATAGGGTGTCATTTGGGATTCACACAGTTTGTTTTGGAGTCAAGACTCTGTCTGTGTTTTTGGAGCTGTCACTGGCTTGTATTGTCCTTTGGAATTTGGCTAAAACACTTTCTAAAGTAGCCACAATCACTAGCAGACACACACACTACCATACTGACGCTGGCAAAACACTGTCCTATAATATCTGTTTGGCATAGTCAGATCTGTTCATTGTTTGGGCAGAGCACAATACACACACAGTTCTAGACCCACAAGAATAGCAAACAGAACCACTGGCAGATGGAGCTACGGCTGTATATCATTCATTTAAAAAAAAATGTATGTACCAATCACAGACTGCAGCTTTAGGAGTTCTATTGAAGTTCACTAAAAACATCTAACTGAGGGAACAACATTGTGAAAGCTTAGTCAAAGGTCCCATATTGAGAGGATAGATTTACAACCATCATTGATACGTTGGTATTGTATTGCAATCACACCAGCTGAAGTAGATGAGCACATTTACATCTCTTAGAGTTACTGTAAAACTCTATGGCTTGGCTGTGCTTTTGGCTTAGTGTGTTAGCCTAGAACGTGCTACAATATTATATCTGCAGTCATTGTTTTGTTGAAGAAGGATAGAGAAAAAAATAACTACGGTCACTTTCTGTTTACTCCATCCATCCAAAACAGGCAGAGCCCCACCTGTTTTGAGCTCCATATTTTTAGCAAAATATGTTTTGGATGCATGGAGTAAACAGAAAGTGACCGTAGTTATTTTTTTCTCTATCCTTCTTCAACAAAACAATGACTGCAGATATATACACTGCTCAAAAAAATAAAGGGAACACTAAAATAACACATCCTAGATCTGAATGAATGAAATAATCTTTTTAAATACTTTTTTCTTTACATAGTTGAATGTGCTGACAACAAAATCACACAAAAATAATCAATGGAAATCCAATTTATCAACCCATGGAGGTCTGGATCTGGAGTCACACTCAAAATTAAAGTGGAAAACCACACTACAGGCTGATCCAACTTTGATGTAATGTCCTTAAAACAAGTCAAAACGAGGCTCAGTAGTGTGTGTGGCCTCCACGTGCCTGTATGACCTCCCTACAACGCCTGGGCATGCTCCTGATGAGGTCGCGGATGGTCTCCTGAGGGATCTCCTCCCAGACCTGGACTAAAGCATCCGCCAACTCCTGGACAGTCTGTGGTGCAACGTGGCGTTGGTGGATGGAGCGAGACATGATGTCCCAGATGTGCTCAATTGGATTCAGGTCTGGGGAACGGGCGGGCCAGTCCATAGCATCAATGCCTTCCTCTTGCAGGAACTGCTGACACACCCCAGCCACATGAGGTCTAGCATTGTCTTGCATTAGGAGGAAACCAGGGCCAACCGCACCAGCATATGGTCTCACAAGGTGTCTGAGGATCTCATCTCGGTACCTAATGGCAGTCAGGCTACCTTTTGACTTGTTTTAAGGACATTACATCAAAGTTGGATCAGCCTGTAGTGTGGTTTTCCACTTTAATTTTTAGTGTGACTCCAAATCCAGACCATGGGTTGATAAATTGGATTTCCATTGATTATTTTTGTGTGATTTTGTTGTCAGCACATTCAACTATGTAAAGAAAAAAGTATTTAATAAGATTATTTCATTCATTCAGATCTAGGATGTGTTATTTTAGTGTTCCCTTTATTTTTTTGAGCACTGTATAACAATTGGGGGCCTGCCTGTTTTTCACGTTATTTTGGCATTAATACGTGTCACATATCAGTTTGCAAATAATGTAAAATAAATAATAAATCATTCAATTATTAAAGCTGCATACACACATGATCTCTTTTTTGTTTTCTTGAGTAAGGCAGCTCCAAAATGCAGGTGTTTCAGCCTAGCTCAGTACTTTCTGTGGTGGGAGGGGCGAGCCAGCAGAAAATAGGAGCATTGCGCCATGATTGGCTCAGTGATCTGTCGCTCCTGTGGACAGTACGTCATCGTCAAGTTTAAGTCCTTAGTAAGGGTAGACATCCAAAATGTCAGCCCTTTGGGTCCTGCCATAGAGTTATATTATAAGTGCCCTTCCAAGAAGGCTCAAGTTCATTGGTCACAGATAAAATTATGTCAAATCACATTATATGTACAGTAGCATTGATTGGACTGATCATGTAAACATCTTACTTTCAAAGTCTTAGCTAGCCGTCATCATCATGAATCAAGTCGACTATCTACTGGAATCAAGTCGACTGTCTACTCCTTTTTAATCCTTGTCATATGAAGAGAAATAATGAATAGAAATTGTAGATAAAACATATCGGTGCTCATCGGCCATTGGACATAAAGATTCCCTAACAATTTAGAAATCTCAAATTGAATCAGTGGCTAAATGCAAGAATTGCAAAGCAACCACTAATATTAGCCTGCTATTCAATGGAGTGGCCACCATAAATCCAGAGAATGCCAGACTTTAATGACAAAGTTTGCTGACAAAATTTGCCCATAAAGGACTGCATCACCACCTTCACAAAGTGCGTCCAAAGGGTAGGCAGAGGTGGGACCCAGCACCTCTCCTAAGGGCCATAACCCTCCCAGTCAACCAGGTGCTGGAACCCCCTGCTCCGAAGTCGAACCTTCAGGAGACGCTTCATCATATTAGCCGGTTGGCCATCGATGAGATGGGGAGAGCGGTTGGCCTGGAAGCAGGAGACAAAGGGCTGTGAGACATAGGTTTGACTCTGGACACATGAAAGGTGGGATGTATATGAAGGGTACGGGGCAACAGAAGACAAACAGCAGAGGGGCTAATAATCTTGGAGATGGGAAATGGGCCGGTAAACTGGAGGGAAAGTTTGTGGGATTCCACCTGGAAGGGCAGATCCCGGGTGGATAGCCATACCTTCTGCCCGAGATGGTACCGAGGAGCCAGGGTCCGATGTCGTCAATACCTGGAGATGGTCTTGAGGAGGGCCGACCGGGCTCTCCTCCAGGTACGACGACAGTGGAGGACAAACATCTGTGCAGAAGGTACGCCGACCTCTTCCTCCTGCTTGGGGAAGAGCGGGGACTGATACCTAGGGAACACTCAAATGGAGATAGGTCCGTGGCAGAGCAGGGAAGGGTGTTGCAGGCGTATTCAACCCACACCACCTGCTGGCTCTATAAGGTGGGGTTGGCGGAGACCAGGCAGCGCAGAGTAGTCTCAAGATCCTGGTTGGCTTGCTCCGACTGGCCATTGGACTGGGGGTGGAATCCAGAGGACAGGCTGGCCGATGACCCAATGAGGGTGTGGGACAGGCAGTGGTTGCAGAAGACCAGCCGGAGCTTGCCGAGGGGTCTTATTCTGAGCACAGACTTTGCAGGCAAAGACAAACGCAGCGACATTCGGAACCATCGTAGGCCACCAAAAGCATTGTTGCACTAAGGCCAGGGTCCAACGGGAGTCCGGGTGGCAGGCAAGCCTGGAGGAATAGGCCCACTCCAGGACCGCAGAGCGGACAGTGTCAGGCACAAACATCCGATTATTAGGGCCCCACCCAGGGTTCGGCTGGGATTGCTACGCCTCCTGGACCTGTTTCCCTATACCCCAGTTGAGTGCCGTCACCAGGCACGAGGTGGGAAGGATGGTCTCGGGCTCCAGTGAGGTACCAGTGGGGCTATAGTGGCGGGACAGTGCATCTGGCTTGACATTCTTGGATCCTGGCCGGTATGAGAGGGAGAAGTTGAACCGTGTGAACAGCAGGTTCCATCTGGCTTGCCTGGAGTTGAGGCGCTTGGCGGAGTGGAGATACTCCAGGTTCTTGTGGTTGGTCTACACAATGAATGGATGTTCCGCCCCCTTAACCAGTGCCTCCTTTCCTCCAATGCCATCTTCACTGCAAGAAGCTCACGATTCCCCACATTGTAGTTATTTTCCATGGCATTGAGGTGGTGGGAGAAGAAGGCATAGGGATGTAGCTTGAGGTCCAGGGCAGAACGCTGGGACAGGACCACTCCGACATCGAAAGCATAGGCCTCCACCATGAACTGATGGGAAGGGTCCGGATGAATCAAGATGGGAGCTGTGGTGAAGCGATGTTTGAGGTCCTGGAACGCCTGATCAACAGCTGGAGACCACGTGAACAAAACCTTGGGCGAGGTGAGTGCGGACAGGGGGGAAGCTAGGGTGCTGTAACCCTGGATAAAGTGGTGATAGAAGTTGGTGAACCCCAGGAAGCATTGCAGCTGCACCCTGGAAGTAGGCTGGGGCCAATCCACCACTGCTCTCACCTTCCCAGGATCCATTTGCACACTCCCTGCGGCGATGATGAAACCCAGAAAAGGGATGGTGGAACGATGAAACTTGCACTTCTCTGCTTTTACAAACAGCTGGTTCTCCAGGAGGCATTGGAGAACCTGTTGGACGTGGAGCACATGTTCTTGGGTGGAACAGGAAAAGATGATGATGATGTCATCTTGGTAGACAAAGATGAACTGGTTCAACATGTCGCGGAGAACATCATTGACCAGAGCCTGGAACACAGCAGGGGTGTTGGTAAGGCCAAATGGCATGACCAGATACTCGTAGTGACTGCTGGCCATGGTGATGGCAGTCTTCCACTCGTCCCCTTCCCATATCCGCACCAGGTGGAAGCTCGAAGACGAGGGCACACTGAGCTAGGAACGCGCGACAGGTGCTCGACTCTCCATTGAAGCATTCCGGAGGAGGTAAGCGGGGCTCCCGAGAAGGTGAGGTGACCGATGAGATGTCGCTGCTAGCAGCTGAGGAGCTGTGTGGTTGCCAACGTGGTAGGCGGCCACCCAGACAACCCGTGGAATTGCTCCAGCAAACTGGCCAATGCCCAGTAACGTTTGGACCCCCTCCACAAGGCCACAAAGAAATTCCTTGTGCCTACCGATGGTGGCTCCTTGGGTGGAGATGGCGTTGCGCAGCTGGCCCGGGTCTGCTGGGTCAGTCCTGGCCAGTTCGTAGTATCAGGAATCAAGGTAAGACCCAGATGCAGAGACGTCAAATTAACACTGGTTTAACTTCTTATGTGCAGGTGGACGGTAGCGTCCCACCTGGCCAACATCCGGTGAAATTACAGAGCGCGAAATTCCAAAATACTAAATTCAAATATTTTACATTCTTGAAAATATATGTGTTATACATCAAAATAAAGCTTAACTTCTTGTTAATCCAGCCGCTGTGTCAAATTTCAAAAAGGCTTTACAGCGAAAGTACACCATGCGATTATCTGAGGACAGCGCCCCGCATACAAACACATGAAAATCCTTTTTCAACCAGGCAGGTGCGACACAAAAGTCGGTAATAGCGATATAATTAATGCCTTACCTTTGAAGATCTTCTTGTGTTGGCACTCCAAAATCTCCCAGAAACATCACAAATGGTCCTTTTGTTCGATAATATCCTTCTTTATGTCCCAAAAATGTCAATTTATTTGGCGCGTTTGATTCAGAAATACACCGGTTTCAACTCGCCCAACATGCCTAAAAAGTATCAAATAAGTTACCTGTAAACTTGGTCCAAACATTTCAAACAACTTTCCTAATCCAACCTCAGGTACCCTAAAACGTAAATAATCGATCAAATTTAAGACGGAATAAACTGTTTCTAATACCGGATAAAAACACAGTGGAGCGCGTTCCTGTTCACCCACACCAGAACAGTAGAGTCCACCTGGAGTAACACTTACAATGAATAGGACTACTTCTTAATTTCTCAAAAGAAAAACATTGAACAATTTCTAAAGACTGTTGACATCTAGTGGAAGCCATAGGAACTGTAAAATCTGGAAAATCCTATGATTATCCTTTTTTTCCCTGGATGGTTTGTCCTCGGGGTTTCGCCTGCCAAATCAGTTCTTTTATACTCACAGTTTTAGAAACGTGACTGTTTTCTATCCAAATCTACTGGGCCTGAGTAACAGGTCGTTTACTTTGGGCACGCTTTTCATCCGGATGTCAAAATACTGCCCCCTATCCAAGAGAGGTTAATAATCCAACAGGGGTAGGCAATAGACTGACCCCAAGGCAAGCAGGGGTCAGTAAACCAGTAAACCAGAGGTGGGGCAACGGTATCGGACCGCAGGCAGGCTCAGGGTCAGGGTAGGCAGAGGTCAATATTCCAGAGGTGGGGCAAAGGTACAGGTCGGCAGGCGGGCTCAGAGTCAGGACAGGCAAGTGTCAAAACCAGGAGGGCGAGAAAAAGAGAGACTGGGAAAAGCAGGAGCTGAGAACAGAAACGCTGGTTGACTCGACAAACAAGACAAGCTGGCAACGGACAAACAAAACACAGGTATAAATACACAGGGGATATTGGGGAAGATGGGCGACACCTGGAGGGGGGTGGAGACAATCACAAGGACAGGTGAAACAGATCAGGGTGTGACAATAATATGCAAGGGAGATATGTATACTGTAGCTAAGAAAGTAATACTAACTGTATGTTGTGTAGTAAGCTGTTAGTAGCCCATGTGCCTCACCTTAATAATTTGGTCTATTTTCACCAACGCGGTATTGTAAACACATCGTTCATGGCCAGTGTGTGCTTGTTTGACAACTTTTTGTGTACAGCTTTGACAGTGCTACCGATAGTAGTTGTGACGCTTGTCTTGCACGTGCAAATTCAGCACACACAACATTCTACAATATAATTGTGTTATTTGACGTGTCAAATTAAAAGCTTATTTACTGTGTCAAATCATGTTATATGATTTGTATCTTTTTTTGACATGCAAAGACCCAAACGGCGTTCAATGTGTCTCACTCTAATAATTTGGTCTATTTTCACTTCTTAATTTTGCCTACTTTTCTAATTTGGTGGTGAACATGTAGCCTATTACCTGTTTTAGAGAAACGTAATAATTGAATATTGTAAAAGCTGTCATTGTCTGTTTATATGCCCCCTTTACTTATGCTACGGTTCTGACTTGTTGTACAGGGAGTACACTGTAAGAACGGCCCATGTTCTGAATTCTGTTGCTGAACATTTAAGATTTTCGTAACAAATAGTTATATAGACTACATCTGTTGTCGCTCGCTCTCTCATTAATGTTGTAATCAAAATTACGGATTGCCTCTTATCGTCCCCTTATGCCATAGTTTGTAAATCTCAATTGTCAGTAGAAACCACATTTGTATAAGCAAATCTGCTATATCAGCTATGCTTTTTTAAAAGGCAGTAACTGAGGCTGAATTAACTTCTTACATCTACACGTTCCGCTAGCGGAACGTCTGCTCCAATATCCAATGATGGGCGGGGCGCGAAATTCAAACTCCTCTAAATCCGAAAACTTACACTTTTCAAACATATGACTATGTTACAGCTATTTAAAGACAAGACTCTCCTTTATCTAACCAAACTGTCCGATTTCAAAAAGGCTTTACAGCGAAAGCAAAACATTAGATTATGTCAGCAGAGTACCCAGCCAGGAATAATCACACAGCCATTTTTCAAGCTAGCATATCATGTCACATAAACCCAAACCATATCTAAATGCAGCACTAACCTTTGATGATCTTCATCAGATGACACACCTAGGACATTGTGTTATACAATACATGCATGTCTGTTCAATCAAGTTCATATTTATATCAAAAACCAGCTTTTTACATTAGCATGTGACGTTCAGAACTAGCATTCCCACCGAACACTTCCGGTGATTTTACTAAATTACTCACGATAAACGTTCACAAAAAGCATAACAATTATTTTAAGAATTATAGATACAGAACTCCTCTATGCACTCGATATGTCCGATTTTAAAATAGCTTTTCGGATGAAGCACATTTTGCAATAATGTAAGTACATAGCCCGGCGTTACAGGGCTAGCTATTTAGACACCCACCCAGTGTAGCCTTCACCAAAATCACATTTCCTATAAGAAAAATGTTCTTACCTTGCTTGTTCTTCATCAGAATACACTGCCAGGACTTCTACTTCAATAACAAATGTAGGTTTGGTCCCAAATAATCCATCGTTATATCCAAACAGCGACGTTTTGTTCGTGCGTTCTAGACACTATCCCAACGCTAAATCTCGGCCACGAGCATGACGCAAAATATGACAAAAAATTTCGAAATATTCCATTACCGTACTTCGAAGCATGTCAACCGCTGTTTAAAACCAATATTTATGCAATTTATCTCGTAGAGAAGCGATAATATTCCGACCGGGAATCTGCCTGTCTGTAAACTGAGGAAAAAAACAAAAGCCGGGGGCGGGGCGTGTCACGCGCCTAAGGCTTAGTCCATTGACTGACCACTCAGCATTTGCTCTCGTGTGCTTCAGCCAGGGCTTTGAATGACATCATTCCTGTTTTTCCCGGGCTGTGAGACTCCATTGTTGACGTGAGAATTGTCACGTAAGAGCAGAGATCCTTTGTAAACGACAGAGATAATAAAGAAGGGCAAGAAATGTTCAGACAGGGTACTTCCTGAACAGAAGCATCTCAGGTTTTTGCCTGCCATAGGAGTTCTGTTATACTCACAGACACCATTCAAACAGTTTCAGAAACTTTGGAGTGTTTTCTCTCCAAAGCTAATAATTATATGCATATTCCAGTTTCTGGGCAGGACTAATAATCAGATTAAATCGGGTACGTTTTTTATCCAGCCGTGAAATTACTGCCCCCTAGATGTAACAGGTTAACTGTTTCGCTGCCAGACAAGGCTCTGCTGAAAGCCAGGTGTAGCAGTGATAAGGTGTTGGGACTGCTGTTGGGACTCTGCTGTTGGGACAGGTTTATGTAGGCCCTAACAGTTTGTGGGCACCGTTTGTCACATAGTGCAATTATTGTATTGTTTAGTGTTGTGTTGTGTAGTGGCTTTGATGGCATGCGTCCCACATTTTTATTTTTTTGCCCCACCAAGATTTGCATGCTAAAATCGTCACTGGCTATAGCCTTATTCTAAAATGGATACACTTTTTAAAAATACTCAGCAATCTACATACAACACCCCATAATGACAAAGCGAAAACAGGTTTTAAGAAATGTTTGCATATTTATAAAAAAATATATATATATACCTGGGGTGATAGAGTCCGCCCCTGGAGAGCAACAGCCCTTGAAGATGACCCTGTCATGGTGGTTTAACACCATCTGTTCCATGGCAAAACAGAAATACCTTATTACATAATTATTCAGATACTTTGCTATGAGGCTTGAAATTGAGCTCTGGTGCACCCTGTTTCCATTGATCATCCTTGAGATGTTTCTACAACTTGATTGGAGTCCACCTGTGGTAAGTTTAATTGATTGGACATGGTTTGGAAAGGCACACACCTGTGTATATAAGGTCCCACAGTTGACAGTGCATGTCAGAGCAAAAACCAAGAGATATGGTCAAATGAATTGTCTGTAGAGCTCCAGGACAGGATTGTGTTGAGGCACAGATCTGGGGAAGGGTACCAGTATTGAATGTCCCCAAGAACGTAGTGGCCTCCATCATTCTTAAAGGGAAGAAGTTTGGAACCACCAAGACTCTTCCTAGAGCTGGCCGCTGGGCCAAACTGAGCAATTGGAGGAGAAAGGCTTTGGTCAGAGAGGTGACCAAGAACACAATGGTCACTCTGACAGATCTCTAGAGTTCCTCTGTGGAGATGGGAGAATCTTCCAGAAGGACATCCTTCTCAGCTGCACTACACCAATCAGACCTTTAAGGTAGAGTGGCCAGAGAGAAGCCACTTCTCAGTAAAAGGCACATGACAGCCCGCTTGGAGTTTGCCAAAAGGCACCTAAAGAAGGTCTGATGAAACCAAGATTGAACTCTTTGGCCTGAATGCCAAGCGTCACATCTGGAGGAAACCTGGCACCATCCCTACGGTAAAGCATGGTGGTGGCAGCATCATGCTGTGGGGATGTTTTTCAGTGGCAAGGACTGGGAGACTAGTCAGGATCGAGGTAAAGCTGAACGATGTAAAGTACAGTGAGATCCTTGATGAAAACCTGCTCCAGAGCGCTCAGGACCTCAGACTTGGGCAAAGGTTCACCTTCCAAAAGGACAATGACCCTAAGCACACAGCCAAGACAACGCAGGAGTGGCATCGGGACAAGTCTCTGGATGTCCTCGAGTGGCCTAGCCAGAGCCTGGACTTGAACCCGATCGAACATCTCTGGAGAGACCTGAAAAATAGCTGAGCAGCAACACTCCCCATCCATCCTGACAGAGCTTGAGAGGATCTGCAGAGAAGAATGGGAGGAACTCCCCAAATACAGGTGTGCCAAGCTTGTAGCATCATTCCCAAGAAGACTTGATGCTGTAATCGCTGCCAAAGGTACTTCAACAAAGTACTGAGGAAAGGGTCTGAATACTTACGTAAATATTTATTTTTATCTTGGGTTTTTTTATGTAAAAAAATGTGTTTTTTACGTTTGCAAAAATTTCAAAAAACCTGTTTTTGCTTTGACATGGGGTATTGTGTGTAGGTTGATGAGGAAAAAAAGCAATTTAATACATTTTAGCATAAGGCTGTAGCGTATTTTATTTTGTTGTTGAAAAAGTCAAGCGGTCTGAATACTTTCCAAAGGGACTGTATATACAAAAGTGGACACTACTTCAAATTAGTAGATTTGGCTATTTCAGCCACACCCGTTGCTGACAGATGTATAAAATCGAACACACAACCATGCAATCTCCATAGAGAAACATTGGCAGTAGAATAGCCTTACTAAAGAGATCTGTGACTTTCAACGTGGCATCATCATAGGATGCCACCTTTCCAACAAGTCAGTTCATAAAATGTATGCCCTGCTAGAGCTGCCCCGGTCAACTGTGCTATTATTGTGAAGTGGAAACATCTAGGAGCAACGACGGCTCAGCCACAAAATGGTAGGCCACACAAGCTCACAGAACGGGACCGGTGAGTGCTGAAGCTCGTAGCGTGTAAGAATCGTCTGTCTTCGGTTGTAACACTCACTACCGAGTTCCAAACTGCCTCTGGAAACTACGTCAGCACAAGAACTGTTCGTCAGGAGCTCCATGAAATGGCTGCACAGAAGTCTAAGATCACCATGCGCAATGCCAAGCGTCGACTGGAGTGGTGTAAAGCTCTCCGCCATTGGACTCTGGAGTAGTGGAAACGCGTACTCTGGAGTGATGCATCATGCTTCACCATCTGTCAGTCTGACGGACTAATCTGGTTTTGGCGGATGCCAGGAGAACACTACCTGCCCGAATGCATAGTGCCAACTTGAAAAAGTTTGGTGGAGGAGGAATAATGGTTTGGGGCTGTTTATCAGGGTTTGGGCTAGGTCCCTTAGTTCCAATGAAGGGAAACCTTAATGCTACACCATACAATGGCATTCTAGACGATTCTGTGCTTCCAACTTTGTGGCAACAGTTTGGGGAAGGCCCTTTCCTGTTTCACCATGTCAATTCCCCCGTGCACAAAGCGAGATTCACCCTAACCCTAACCCAAAAGGGGGACCAACTCCATACTAATGCCCATGATTTTGGAATGAAATGTTTGACGAGCAGGTGTCCACATACTTTTGGTCAAGTAACGTACTTAGATAAATCTGACTTGAATTACTCTGTCTTTTCAGGGCTGAGTCTGGGGCAAGGAAGGACCCCTGGTCCATGTAGCATGCTGCAGTGCTAACATCCCCTGTCACTTGTTCACCAAGTACAGACAGAATGAAGCTAAATGACGAGATGAGAGGTGGAAATAATGGAGAGGGAGGAAAAGGTAAAGGGAGACTGGGAGGGGGATGTTGGGGAGGAGGAGAGGATAGATGGAACTAGGAGAGATGGAGATTTATATGCATCTCAACAGCAATGATCTCCTGTTATTTTTTTGCATATCCTTCATATCCTGAGTGGCGCAGTGGTCTAACGCACTGCATCGTATCACAGTGCTAGAGGCGTCACTGCAGACCCGGGTTTGAGGGTTTGGCCGGGGAAGGCCGTTATTGTAAATAAGAATTTGATCTTGCCTAGTTAAATAAAGGTTAAATAGGTTATCATGTCAACCACAACAAAAAATATGGTGTCATATATACTGATCATACTCCTGCTCTATATGTTTGTGTAATGAACGGCTATGTCTCTTGCTGTTTGTGTTGTCTGCAGCTGCATCAGTGGGTGTGTCTGTAACCTTTGGAGCGCTCATTGGAGCCGTTCTCTTCAGTCTGGGGGAGGTACGTGATATGGGACTATTTAGCGAGACCAGTAAGAAACAGACCAAATACTTTAAGTGTTTGCTTTAGCCTGCCTGAAGATTTGCAGTTTTGTAACTATTTCACTGCTTCCATTTCTCCAGGCAAACTCAACCAAACCCAGATAAAGTATTTGAAATTAAATAGTATTTGAACCCAGGTCTGTAAAGAAGTCAACAATTAAAAGGATAATTAGACATTTTGGCAATTAAGACCTTTTTTCTACTTACCCGAGTCAGATTGTCTGTGTGCACTTTGAAGGAAGTTGAAGGAAGTTTCTGGAGCCATTGCTAACTAGCATTAGCGCAATGACTGGAAGTCTACAGGAGCAGCTAGCATGCTTTACTGATCTCTCAGAAGAACCTGTGGAGGTTGTTCTTCGCTGCGTTGGTGGCAGCCTTCGCTCTGCTCAATCAATCCTTTCAGGCCTAATTATTATTATAATAATGACTATTATTATTATTATTATTGTTGTTGTTTTGTCATGGTTTTGTCTTGTTTCTGTTTTGTTTTACCGATAACAGGCAGTTGGTGTTATTCTATTTAGAGTTCCATACTCCCTGGAACTCGTCCCCTTTGTCCTGCTGGATATATTTGATGGCCTCTGGGAGGCGCTCTTCATCAAGGCTAATATCACATGGTGCCGAAGACGTGAGTAGTGGACTGTCGTTCTTTTTCAGATAGAGAGGGAGAGAGAAAGAGAGAACGACACAGAGAGAGAGAGTGTGTCTATACTTATTTTACTTGTAATGAATTACCCTCTCTGTTTTTCTCCTGTTTTGATTGTCTAAGTAACTGATTGATTGGTTGATTAATTGATTAACACAATTATTAAGTAATTGAGGAACTTACTGACTGATTGACTTCCTCCAATCCCCCCTCATCTTCCCAGGAAATAACACTCGTCCTGGCCACTACCCGGTGCTAGAGGTCCTGGTTGTAAATGGAGCTACAGCCCCACTATCCTTCCCTAACAGGTAGTTATAATGTGTGCCAGTATAACATGTACTAATGCACTACCAGTGTGAAATAGCACACACATACTGTATACACATTATAAACAATTTGCTGATGTTGGGTTACCAAGTAGCTTTTATTAATGAATAAAACTAAAAACAAACTTCAGTTACACCTGCTTTGGCCTGGATTTGTCAATATATAGTTCATACATGCATAATCTATGAGCAGAATTACTCTCTTACTGCAATTATCGACAAAATCCGTACTTTGACCTATTTCTGGAAGCTACATGTTCCCTCACGTGGGCCAGCCACCCAGCAATTTGAGTTTCAGCCAATGAGCTTCAACCCCCTCGCCATTTGAGTGACAGTTAGCAAGATGCACACACAGCAAAGTGAGATCAATAACGTGGTGCACATATCTGTACATACAGTGCCTTCAGAAAGTATTCAGACATTTTGTTACGTTACAGCTTTATTCAAACATTTCCCTCATCAATCCACCCACAATACCCCATAATGATAAAGCAAAAACTTTTATTTTATTGTTACTAATATATATATATATATATATATATATATATATATATATATATATATATACACATACATATATATATAGATATATATAGATATATATATACATATACATTTCCGTTTGTGTGTATATGCATTTCCGTTTGTGTATATATATATATATATATATATATATATATATATATATATACACACACACAAATGGAAATATCACATTTACGTAAGTATTCAGACCCTTTACTCAGTACTTCGTTGAAGAACCTTTTAGCGATTACAGCATCGAGTCTTCTTTGGTACGCTACAAGCATGGCACACCTGTATTTGGGCAGTTTCTCCCATTCTTCTCTGAAAATCCTCTCAAGCTCTGTCAGATTGGATGAAGAGCGTTGCTGCACAGGTATTTTCAGGTCTCTCCAGAGATGTTCGATCAGGTTCAAGACCGGGCTCTGGCTGGGCCACTAAAATACATTCAGAGAGTTTTCCCGAAGCCACTCAAACGTTATCTTGGCTGTGTGCTGAGGGTCGTTGTCCTGTTGGAGGGTGAACCTTCGTCCCAGTCTGAGGTCCTGAGCGCTCTGGAGCAGGTTTTCATCAAGGATAGCTCTATACTTTGCTCTGTTCATCTTTACCTCAATCCTGACAAGTCTCCCAGTCCCTTATGCTGCCACCAATATCCTTCACCGTAGGGATAGTGCCAGGTTTCCTACAGACGTGACGCACAGCATTCAGGCCAAAGAGTTCAATCTTGGTTTCATCAGACCAGAGATTCTTGTTTCTCATGGTCTCAGAGTCTTCAAGTGCCTTCTGGCAAACTCCAACCGGGCTGTCATGTGCCTTTTACTGAGGAGTGGCTTCCGTCTGGCCACTCTACCATAAAGGCAGGCCTTTTTGGTGGAGTGCTGCAGAGATGGTGGTCCTTCTGGACGGTTCTCCCATCTCCATAGACGAACTCTAGAGCTCTGTCAGAGTGATTATCGGATTCTTGGTCACCTCCCTGAACAAGACACTTCTCCCCCGATTGCTCAATTTTGCTGTGCGGCCAGCTCTAGGAAGTCTTGGTGGTTCCAAACTTCTTCCATTTAAGAATGATGGAGGTCACTGTATTCCTGGGGTCTTTCAATGCTGCAGAAATGTTTTGGAACCCTTCTCCAGATCTGTGCCTCGACACAATCCTGTCTCGGAGCTCTACAGACAATTAATTTGACTTCATGGCTTGGTTTTTGCTCTGACATGCACTGTCAACTGTAGGACCTTATATAGACAGGTGTGTGCCTTTCCAAATCATGTCCAATCAATTGAATTTACCACAGGTGGACTCCAATCAAGTTGTAGAAACATCTCAAGGATGATCAATGGAAACAGGATGCACCAGAGCTCAAGTCCGCGTCTCATAGCAAAGGGTCTGAATACTTATGTAATGGTATTTCTGTTTTGCCATGGAACAGATGGTGTTAAACCACCATGACAGGGTCATCTTCAAGGGCTGTTGCTCTCCAGGGGCAGACTCTATCACCCCAGGGTTGAATGACATGGTGGGGGCTGCTGCATGTTTGGGTAAGGAGATCACTAGATGGCCATGATGGGAGGGTCAACAGTGTTGAGGTTAGGGATAGGTGTATGGTTGGAGTTAGTAGGGATGTGCATCATTCCCTTTCAAGATGATTCAATATGTATCTCGATACCTGGACTCTGAAACAACACAGAAAGAATACTTTTTTGTTTGAAACGATTCGGGTCGATTCGGTTTGATTAGAGGAACGAATTCTGTTTGATGCAAAGCAATTCAATGGATTAGCATTTGTTGATGCACTAACACATGATGTGCCCTACATGGTCAGACCCTCCCTTGGTAGTGCTCAGGAGGGTATGAGTGTAAGGACGGTGGAGGGGATGGTAGCAGACACAGGATTCATCCTGGTGGTCTCACAGGAATCTCAGAGACTAGTAGTCTTTGTACTGAGGAGGGTCCTGGTCATATCTCTGGGGTGGGGGGTGTGTGAGATGCAGAACCAACTATCTCATTATTTTTCTTTCTCACAGTAACCATTCTCTCTGCTACTCACCCATTGTCTGTCTGTCTCTTTTTGTTGGTCTCTGTATCTCTGTCTGTCTCTCTCTCCTTCGCTCTTTGTGTCTATGTTTGCTTTGTGTTTGCCAATCACTGGCACAGGTGATGTGTGTGTTTGCCAATGGACATGTTTGACAATGAGGTGTGAGGCAATGTTGTGAGCAATGTTGGACTGTGTGGCTGATCTGTACTTGTTAACGTGTGTCTGTTAATATGTAATCTTCAGTGTCCGTGAGGCCCATTACAAATCAGTATCTGTTTGCATATCGCTGTGTGTATGTACTTTAGTTGTATGCATCTATGATGAAATCCTCCCCACTTTCTCTACATCCTCCTTCCCCACGTTCCCACCTCCGTCCCCCCTCCCTCTCCTTCCCCTTTTAGACAAGGCTCGCATGCGACAGGAGGTGGTGGTCAGTGCCTCGTTTAATGTTCTTCAAGGAACACGTGCCCCCCCGGACCCCCTCCGGACCCCCTGTTGTCAAACTGAGGGGTAAGGTCTCACTCACATGGGTAGTATGTTATATAATATTATGTTTAAAAGATGTTATATTTCAATAGGTATCCTGGACCTTAGTCCCTTCACAGTGACAGACCATACCCCCATGGAGATAGCTGTGGACATCTTCAGGAAGCTGGGGCTCAGCCAGTGAATGGTCACACATAACGGGTGAGTAGGGGAGAGGGTGTGTGTGGGTCAGGGTTGGGGTCAAATCAATTTAAATTCACTCAATTCAGGAAGTAAGCGGAAATTCTAATGTGCATTTTTCTCAATGCTTCTCCATGAGCAAAATTTTGCATTTGAACTTCAGTTGGGACTGAACTGAAATGGAATTGACCCCAACTCTGGTGTGTTTACTGCAGCAAGTTTGGTTTGAAAGAGCCTAATGGGGAGAGAGCAAAACGGAGAACAGCTTGATGGCAAGGAGGGTTGTTTCTCAGAACCTCAGATAACTGAATATAATTGATGCTCTGTAATCACCAAAACATTCCATTCTATTGTCTTTACAACATACGAGATTCCATGAAAAATTATTGGTCTTGGTGGTTTCAAACTTCTTCCATTTAAGAATGATGGAGGCCACTGTGTTCTTGGGGCCCTTCAATGCTGCAGAAATGTTTTGGTATCCTTCCCTAGATCTGTGCCTCAACACAATCCTGTCTCAGAGCTCTACGGACAATTCCTTCGACCTCATGGCTTGGTTTTGGCTCTGACGTGCACTGTTGGGACCTTGTATAGACAAGTGTGTACCTTCCAAATCATGTCCAATCAATTGAATTTACCACAGTGTACTCCAATCAAGTTGTAGAAACAATGATGATCAATGGAAACAGGAAGGCACCTGAGCTCAATTTCGAGTCTCATAGCGAACGGCATTTGTTTTTTTATTTTTAATACATTTGTTTACATTTCTAATACCTGTTTTTGCTTTGTCGTTGTGGGGTATTGTGTGTAGATTGATGAGGATTTTTTGGAATGTAATATATTTTAGAATAAGGCTGTAACATAATAAAAAGTACTTTCTGAAACTACTGTATGTAAGAATGCTGTTCTTTGACTATAGCTCAGCCTTCAACACCACAGCACCCTCCAAGCTCATCATTAAACTCAGGGCCCTGGGTCTGAACCCCTGTGCAACTGGGTCCTGGACTTCCTGACGGGCCGCCCCCCAGGTCGTTAAGGTAGGAAACAACACCTCCACAACCCAAGTGTGCACGCCTCCAACTCAATCATCAAGTTTGCAGATGACACAACAGTAGTAGCCCTGATTACCAACAATGACGAGACAGCTTACAGGGAGGAGGGCCCTGGTGGAGTGGTGCCAGGAAAATAACCTCTCCCTCAACGTCAACAAAATGAAGGAGCTGATCGTGGACTTCAGGAAACAGCAGAGGGAGCGCGCCCCTATCCACATCGACAGGACCGCAGTAGAGAAGGTGAAAACAACAGAGCCTCTTCAAACTCAAGAGGACATCAACCACCCGAGCCATGGCCTGTTCACCCCGCTATCATCCAGAGGGTGAGCCAGTACAGGTGCATCAAAGATGGGACCGAGAGACTGAGAAACAGCTTCAATCTCAAGGCCATCAGACTGTTAAATAGCCATCACTAGCTGGCTTCCGCCCGGTTACTCAACCCTGCACCTTAGAGGCTGCTGCCCTATGTAAATAGACATGGAATCACTGGTCACTTTAATAATGAAACTCTAGTCACTTTAATAATGTTTACATACCGCTTTACTCATTTCATATGTATATACTGTACTCTATCCTACTGTATTTTAGTCAATGCCACTCCGACATTGCTCGTCCTAATGTTGATATATTTCTAAATTCCGTTCTTTTACTTTGAATTTGTGTGTATTGTTGTGAATTATTAGATACTATTGCACTGTTGGAGATAGGAACACAATAATTTTGCTACACCCGCAATAACATCTGCTCTCTCTATATATGTGTGACCAATACAATTTGATATGGCCGTTGTTGGCAAAAAAGCATCATTAAATTGTTACCAGCAGCACAGTTACAGTCACCAACAATCTGGATGACATGAAAACAGCCTAACCAGCTCTGCTAGAGTGAGTGAAATGGTCAGAGGTGTTCTCTCATTTGTGTCTGGAAGTAGCTAGCAAGCCCAGTTAGCTTGGGTGCTTGACAGCAGTTCAGAAGTCTCAGATCAACCCTTCTCCTCGGCCAGAGCGTCCAGTGCGCTCTGACCGCTCTGATAGCGAAACGCTATGAATTTACGAACAGACAATCTGACAACGCTCTGAATTTACGAACGCCAAGAGAGCACTCTGAGCGCACTCTGGCACTCCAGATTGAGTTTACGAACACACCCATAGACTGAGCAGCTGAATCCAGGTAAAAGCTATGATCCCTTGTTGATGTCACCTGTTAAATCCACTTCAATCAGAGTAGATGAAGGGGAGGAGACAGGTTAAAGAAGGCTTTTTAAGCATTGAGACATGGATTGTGTATGTGTGCCATTCAAAGCTCGAATGGGCAAGACAAGACAAATATATAATTATTTAAGTGCCGGGGTATGGTAGCAGGTGCAAAGCTACTGTGTTTTTCAAGCTCAACAGTTTCCCATGTGTATCAAGAATGGTCCACCACCCAAAGGACATCCAGACAACTTGACACAAGTGTGGGAAGCATTGGCGTCAACATGGGCTAGCATCCCCGTGGAATGCTTTTGACACCTTGTAGTCCATGCCCCGACGAATTGAGGGCAAAAGTGAGTGCAACTCAACATTCGTGTTCCTAATGTTTTGTACACTTGTATTTTGTCTATTTGTCTCTCTCAGAACATCAATAGATACATTTAGGGTATACAATAGAAAAGGAAAAGTGTGTGTTTGTGTGCGCGTCTGTGTGTCTGTGCGTCTGTGTGTATGCGTGTCTGCGTGTGTGTGAATACATCCTCATCTCCATTCCCAGAGAATGAGTGACAGTGAACATCCCTCTCTCCTCTCCTCCCTCCATCCCTCCATTCTAAACAACATCATAGCCTGATTAGAGAGAGGGTGGAGTCTGTCAACAGAACAGAATCTTCACTACACACACACACACACACACACACACACACACACACACACACACACACACACACAGATTTAGACCCGGAAACCTTGTATGGTGATGTCAGTGTGTATTGTTTGGTTGTCTAGTAGGATGGCTCTTGTTGATTTGAACACAAAACCAGACCTTTGAATTGGATACAAGTTTCCTCTCTTTCATAAAGATCTCTCTTATGTGCAATTTAAAACTCTCTCTTTCCCTCCATCGCCACCTCTCTCTTCCACCCGTCCCACTCTCTCATCCCCCTCTCTCAGGATGTTGTTGGGAATCATCACTAAGAAGGACATTCTGAAGCACATGGCACAGATGGCCAACAGAGACCCACACTCCATCCTCTTCAACTGACCTCCTCTCCTCCTTCCATCCCTCATGCACTTCTCTATGGGACTGGGAAGAGGACACCCACCATTTTGGACACCTCCTTTCCTCTGTCTCCTTGCATCCCGCCGTCTCTCCTTTAATCCACTGCCCCATGGGAATGAGAAGAGGACACCATCCCCATAGGAGCGAAGATACATGAAGACTGTCTTGCTTCCCTAATAAAAGTGGGCACTCTCAAGGGAGGGAAGGAGAGAGTGTGGAAAAAGAAGTGGCTACAGACAGAAGATATCATAATGGCAAATTATGAAGGAATATTTATGATGCATTGATACCACTGACAATGACAGGATGGGAAAATGAGGGGAAAGAGAGAAGTAGGGATAAGAAGGGTGAGGAGAGGTGGTGGGAAAGGGCTGACTTAAGTGTTACTGATACTAGACACAGTTAGAAACATAGCCCCAAGCTAGCTCCAGCCTCCACCTTTCCCCGTCAGAAGACATTCCCAGACAGAGCACTCCATCCTGGGCTGATGGATGCTTGGGTGCCCCCCTGCCCTGGTTCTTCTGTTCTGGCTTCCTCTACCCTGAGGGAAGGGATAGGTTGGGAAAAGAGGATTCAGATACTTGCGCACACAAACAAACACACACCAAAGACTCTCTGGCTGCCTGGGAACTACTCCGAGACATATTCAACAGACTGCGAGAGCTGCAATATCGCACACACACAGAGAGAGAGACAGGCCAACGCTGTAAACACCAATCTGTGCCTTCTTCAGGAATTTTTTAGACAGATGTCTATGGTCATAATCTCTGTGAGAAGGTATATTTAAGGTATCTTTAACAAGCAAGAAGTGTGTGTGGGTTGGGGGCGGAGGTGTGTGTGTGTGTGTACGGACTGTGTGTCAAAGTGTATGTGTGTGTGTGTGTGTGTATGCATGTGTCTAAGTGTGTGTGTGCAAGTGTGTGCTGAAGTAAAGCTAGAACACAAAAGGGAAACATCAGTTTAGTATTCCTCCTAAAATAGTCCCCATTACTGCATAGGTATTTTTCCATGACAACCTTGTTGCCTTCGTCAATTTGATACGCAACAGGCGTGGGAAAAGGATGACAACACACACACACACACACACACACACACACACACACACACACACACACACACACACACACACACACACACACACACACACACACACACACACACACACACACACACACATACTGACAAACTGACAAACTGTCCGGTTATTTGAATACAATGCAGTTAATTACAGGTGACTCCCACAGCTACAACAGAATGCTAGAGAGCTAAACGGACACAAAGAGACTTCACATGGTGATCAGGTTACTGACCTGCTCAGATTCACACATTCCTCAAACACTTACTTGTTGGAAGACACACACAGGGACACACACGTGTGCGTGTGTTTGTGTCTGCGCATATGTGTCCTCAGGTGTGGGAATATTTTACAAAAAGTGAAAGTTTGCCAATATGGAACAGTTTCTGAGTTGAAAGATTTGACATTAAGAAAGTTCACACCCATGTTCCAAGTTAGTCAAGTTGTCAGTTTAAATTGTTTGTCAAGTTGCCGATTTAATATGGTCAGTTTAAATTAGTCAAGTTGTCGGTTTAACCTTGTCAGGAATCTCGTGGTCTTTTCTCTTCTCTTTTTCTGATCCTTAAATCTTTTTTGAATTGTGAATCAAATGGGAATCAATTGTAAATCGAATTGTAATGAAATGGAACCCAACAAACTGTAGTGCAGTTCTTTGATCCAACGACTAAGGGTTACTCGTGCACATACACATAGACGCAGTATTGCTGTACTGAAGGTACTGTTAGTAAGGTAGGGGTCTCACAAAACTGTGTGTGTGAGAGCTGGGGTGTCTGTGTGTGTGTGTGTGTGTGTGTGTGTGTGTGTGTGTGTGTGTGTGTGTGTGTGTGTGTGTGTGTGTGTGTGTGTGTGTGTGTGTGTGTGTGTGTGTGTGTGTCGATGAGTTCTTGGGATGTCTTGTGTTTATAATCAACAATGTTATTGGATTATCTCATAATCGTATCCTTATGTTCTTGTAGGAAAAACCATTTTAATCACATCTTTCATATATTCACTGTTTCCTTTTTATTATGGCATTATTGCCGTCATTCATCAGTTTATCCACCCATCCCTCCCACATGCTCACTTCCATCTTGGTATGTGTCCGAAATGGCACCATATTCCCTATATAGTGCACTACTTTTGACCAGGACCCATAGGGAAGTAGTGCAGCATGTAGCGAATAGGCTGCTATATTTTTATCGTCATCCCTCTATCCACCCATTCAATCTGTTTATTCCCCCATCTTCCTCATCATCACATCATGATATAAAGACACAAGGAGTTTGTTTTGGCACCTGCTGTGATTCTCATGCTGTACTTGTCCACTCATTTCTCTCTCCATCTTAATGTGATTCTCATGTTCACTGTTCTTGGACACTCATTTTATACACTAAATCTCACACTCACCCATTCCTCCATCCACCCATCCTATCCTCTATTCTTTTGTTCTCTCAGTCTCTGTCCTCAGACAACTCTCTCTCTTCCGTACTGTCCCCACCGTCCCTCTCTCTCTTCCTCCCCCTCTTCCTTCCGAAGCGACAAAACATTCCAAAGATGATTTCACAATGCTGCCTGTCCTGTCTCTCTCTCTCTCTCTCTCTCTCTCTCTCTCTCTCTCTCTCTCTCTCTCTCTCTCTCTCTCTCTCTCTCTCTCTCTCTCTCTCTCTCGTCTTGGAACTGGAAGTGCAATAAGATAAAGGGTTGGGTAAGGTTTTGAGCGGAGCACTGGACAGTTTTTTCCTTCTCTCACTGTAGGGGCCACTTCCTCTGCTACTGCCAACCTTTGTGTGCTTGGCTGGGGTTTAAAGCCTTATCACTGAGACGGATCACTGAGACTGTGCTTACAATGAGCACCTCCATACTTCCTAAAAACCTTATCAGAAGTTTAATGATTTTTCATTCTGAATGTGGAATGTTGCATTGTTTTCATGCCCTATGAGGTATTCCAAAATTCCGTGTCCCTCCCAGAATTATAAAAGAGTCCAAATTCCTCTGAAGTCTGGGCAATGTGCTCTTGCACTCGTATTGTTCTGTGTGTGTGTGTGTGTGTGTGTGTGTGTGTGTGTGTGTGTGTGTGTGTGTGTGTGTGTGTGTGTGTGTGTGTGTGTGTGTGTGTGTCTCTGTCTCTGTCTCTGTTTGAGCCACACACACACAGTTGTCTGGCCCCAGTTGGTCTATCCAGGATGTTGTTGGTTTGTTTCCTAGACCTGGCCACAGACAGAGGGTGTAGGGGGTGAGGAGGGGTGTGGGCTCCAGTCTTAGAAAGCCAATTTCCTGACTGGCCCTTAGAACAACAGAGAACTCTATAGACTAATAACACTGGAGAGAATGGAGATAATGTCAACGTTGCAGATACGAATATGTGTGTGCGTGTGTATATGAGAGAGAGGTGTGTGTGGCAGGATGGGAGGTGGTGGAAAAAAGGGGGATTAAAAGAGGGATTAGTCCTTGTTCACACTCCTAATGAACGAGGGAGGAGGGAAAAGAGAACGGTTAGTCAAACAAGACCCTAAGACTCACATAGCCTTCACTGGTCACCTCAATCATACCACAAGTGTGGGCATAGAAATTGAATGATGCGGTTCAATGTCTTACATGTAATTGACATGCCTTGATTGAACTCTGTGGATCATGTAATTGTTTCACTAATTGTAATTATCTCAACGTCGATCAGAAGTAAGAACTCCTAATGGCCAGTTGGAGTTAAGCATTATACAGAACAATACGAATAATTTACCTAAACCACTTGGCTGTAAGTTCTAGAACTTGGCCATATTTTAGAACTGACCTAAACACTGCTGGGGAACTCTATTTGGCCCCATCCAAGAGGACCACATGCGCACGCGCGCTTACACATGCAAACACGCACGCACGCACGCACGCACACACACACGTTATGATTTTTTTTGCAGGACGTAACACATCATACGAAATGGATGACGTAGTACACAATTGGATGACGTAGTATACACAAAAAAGGGACCAGTTTTGGCATGTGAGACCCACTTTCAAAACTACTGGCTGAAATTATACAAAAGTTCTGGAGCATCACTTCAAGATTCGATTTAGCTGGCCCTGGTGGGCGGAGATTGCACCAGGTGAAAAGTGATTGCATTTGTTTTTAAATCGGGCTAACTCCCGGGTGTGAGCCAGGTGCCACGTTCAAAGCCCACGTCAAAGTCGATTCAAAACAAGGTGAGGTATGTCAAGCACGTGGAGTAATGATTTAGAATGCAAGTGTTCACATCCAAAAGTTGTTTGCTCTTGATAATAACGCATGTGTGATCAACTGACTCGATTCGGTCTTATGTAGCAAAATTTGTAATTGTGTTTTTTTTTTACATTGGATAAAAGTAGAGAATCAGAGCTAGAAAATTGTATAATCATACACTACACACACACAATGGGAAAGAAATTGTGCTTTGAAAGTTGATGAACTTGTAACCCCACTTTTGAGAAAATGGCCCTTGAATGTTTTGGTACACCTACTGGAGAGCTCTTTGTTTACACCCATTCAGCATCGTTCAAACCCTCTTAAGCCTTAGCCCCACCCATCTCTTTAAGGATTCACATGCGAGGCCATGTGGTAAACAGACCTTGGACATCACATTACCGTCTCTGGTAAACACGCACTGTATCAAATAAAATCAACATTTATTTGTCACATGCACAGGATACAGAAGGTGTAAACGGTACAGTGAAATTGTTACTAGCATAATGGAGTCTTGTTTAGCCGTGAGTCTTTTTGTAAAGCTAACTAGCTAAACAATGAACCACAATCCAAACTCATAACATTACTACCCTGCATGAATCTGCAGGTAGCTAACCAACTAGGTTCAATGTTAGCTAGCTAGCTAACATTAGGCTATGACTAGCAATGCAAATAGTTCTGAGATATGAATACTATTACTATACAGATCATAGCGAGCCAGCCAGCTAACATTAGCTAGTTAGCTAACAGTACGCTTTAACTTGCAATGAAAACAACTTTGACAAAATTTGAAACATTTAATTTTTGAAAATGTAACTCACTAGACTCTCTTACCCATATACATGGATGAACGCTTCTCCCTCTGTCACGTATGCTATGGTTGCACTTAGTTTAAAGATGTACTGAGGAGACAGGTGTTTCATACAACAGCCTTCTCTGTATGTTCTCTTTTTGACTCCCTCCACATATTTGCAATCAAACGCCAGAATTTTCTCCATCTCCTTAGCTATCATACTCTGCTTCCACCGGGCTTTCCAGTGATTTTGTCACTCGGTCCTCCAGAAAGTGGAGAGCAACACTTCTGCAGTTCTTTGTGATGTCTTTCAAAAAAGCCACGTTAGAAAGGATTACCAACACATACTGAGCAGCTCATGTTGTAGACAGAAGCGGGCTACATGGCAGACCAATCCGAACTCATCTCGGAATGACCAGTCCATCCATTAGCTCAGGTAAATCATGGCTAGCGGAAAGGTTCCTGCCTCTCCTGTCAAGTAGTGATGCGTGACATATGCCTTGTTTCCTGAAATGAGTCACATGTACTTTTAAAAGTAAAACTAGTTTGAAAATCTGAACATATACACTTCCTTTCAAAAGTTTTGGGTCACTTAGAAATATCCTTGTTTTTGAAAGAAAAGCACCTTTTTGTCCATTAAAATAACATCAAATTGATCATAAATACAGTGTAGACATTGTTAATGTTGTAAATGACTATTGTATCTGGAAACGGCAGATTTGTAATGGAATATCTACTGTACATAGATGTACAGAGGCCCATTATCAGCAACCATCACTCCTGTGTTCCAATGGCACGTTGTGATGGCTAATCCAAGTTTATCATTTTAAAAGGCTAATTGATCATTAGAAAACCCTTTTGCAATTATTTTAGCACAGATGAAAACTGCTGTGCTGATTAAAGAAGCAGACTCGTTGAGTATCTGGAGCATCAGCATTTGTGGGTTCGATTACAGGCTCAAAATGGCCAGAAACAAATAACTTTCTTCTGAAACTCGTCAGTCTATTCTTGTTCTGAGAAATGAAGGATATTCCATGTGAGAAATTGCCTAGAAACTGAAGATCTCGTACAACGCTGTGTACTACTCCCTTCACAGAACTGCGCAAACTGTCTCTCACCAGATTAGAAAGAGAAGTGGGAGGCCCCGATGCACAACTGAGCAAGAGGACAAGTACATTAGTGTCTAGTTTGAAAAACAGATGCCTCACAAGTCCTCAACTGGCAGCTTCATTTAATAGTACGTGTAAAACACCAGTCTCAATGTCAACAGGGAAGTGGCGACTCCGGGATGCTGGCCAGTAAGGCAGAGTTGCAAAGAAAAAGTCATATCTCAGACTGGCCAATAAAATAAAAGATTAAGATGGGCAAAAGAACACAGACACTGGACAGAGGAAGATTGGAAAAAAAGTGTTATGGACAGACAAATCTAAGTTTGAGGTGTTCGGATCTCAAAGAAGAACATTTGTGAGACACAAAAAATGAAAAGATGCTGGAGGAGTGCTTGACGCCATCTGTCAAGCATGGTGGAGGCAATGTGATGGTCTGGGGGTGCTTTGGTGGTGGTAAAGTGGGAGATTTGTACAGGGTAAAAAGGGATCTTGAAGAAGCAAGGCTATCACTCTATTTTGCAATGCCATGCCATACCCTGTGGACGGAGCTTAATTGAAGCCAATTTCCTCCTCCAACAGGACAATGACCCAAAGCACAGCTCCAAACTATGCAAGAACTATTTAGGGCAGAAGCAGTCAGCTGGTATTCTGTCTATAATGGAATGGCCAGCACAGTCACCGGATCTCAACCCTGAACTGTTGTGGGAGCAGCTTGACTGTATGGTACGCAATTTAGTGCTCATCAAGACAATCCGATTTGTGGGAGGTGCTTCAGGAAGCATGGGGTGAAGTCCCTTTAGATTACCAAATTGACAACTAGAATGCCAATTAAAAATCATTATTTATATCCTTGTCAACGTCTTGACTATATTTCCTATTCATTTTTTAACTCACTTCATGTATTTTTATGGAAAACATGGACATTTCTAAGTGACCCCAAACTTTGAACTAGTGTGTATGTATTTATATATATCCATTGATTATTGTCTATTAAACTGAGAGTGGTTACCTTTCTCCAGGTCCATCCCTCAGCTTTTTACCAAAACAGAGGCAGGGAGGACATTTTGTTATTGTTTCATCTGTGGATTTGCCCTTTAAACAGCTGCATATTATCAAGATATCAAAGTGTCACCAACAAAAAGGTAAACAAAATGCCTACAGCAAATGCAGCATATGGCATTCATTTTTCACATGTAAATAGCACTTTTCAGTAGTGATCAAAGCATGCCATTCCATGAGTGCAGTGTTTGTTTTTCAACTTGAATCAATGAGCCCAATCAGTCCTCCATGACAACAAAATCCTAAACAACAGAGTAGGGCTGGCTAATAAGTCCTTAGTTTTGGGGCTATGGTCAGGTAAAACAATTTGGCTCATCTATACTTCTGTCACACCCTGATCTGTTTCACCTTTCCTTGTGATTGTCTCCACCTCCTCCAGGTGTCGCTTATTTTCCCTGGTGTATTTATCCCTGTGTTTCCTGTCTCTCTGTGCCAGTTTGTCTTGTATGTTCAAGTCAACCAGCGTGGTTTTTTCCCCGTGCGCCTACTTTTTTATTAGCTTCTACTAGTCCTTCCGGTTTTCACCTTTGCCTGTTTTCTGCACTCCATTCCCGCCTGCCTGACCATTCTGCCTGCCATTCTGGATCTCTGAACTGGTTTTGACATTTTTGCCTGTCCATGACCATTCTCTTGCTTACACCTTTTGGATTGTTAAACCTGTTATGGCTAGGGGAACCCCGCTAGCGGGACCCCTCGACAATATCCGGTGAAATGGCAGAGCGTGAAATAAAAAATAAATATTTGAAATATTTAACAAGTGCAATACAACAAATTAAAGCTGAACTTCTTGTTAATCTAGCCATCATGTCAGATTTCAAAAAGGCTTTACAGCAAAAGCACACCATACGATTATGTTAGGTCAGCGCCTAGTCACAAAAAAACATACAGCCATTTTCCAGCCAAAGAGAGGAGTCACAAAAAGCAGAAATAGAGAAAATTAATCACTAACCTTTGATCTTCATCAGATGGCACTCATAGGACTTCATGTTACACAATACATGTATGTTTTGTTCGATAAAGTTCATATTTATATCCAAAAATCTCAGTTTACATTGGCGCGTTATGTTCAGTAATGTTGTGCCTCGAAAACATCCGGCGAATTTGCAGAGAGCCACATCAATATACAGAAATACTCAAACTTTGATGAAAGATACAAGTGTTATGCATAGTATTAAAGATAAACTACTCCTTAATGCAACCGCTGTGTCAGATTTCAAAAAAGCTTTACGGCAAAAGCACAACATGCAATAATCTGAGTACAGCGCTCAGCCACCAAAACAAGCCATACAGATACCCGCCATGCTGTGGAGTCAGTAAAAGTCAAAAATTGCATTATAAATATTCACTTACCTTTGATGATCTTCATCGGAATGGACTCCCAGGAATCCCAGTTCCACAATAAATGTTTGTTTTCTTCGATAAAGTTAATCTTTTCGTCCAAATACCTCCTTTTTGTTTGCACGTTCAGTTCACTAATCCAAATGCACAAGGCGCAGGCACTAAGTCAAGACGAAAAAGTCAAAAAAGTTCCATTACAGTTTGTAGAAACATGTCAAACGATGTATAGAATCAATCTTTAGGATGATTTTTTTTTTATCATAAATCTTCAATAATATTCCAACTGGACAATTCCTTTGTCTTTAAAAATGAAAGGAAACGCAGCTCGCGCGCAAGACTTAGCTCATGTCATTCTGCCAGACCCCTGATTCAAACAGCTCTTATTCTCTCCCCCTTCACAGTAGAAGCCTGAAACAACTTTCTAAAGACTGTTGACATCTAGTGGAAGCCTTAGGAAGTGCAATATGACCCCATTTACACTTTATATTGATAGGCAATCACTTGAAAAACTACAAACTTCAGATTTCCCACTTCCTGGTTGGATTTTTCTCAGGTTTCCGCCTGCCATATAAGTTCTGTTATACTCACAGACATCATTCAAACAGTTTTAGAAACGTCAGATGGTTTTCTATCCTAATCTACTAATTATATGCACTGGGCCTGAGTAACAGGCAATTTACTCTGGGCACGCTTTTCATCCAAACTTCCCAATGCTGCCCCCTATCCCTAAAGAGTTTTAATAAACATATGGGACTCTAAGTTGATCTAACCATCTCCTGTGTCTGCATCTGGGTCTCGCCTTGTGCCCTTATAACTTCCATATTTCAAAGTCCTATTCTTGAAGATCAAGGGGTATGAGATTTATTGGAATGCCTGGAATTCTGATAGACTTTGGTTTCTAATGTAAAGATATAATTTAATCGTATTATTATATGTAGTAGAAAGCGATGGGTTAGAAGAAGCCTACATAACCAACCCATAAAGTAAAGTGTAACATCTAAATATGGCCAGCTATGTAAACTTTAACATTGATTTATCCTCCAATAGATGTCGTTCAATTGGTAACATACATTTTTGTCTTCTAATGCATTTTAGGGGGAATGTAATCTAACACCAACTGAACGTAATCAGATTACGTTACTGAGTTTGGGAGTTCCAAAAATTACGTTACTGATTACAATTTTGGACAGGGAGCTAATAACAATAATGGATTACTTTTAGAAAGTGACCTACCCAACCCTGTATTTTGTAGAGAGTTGCGTTTACTGTTTTGCAAAATAAAAGAATTGTAGATTTTTATTGTATGTGAGAGCAATGAGAAATTACTTAGTTTTGCTAAAAATAATACTGTCGTGCTCATTAGGTTATGATGGAGATCAAGTCGACCCCAGTTTCATTAAAAGTGTCTTAGCAACCGAGAAAAATTGTAACGATTCCATCAGTCAAATGTCCCACAGTTATGAGGCAAAGGTGTGGGCACACACACGACTCGAATTACACAAATTCCTTCAGCACATTGGACTTATAAACACTGACTGAGGGACCGATAGGAATGTGTGTCATTCGAGTCACAAGGCCAGGGTGGAATCCGCTCTCCCTCTAACCATGACTATTAGGACCAGTCTATACAGGCCAGGGTCAGTACTCTAATACATGGTTTCCCTCTCTCCACCTCCCTTCATCCCTCTCTCCTCTACTACAGTATAGGACTTTAGTCATTTATTTGGCTTCCCTCTCTGCTCTCCATACTGCGCCTGTGTAACAGAAGTGGTTTGAACCCAGTGAAATAAAGCAAAAACAAGAAGCTGAGAGACAAAACCAAAGTTAGGGTGGCAATTAACAATGTGGTGTAGCTGGCTTCAAAAGTGGAAAAACGTCTACCCCGGGCAGCCTTGCGTGCCAGTCTCTACTAGGTCAACCCTGAAAGACAGATTGTCCACATCAATAGGACATGCTGGTTTAAATAAAGTTTATCTTAATATTGGATTTGTTATGTGAGGTATCCTGCCGTTTGTATCTGTTTCTACTTTTGTACTAAAACAAATACAGACCAGCAGCCAAACCAGATGATGGTCGAGTCTCCACAAGTTCAAAGCGGACAAATGTTACAATACATATTGGTTTGATACATACTGCATGCCACGCACACACTTGAGTTCAAAGCAGACAAAAGGTTTGATACTGGTTTGATACATACAGTACATCTAATGCAGCCATGAAAATAGACAGAATACTATTTATAATATCATTGGTTGCAGAGCAACTGTGGATGTGTCCCAAATGGCACCCCGCCTGTAACTGCTGCATAGATCATGGAATCATATGGACATTGGGCTTTACACATCACAGTTCTAAGGGGAGAAGATTATTTTATACATAGAAAATGTATTTTATACATAGAGTACGTAGCCTTAGCCATACATACATGAGGGATACACTTTCGTACATTTGGTCAGGCATGGGAACAGTCAGAACACCATTTGTATCATGGCAGGCAGCAATGGAACCAATTGAATAGTCCCAACCTAACTTCTCCCATCTCAATCAAATGGGCGAGGTTGCTCAAAGGCCTACTTAAAAGAAAACAACATTTGAACCTGTGAAGGACTGGAAGGGCTTAGACAACATAATTGACAACACACTGGCCCTCATTTTGACTTCACATCTTTGACTGAGGAGAATTCAGTTTGGTAGAAAAAGACTGGTAAACCCAGCTAACAATTCTAGGAAAAGAAAATGTTTTCGTAATGTTACCTGTAATGTTACCCTGATGTTTGAGGGTCCAGTTTTCCGTTTAGTTATGGGAACATTCCATGTTATCAAAAATATTCTGAGAACCTATTTAGCATGTTTTGGTGTTAGAGTTAGAAACATTTCCTTAATGTCAAACACAACTTACCCAGAATGTGGTTACCATGTTCTCAGAATATCCTATATTAACTTCTGGACACGTTTCATAAGACGCTGCAAGAATATTTGTGTGTCCAGGTTTCTGAGGGTTAGGCGAATATTTCATCAATGTCACACCAAACATACACAGAAAATGGTTGCTATGTTCTCCAAATATAAGATACTGTTCTAGACAAGTTTCATTGGAACGTTGCAAGAACATTCCTGTGATCAAAGAAGTTTTTAAACATAGGACATTCTGTCATGGTCCCCTGGAGGTTTTTGTATAGTTCCCAGCTTGCTTCGGGGACCTCCCTAAAGACATTTTTAAGACGTCGCCTGATGGTCCCAAAGAAGCTCTCTCCTCCCAAAAATGTTTCATTACACATTACCCCTTGCTACTGTTGCTGAGCCTATTAAGGTTCTGATTGGTGAACCAGTGATCCATTCACAACTCTTTGTTTGTTGGCAAGGTTAGGGACCCCAGGAAAATACCCTTGAGGTTAGAAACCTGGAGTTGTGTGTGTGCCAGATACATTAATACATCATAAATCGTTATTATTCCCGCCGTCATTTTTCATGTGGTATTGATATGATTGATATGATGAGATGTTTACGATAGGAGCGAGAGGTCAGTGGTTAGAGCCCTCGTCAGAATATTCTCCAACGGTTTGGCACCGAATGATGACAATCTGTGGCATTTAGGAAGACTAAATTGGTCTTGTTCCAAAACGCATCCTTCCTCCCTTTATTGAAGTAACCACTGAATTGATATGACCACTGATCTGATATCAGTCAATCAGTCAATCAAATGTATTTATAAAGCCCTTCTTACATCAGTTGATGTCACAAAGTGCCTCTACAGAAACCCAGCCTAAAACCCCAAACAGCAAACAATGCAGGTGTAGAAGCACGGTGGCTAGGAAAAACTCCCTAGAAAGGCAAGAACCTAGGATGAAACCTAGACAGGAACCAGGCTATGAGGGGTGGCCAGTCCTCTTCTGGCTGTGCCGGGTGGAGATTATAACAGAACATGGCCAAGATGTTCATAGATGACCAGCATGATCAAATAATAATAATCACAGTGGTTGTTGAGGGTGCAACAGGTCAGCACCTCCGGAGTAAATGTCAGTTGGCTTTTCATAGCCGATCATTCAGAGTATCTCTACCGCTCCTGCTGTCTCTAGAGAGCAGGTCTGAAACAGCAGGTCTGGGACAGGTAGCACGTCCAGTGAACAGGTCAGGGTTCCATAGCCGCAGGCAGAACAGTTGAAACTGGAGCAGCAGCACGGCCAGGTGGACTGGGGACAGCAAGAAGTCATCAGGCCAGGTAGCCCTGAGGCATGGTCCTAGGTCCTCTGAGAGAAAGAAAGAAAGAGAGAATTAGAGAAAGCATACTTACATTCACACAGGACACCAGATAAGGCAGGAGCAATACTCCAGATATAACAGACTGACCCTAGCCCCCGACACATAAACTACTGCAGCATAAATACTGGAGGCTGAGACAGGAGGGGTCAGGAGACACTGTGGCCCCGTCCGACGATACCTCCGGACAGGGTCAAACAGGCAGGATGTAACCCCACCCACTTTGCCAAAGCACAGCCCCCACACCACTACATGGATAACTTCAATCACCAACTTACCATCCTGAGACAAGGCCGAGTATAGCCCACAAAGATCTCTGCCACAGCACAACCCAAGGGGGGTGTCAACCCAGACAGGAAGATCACGTCAGTGACTCAACCCACTCAAGTGACGGACCCCTCCCAGGGACGGCACAGCAGAGCACTAGCAAGCCAGTGACTCAGCCCCTGTAATAGGGTTAGAGGCAGAGAATCCCAGTGGAGAGCGGGGAACCAGCCAGGCAGAGACCGCAAGGGTGGTTCGTTGCTCCAGTGCCTTTCCGTTCACCTTCACACTCCTGGGCCAGACTACACTCAATCATAGGACCTACTGAAGAGATGAGTCTCCAATAAAGACTTAAAGTTTGAGACCATGTCTGCATCTCTCACATGGATAGGCAGACCATTCCATAAAAATGGAGCACTATAGAAGAAAGCCCTGCCTCCAGCTGTTTGCTTAGAAATTCTAGGGACAGTAAGGAGGCCTGCATCTTGTGACCATAGCATACGGCAGGACCAAATCGGAAAGATAGGTAGGAGGAAGCCCATGTAATGCTTTGTAGGTTAGCAGTAAAACCTTGAAATCAGCCCTTGCTTAACAGGAAGCCAGTGTAGAGAGGCTAGCACTGGAGTAATATGATACCATTTTTTGGTTCAAGTCAAGATTCTAGCAGCCATGTTTAGCACTAATTGAAGTTTATTTTGTGCTTTTTTCGGGTAGCCGGGAAGTAGAGCATTGCAGTAGTCTAACCTAGAAGTGACAAAAGCATGGATACATTATTCAGCATAATGTTTGGACAGAAAGTTTCTGATTTTTGCAATGTTATGTAGATGGAAAAAAGCTGTCCTTGAAACTGTCTTGATATGTTCGTCAAAAGAGAGATCAGGGTCCAGACTAATGCAGAGGTCCTTCACAGTTTTATTTTAGACGACTGTACATCCATCAAGATTAATTGTCAGATTCAACAGAAGATCTCTTTGTTTCTTGGGACCTAAGAACAAGCATCTCTGTTTTGTCAGAGTTTAAAAGTAGAACATTTGCCGCCATCCATTTCCTTATGCCTGAAACGTAGGCTTCCAGGGAGGGAAATTTTGGGGCTTCACCATGTTTCATCGAAATGCACAGCTGTGTGTCATCCGCATAGCAGTGAAATTTAACATGATGTTTCCGAATGACATCACCAAGAGGTAAAATATATAGTGAAAACAATAGTGGTCCTAAAACGGAGCCTTGAGGAACATGGAAATGTACAGTTGACTTGTCAGAGGACAAACCATCCACTGAGACAAACTGATATCTTTCCGACAGATAAGATCTAAACCAGGCCAGAACTTGTCCGTGTAGACCAATTTGGGTTTCCAATCTCTCCAAAAGAATGTGGTGATCGATAGTATCAAAAGCAGCACTAAAGTCTAGGAGCACGAGGACAGATGCAGAGCCTCGGTCTGATGCCAATTGTGTAAGGTCAGTGTTAGGGAAGGATGGAAAGACGCAGTTTTTTAACTTTTTGATCAGACCACGGGGCACCACAGAGCAACAGCTGAATGGTATCACTAGGTGGAGATGACTCAATGTTGAAACACAACACATCTTCGGTTGGCATGCCCACTGTCTACTCCTTATCTCTGGTCTCTCATAAAACATTTTTGCATAATGATTCTTAGTGAGATCACCATGGTTACATAAAGATAGATAAATACAGAAATGTAATATCATGAAAGTACATTGTCAGCAGATGAGGTGAGTTTGTCAAATAATCTTTGAAAATACTTTGAGAACCAGAGGGGTCCAATACTACAAAGCAGGATCAACGCATGAGCCAGCTAATTTTTTTATTTTTTTATCGCAAAGTGTAATTACCCAGTGAAGTTATTTTTAAATCTGGCATTACAGGTGATTTCAAGAGATATTCATCTATAAATCTTAGAATGACAATATTACATTTTAAAAATGTTTTCGAATAGTAATTTAGTAAATTGTAGCGCTATTTCATCGGATGCATTTGAGGGAAAATAATTAGTCAACGTTACGCACCGATGTAAAATGCTGTTTTTATTTATAAATATGAACTTTATCGAACAAAAGAATGCATGTATTGTGCAACATGATGTCCTAGTGTCACAGGATCCAACGAAAGTGGCGCCCCTCCTCGGTTGGGCGGCGCTCGGCGGTCGTCGTCGCCGGCCTATTAGCTGCCACCGATCGTTGGTTCTGTGTCTTTTGGTTTCGTCTGTCTGTTCCGCACCTGTTTTGTGTCTGTCATTAGTGGGGCCTTATTTAGTGTGTGTTTTCAGTTGGGGTTTTGTGCGGGATTGTTGATTGTCCACTCAGGACGGTGGTCCGTGTTTTATTACGGGTTTGTTTCTGACAGTTTCACGAAGAGAGGATTTACCGGGCTGCGCCCCGTGCCTTTTTGTGCCGCTTATATATATATTTTGTTCGCAATATTGGGAATGTGTTTTTCCCAGGCAGTCTGTCTGTATCGCCCTGTGCCTCGCGGTTTTTGTTTTGTGTGTCAAATTATTAAAAGGACACTCACCTCCAGCACCTGTCTCCTGCATCTGATTCCGCCTTACACCAGTCCAAGTCAACAGTGACACCTAGGTGTGTCATCTGATGAAGATTGTCAAAGGTTAGTGCTGCATTTAGCTCTTTTTTGGTTATTTGTGATGCATGTGGTTGGTCGGAAAATGGCTATGTGGCAACTTTTACGATATACTCCTCTAACATATTCTAATGTTTTGCTTTTGCTGTAAAGCCTTTTTGAAATCGGACAACGTGGTTCGATTCAGGAGAGGTGTATCTATAAAACGATATAATTTAACATTTTGTTATACGGGACGGAGGCCGCACAGGGGTTAAAATTTAAAACTAAAAACACATATCTAATTTTGGATTTCTTAATTAAATCAGAAAATCTATAGTTATTTCTGGTTGTTTATCAATATAAGCTGGCTAAGGCCTCGATTCAATCAGATCAAATTAAATAAAAATCTATAAAATGTGCACATGTTTCGTAAACAACATGTGTAGACCAACAGTGAAATGCTTACTTATGGGCCCTCCCCAACAAAGCAAAGAGAAAAATTTAAAAATAATAGAAAACATTTGGAATAAATACATAATGAGTAACAATATTTTGGCTATATACATGTGGTACCAGTACAGAGTTGATATGCAGCAGTACGCGGTAATTGAGGTAGATATGTACGTATTGGTCAGGGTAAATTAACTACGCAACAGGATAGATAAACAGTAGCAGCAGCTTATGTGTTGAGTCAAAAGAGTTACTGCAAAAGGGTAGAATTGGCAGGCTGACTGCTAGGAAGGTCTACCAGAGCTGTTGCCAGAGAATTGAATGTTAATTTCTCTACCATAAGCCGCCTCCAACGTTGTTTTAAAGAATTTGTCAGTACGTCCAACCGGCCTCACAACCGCAGACCATGTGTAACCATGCCAGCCCAGGACCTTCTTCACCTGAGACCAGCCACCCGGACAGCTGATGAAACTATGGGTTTTCACAATTGAAAAATGTCTGCACAAACTGTCAGAAACCGTCTAAGGGAAACTCATCTGCTTGCTTGTTGTCCTCGCCAGGGTCTTGATCTGACTGCAGTATGGCGTCCTAACTGACTTCAGTGGGCAAATGCTTCACTTCGATGGCTACTGGCATTCCGGTTTCAACTGTACCGGGCAGATGGCATCGTGTGGGAGAGCGGTTTGCTGATGTCAACATTGTGAACAGAGTGCCCCATGGTGGCACTGAATTTGAATTTGAATGCACAGAGATACTGTGGTGTGATCCTGAGTCCCATTGTCGTGCCATTCATCTGCCGTCAACACCTTATGTTTCAGCATGGCCCCATGTTGCAAGGATCTGTGCACAATTCCTGGAAGATGAAAATGTCCCAGTTCTTCCATGGCCTGCAAAATCACCAGATATGTCACCCATTGAGCATGTTTGAGATGCTCTCAATCGACGTGCACAGCAACGTTTTCCAGTTCCCGACAATATCCAGCAACATCGCACAGCCATTGAAAATGAGTGGGACAACATTCCACAGACTACAATCAACAGCCTGATCAACTCTATGTGAAGGAGATGTGTCGCGCTGCATGAGGCAAATGGTGGTCACAAAAGATACTGACTGGTTTTCTGATCCACGCCCCTACCAACAAATGCATATCTGTATTTCCAGTCATGTGAAGTCCATAGATTAGTGCCAAATGTATTTATTTCAATTTGTATTTGTATTTATTATGGATCCCCATTAGCTGCTGCCAAAGCAACTTGCTTGTTCCATAAGGTGTTTTTTTATCTGTTTTTTAAATCTAATTTTACTGCTTGCATCAGTTACTTGATGTGGAATAGAGTTCATGTAGTCATGGCTCTATGTAGTACTGTGTGCCTCCCATAGTCTGTTCTGGACTTGTGGCATGTCTTCTGGGGTATGCATGGGTGTCTGAGCTGTATGCCAGAAGTTTTGACAGACAGCTCGGTGCATTCAACATGTCAATACCTCTCATAGATAAAAGTAGTGATGAAGTCAATCTCTCCTCCACTTTGACCCAGGAGAGATTGACATGCATATTATTAATATTAGCTCTCTGTGTACATCCAAGGGCCAGCCGTGCTGCCCTGTTCTGAGCCAAATGCAATTTTCCTAAGTCCTTTTTTGTGGCACCTGACCACACGACTGAACAGAAGTCAAGGTGCGTCAAAACTAGGACCTGTAGGACCTGCCTTGTTGATAGTGTTGTTAAGAAGGCACGGCATCGCTTTATTATAGACAGACTTCTCCCCATCTTAGCTACTACTGCATCAATATGTTTTGACCATGACATTTTACAATCTAGGGTTACTCCAAGCAGTTTAGTCAAATAATTTCAACATTATTTATTACAAGATATAGTTGAGGTTAGGGTTTAGTGAGTGTTTTGTTCCAAATACAATGCTTTTAGTTTTATAAATATTTAGGGCTAACTTATTCCTTGCCACCCACTTTGAAACTAACTGCAACTCTTTGTCAGTCATTTCAGTCGCTGTAGTAGCTGACGTGTATAGTGTTGAGTCATCCCCACACATAGACACTCTGGCTTTACTCAAAGTCAGTGGCATGTCGTTAGTAAAAATGTAAAAAAGCAAGGGGCCTAAACAGCTGCCCTAGGGAATTACTGATTCTAACTGGATTACATTTGAGAGGCTTCTATTAAAGAACAGCCTCTGTGTTGTGTAGACAACTCTTTATCCACATTATAGCAGGGGGTGTAAAGCCATAACACATATGTTTTTCCAGCAGCAGACTATGATCGATAATGTCAAAAGCTGCACTGAAGTCTAACAAGACAGCCCCCACAATTATTTTATCATCAATTTCTCCCAGCCAATCATCAGTAATTTGTGTAAGTGCTGTGCTTGTTGAGTGTCTTTCCCTATAAGCGTGCTGAAATTCTGTTGCCAATTTGTTTACTGTGAAATAGCATTGTATCTGGTCAAACACAATTTCCAGAAGTTTACTAAGGGTTGGTAACAGGCTGATTGGTCGGCTATTTGAGCCAGTAAAGGGGGCTTTACTATTCTTGGGTAGTGGAATGACTTTAGCTTCCCTCCAGGCCTGAGGGCACACGCTCTCTAGTAGGCTAAAATTGAATATGTGGCAAATAGGAGTGGCGTTATCGTCTGCTATTATCCTCAGTAATTTTCCATCCAGATTGTCAGACCCCGGTGGCTTTTCATTGTTGATAGACAATAATAATTGTTTAACCTCTTCCACACTGACTTTACGGAATTCAAAAGTACAATATTTGTGTTTCATAAGTTGGTCTGATATACTTGGATATGTAGTGTCAGCGTTTGTAGCTGGCATGTCATCCCTAGGTTTGCTTATCTTGCCAATGAAAAAGTAATTAAAGTAGTTGCCAATATCAGTGGGCTTTGTGATTAATGAGCCATCTGATTCAATGAATGGAGCCGAGTTGGATTCTTTCCCAAAAATGTCATTTAAGGTGCCCCAAAGCTTTTTACTATCATTATTTATATAATTTATCTTTGTTTCATAGTTTAGTTTATTTTTATTTAGTTTAGTCACATGATTTCTTAATTTGCAGTACATTTGCCAATCAGTTGGTCTGCCAGACTTAATTGCCATACCTTTTGCCTCATCCCTCTCAACCATACCATTTTTCAATTCCTCATCAAACCAAGGGGATTTAACACGTTTTACAGTCATTTTCTTAATTGGTGTGTGCTTGTTAGTAACTGGAATAAGTAGTTTCATGAATGCGTCAAGTGTAGTGTCTGGTTGCTCCTCATTACACACCACAGACCAGCAAATGTTCTTTACATCATCAACATATGAATCACTAAAAACTTATTATATAACCTCTTATACTCTATATTAGGCCCAGCCTTTGGAACTTTGGTTTCCTAGATATGGCTATTATATTGGGATCACTACATCCTATGGATTTGGATACTGCAGCATTAGTAAAGATGTGATCAATACATGTTGATGATTTAGTTCCTGTGTTGTTTGTAACTACCCTGGTAGGTTGACTGACAACCTGATCCAGGTTGTAGGCACTGGTTACAGTTTTAAGTTTTTTCTTGAGTGGGTAGCTTAATGATAGCCAGTCAATATTTAAATCAGCCAGAAAATATATTCTCTGTTGATATCACATACATTATCATGCATTTCATACATTATCCAGATACTGACTGTTAGCACTTGGTGGTCTATAGTAGCTTCCCACAAGAATGGGCTTTAGGTGAGGCAGATGAACCTGTAGCCATACTATTTAACATTAGATCGTCCCTAAGCTTTACTGGAATGTGGTTCTGAATATAGACCGCAACACCGCCACCGTTGGCATTTCTGTCTTTCGGTAGAAGTTATTAACCATGTATTGCTACCACTGTATCATCAAAGGTATTATCAAAGTGAGTTTCAAAGATAGTCAGAATATGAATGTCATCTGTTAAAAGCAAGTTATTGACTTCATGGACCTTGTTTCTTAGGCTACATATGTTAATATGGGCTATTTTTAGCGCTTTACTGGGAAGCTTATCAGTGGTAGACCTACTCATGTTATTTACATCATTGGAGCTGATGGTGAGCTGCATAAAGTGGTCTTCCTACCAGTGCACACCTCTAACAGTGTAACTCTGGTTTATAGGCTCATGATTACTGCTGTAGGATAAACAGATGTATTCGGTGCAATTAGGGGTGCATACATTTAATTACTTCCATTGTGTTTGCCAATGCCTCTAAGACCCCTAAGATCATGTACTTGACTTCTCCTTATATGAACTGTAACTCAGAAAAATCTTTGAAATTGTTGCATGTTCCGTTTATATTTTTGTTCAGTGTATTTAGCAGGCTTGGGGGTAGAAGCTGTTCAGGGTCCTGTTGGTTCATGACTTGGTGCAGAGATTGTTAACCTATGTTTGGAGGTGTTGAAGGTTTAACTGCGGTATGAGCTGACAAATAGGTGAGCGGCTGCTCGTGTGTGTCACAAACCACTCCCTTCCATATGACTGCTACTGCGTTAGAAGCTCAAAACGGCAGTCAAAGGTGTTTCATTGCATCCAATGGCTACCGATAAGGTAACACAAGGAGCTGCTTGTGGATTTGACAGCTCTAACAGAGTTCCACCTCCGACACCACCAAAACATCCACTATGCGGCTGTGAGCAAGTGTGGATCTGATTAGAATCTAGTCTTAACTAATTGATCCGGTTTTGTAGTATACCACTCTTGTAATAAGGAATCCAATCCATTACAGTATTACCATTATTCAGCACTTTATTTAACACACATTTAACATCATAGTTAAAGGAACATCAGAATACAATGTATACATGTTCCACAAGTGGCCTATCATTATCAAACGAGCTAAAACAGAAAAACAATTGTAAAGGAGTGTAGGAAAGGATAGGATTGTTTCCCAAATGGCACACCATTTTTTATTTACTGCACTTCTTTTGATCAGGCCAATAGTGGCCTGGTCAGAAGTTGCACACATTGTAGGGAATAGAGTGCGATTCGGGACACAGTTTAGGAGAGAACGTATGGTTGAAACATGTAAAAAAAAAGAAAACAATACACCTTTTGTTCTGAGAATGTGCCCTTTGGTTTTATAATGGTTTTCTCCTCTCTCTGTTTCTCTTATACACACCACAGAGAGAGAGAGATTGACACACAGAGAGCGCAGTATAGCTATATAGAATAAGATCTCAGTCTTTATCACATTTCACACCCATCCCTTACACATGCAGCTACTACACCTCAACACCCATGCGTACACACACGCACACCTAGAGTTCACTGAACCATATTCCCATGAAAAAAAATAAAACTGTAATTTTACAACTGAACTGTTACAATATATGCAGTATCTTTTTCAAGGACAGGGAGAGACTTTGAAAGTAACCAACATAGTATCTGGCAGTGATTACATTTATGATTATAGTGTAATTGCTTTCAAAGGCATATTTACATATAAAAACACACACAGGACCCAAGGTGCAAATCTTCTATAATGGGTATTCCCAAACTGAATTGAGAGACGAGCTTAAAGTTTTCCTAACTGACCATCATTTTCACTTGTCTGACCGCTTTCATGATGACGAGTTTCTCACACGACTGGCCTATCTGGGTGATGTTTTTTCTTGCCTGAATGATCTGAATCTAGGATTACAGGGACTCTCCGCAACTATATTCAATGTGCGGGACCAAACTGAGGCTATGATTAAGAAGTTGGAGCTCTTCTCTGTCTTTATTAAGAAGGACAACACACAGGTCTTTCCATCATTGTATGATTTTTTAGTGTGAACTCAAGCTTACGGACAATGTCAAATGTGATACAGCAAAGCACCTGAGTGAATTGGGTGTGCAATTATGCAGGTACTTTCCCGAAACAGATGACAGAAACAACTGGATTCGTTATCCCTTTCATGTCCTTCCTCCAGTCCACTTACCGACATCTGAACAAAAGAGCCTCATTGAAATTGCAACAAGCGGTTCTGCGAAAATTGAATTTAATCAGAAGCCACTGACATATTTCTGGATTGGGCTGCGCTTAGAGTATCCTGCCTTTTGAAATTGTGCTGTTAAGACACTGATGCCCTTTGCAACCACGTACCTGTGAGAGTGGATTCCCTCACTAGCATAAACTAAATACAGGCACAGACTGTGTGTAGAAAATTATTTAAGACAGACTCTCTCCAATACAATGTCACGTTCTGACCAGTATGAGGGTTATTTTGTTAGTGTAGGCTGGTCAGGACGTGGCAGAGGGTATTTGGTTTATGTGGTTCGGGGTGTGTATTATGTAGAGGGTAGTTGATTTATGTAATCCGGGGTTTTTGGTCACTGCTCTGTTAGTCTGTTCTTTCTAGTTGGTCTGTTTCTATGTTTAGTTAATTGGGGTGTGGACTCTCAATTGAAGGCAGGTGTTGTCTAGTTGCCTTTGATTGAGAGTCCTATATATTAGGGTGTGTTTGTGTTTGTATTTGTGGGAGGTTGTCACTTGAATTGCTGTTGTTTGCCTTCAAGTCTGTATTCGTTGTCCATCGTTTTGTTTTGTTTGTATAAGTGTTTTCAAGCCGGGTTGTGACAAAAACTCACACTCATTCTTATGTTTAAATATGTATCGCATAGTGTGTGTGTGGCAGGCTTACAATGATGGCAAAAAACAACATTTGAGAATGCGCTGACCCTGGTGCTAGAGGGGGTATGCAGCTGGAGGTTGTTTGAAGGGGTACGGGACTATAAAAAGTTTGGGAACCACTGTTCTATAACACAAAAAAATTGCATATTCACATAACCAACATGCTACAACGTAGAGAAATTGAATTTGCTGGACTGAATATGTATGTAATAAACGTACAGCTCCAATGTGTGTGTGTGTGTGTGTGTGTATCTAAGCCTAAAGGTCCATGTTCATAACTGTTGTCAGATTGTGTGTTGGGAAACCTTGTGTGTGTTGTACTACACTGTATGAAACTGAACAACAATGATATATCAACCCAAAGAGGAAATCTATAGAGGAACAGAACATGCTGGGGAACAATGTATCTATAACATACTCTGTCTTGTTTACGGTTGTAAAATTACAGTTACTTTCCCAAATTCTCAGGTTTTCCAAAAAATACGTGTTTGGGGTCCTTTAATAAAAGATGGCTGTCACACTTGTGAAAAAAAAAATACAATTTATGGTTCACTTGGTGTCTCCACCCTCTCCCTCAACTTTACACAGTATAATAACTATACAGATGGAGGCTCTTAATTTGCAGTGCAGGACATTTCTAAATTGTTGTGTATTTGAGGTTTAAAAAGGCTTCTGAAGTTTGTAATTTCCACTTTGAAATTTCAGACTTGATTTTCCCTTACGAAAAATGTATCAACCCCCACAAAAATGTCCATGAATTATAATATAATTATAATAATTCACATTTCCTGTTGCTGCAGGATTATGTTCCTGCTGTAGCAAACTGGGTCAAATTAAGATCCTACATCTGTACATACACTATAAACACAGATACAACCCACCACAGATTCTCTGAAGCAGAGGTTAAATTGTACGTCACCCAGCTTTGTGTGTGTGTGTTGTGTGTGTATATGAGAGAGAGAGAGTGTGTGGATGTGTGGGTTGCATGTTCTGCGGAGTCCCTATCATGTGAATGTCTATGCATTTGAATGTGTTGCGTGTTCTGCGGTGTCCCTCGTGTGTCTGTGTTTTTCTGCATGTGTCTCGTGTCTGGTGTGTCTGACTGTGTGTGTGGGTGTATTTCGTGTTCCTCTTTGAGAGAGAGAAAGTATTTGTGTGTGTGTATTGCGTGTGCCTCTTTGAGAGACAAAGTGTTTGTGTGTTGCATGTTTCTCTGTAAAACAAAGAATACAAAGCTGGCAGGCGCACCCCCAAACAAGCCCTGCTGTATATTTGTTTAACCTTTCCTCCGAGACAACCACGGAGCCAATGAACACTGAAGACAGACACACACACACACACACACACACACACACACACACACACACACACACACAGCCTCCGCTTGTGCACTTACAATTACCAGACGACAAAGGGAGGCGTTGTGTGTGTCTCAGAGAGAGAGAAGTGAAGTGTATCTGTAGGGCAGGGAGCAGTGCTGTGCTGTGTATGGTTTGTGTTTAGATTAATGTGTGTTTACTTTCTGCCGATTGTTGCTGACTGGCATGGGCTTAAAGTAGGTCCGACAGTGGGTGTGTGTGTATGTGTTCCCCCGGCATCAGTATGCTGTTCCACAGGTTACACTGGACAGACAGGTGAAGACCAGAGAGACTCCAGAGAGAGAGAGAGAGATTTCAGAGAGAGAGAGCAAGAGAGAAAGAAAGACAGAGAAGAGAGACAAAGTTTATTTAAGAGACTGGTAGGGCCGCATACCCCTCTATAGCGCTCTCTCTCTATGTCCTTTCTTTGTACTGTTCCATTCCTCTGCCCTTTCCTTATCCTCCTCTTCTTCTCCTTTATCCAATCCATAACTGTGTTCAACAGTGTCCAATGTCGTTTAAACAACAACGAAACAGAGTCCTCTTCCAATCTGTCGTACATCCAAAGTTTAAAAGGCCTCAACAATGCAGCGAGCAAAAGTCATCCACTCTTCTTCTTTCTCTAAATGGTCTTGTATACAACATATTAGTAATTTTTCTAATTTCCCAAACTGCCAAATGTCCAGTTAGAACCCTTGGAACAGACAGTCAACTTCACAGAAATAGAATGATTAGAATATAACTCATTCTAGTTCTGTGCTCAACTCCTTTCTATACAGTCAGTATGTAATGTATGTATAAATGGCACAGATACAGTGAGCATACTGCACCAGTCTTGGCTATCACATCATCACATATATTTCTTTGTCCTTTTTTTCTGCTACCGTTCTGTTCCATAGTTCCACAGTTCCACATTATATGATGTGAATTATAAAGCAATACATTCTTCTGTCTTTTGATTCTCTGTGTCCATCCAATGTTTTCAGGTTCATAACTCCCTCCTTCACATGTAGAATCTACAGATCTATTTACAATTCACTTTGGAAAGAATGGGTGAGTTAGTCCTTGGGGTCTCACCCTTCCCTCCTTCTCTCCTCTAATCCCTCCTTTCACCCCCTTTCCTCACTCTGGCAGTGTCCTCACCCTGCCTCCGTTCCTCTCCTTTTCATCCCACCCCATACCCTCTTCTGGCAGTGGTCTCCCCTATCTCTTCCCTCCATCTCCCCCTCCATCCATCTTTACAGATCCAAACGGAACGCCCCAAAATAACTTGATGACTCCTCTGCATGAACCATGGTGGGGGAAGAGACTGAGACGAAGAGCTCATCCCCGGCCCTCAGCTCAAACAGCCCTCCCTGGTAGACAGAGTGGAGGGCGTACTCTGCCTCTGGGGCCCAACACTTAGTGCCTACGCCCTTCAACAGCTGGATGGGCCGCAGGTAGGATGTCTTCTTGTAGACACACTGGACCAGCTGGTGACTGGCTGTTGGCTGGTCCCCTTCAGTGGGCGATGGGTAGCGGAAGTAGACCTAGGGATGGAGGGACGAGGGAGGGATGGAGGGAGAGAGATATACATATTACTCAGCGTGATAAAATTAATTATGATATGATTATAATGCAGTAGAAGACTTGTCTTAAGCATGTATCACCACTTAATAGTGTCTTATTATGATCGCATATGATGCTCACTATATAAAAAAAAAATGTGAGTCTCATACTTGGTCCCACAATTATACAGTGCCTTGCAAAAGTATTCATCCCCCTTGGCGTTTTTCCTACTTTGTTGCATTACAACCTGTAACTTAAATAGATTTTTATTTGGATTTCATGTAATGGACATACACAAAATAGTCCAAATTGGTGACGTGAAATGAAAGTGAAATCCCCCCCTTTGCTATCAAACCCATAAATAAGATCTGGTGCAACCAATTACCTTCAAAAGTCACATAATTAGTTAAATAAAGTCCACCTGTGTGCAATATAAGTGTCACATGATCTCAGTATATATACTTGTTCTGAAAGGCCCCAGAGTCACTACTAACACTACTAAGCAAAGGGCACCACGAAGCAAGCGGCACCATGAAGACCAAGGAGCTCTCCAAACAGGTCAGGGAAAAAGTACAGAAGTACAGATCAGGGTTGGGTTATAAAAAAATATCTGAAACTTTGAACATCCCATGGAGCACCATTAAATCCATTATTAATAAATGGAAAGAATATGGCACCCCAACAAACCTGCCAAGAGAGGGCTGCCCACCAAAACTCATAGACCAGGCAAGGAGGGCATTAATCAGAGAGGCAACAAAGAGACCAAAGATAACCCTGAAGGAGCTGCAAAGCTCCACAGCGGAGATTGGAGAATCTGTCCATAGGACCACTTTAAGCCGTACACTCCACAGAGCTGGGCTTTACGGAAGAGTGGCCAGAAAAAAGGCATTGTCTAAAGGCATGTGGGAGACTCTCCAAAAATATGGAAGAAGGTACTCTGGTCAGATGAGACTAAAATTGAGCTATTTGACCATCAAGGAAAACACTATGTCTGGTGCAAACCCAACACCTCTCATCACCCAGAGATCCCCATCCCCACAGTGAAGCATGGTGGTGGCAGCATCATGCTGGGGGGATGTTTTTCATCAGCAGGGACTGGGAAACTGGTCAGAATTGAAGGAATGATGAATGGTGCTAAATACGGGGAAATTCTTGAGGGAAACCTGTTTCAGTCTTCCAGAGATTTGAGACTGGGATGTAGGTTCACCTTCCAGCAGGACAATGACCTTAAGCATATTGCTAAAGCACACTCGAGTGGTTTTAGGGGAAACATTTAAATGTCTTGGAATGGCCTAGTCAAGACCTCAATCCAATTGAGAATCTGTGGTATGACTTAAAGATTGCTGTACACCAGCGGAACCCATCCAACTTGAAGGAGCTGAGCAGTTTTGCCTTGAAGCATGGGCAAAAATCCAAGTGGCTAGATTTGCCAAGCTTATAGAGACTTACTGCAAAAGGTGGCTAATAGTTATGCATGCTCAAGTTCTGTTTTTTTTGTCTTATTACTTGTTTGCTTCACAAGAAAAAATATTTTGCATCTTCAAAGTGGGTAGGCATGTTGTATAAATCAAATGATACAACCCCCCCAAAAATCTATTTTAATTCCAGGTTGTAAAGGCAACAAAATAGAAAAAATACCAAAGGGGGGTGAATATTTTCGCAAGCCACTGTACATGCACTGTGTGAATTGGAAATGTGTTTTTTGCATATCCCAACTCTCCTTGGGACAATCTCGGAGAGTGGGGTCAACGAAAGGGTCAGCCATTATCAATGGCAACCTTGGAGCAATTAGAGTGAAGTGCCTTGCTCAAGGATACGTCGGCAGATTTGTCACCTTGTCGGTTTGGGGATTCAAACTAGCTACCTTTACTGGCCCAATGCGCTAAACGCTAGTCTACCTGCCGCCCTTATACAGTATACTTCAATGTCAAATGTGTTTACCTGAGAGTACATGTAGTAACGCCCATCCTGGGGCACACGCAGCCTCCCATTGGCTAAGGTCATGTTGTGAAGGTGGGCTCCGAAGCTCTGATTGGTCCACGAGCGGACTGGGTGGCGACATGATTGGTGGAGGTCGGGCTGGGGGGTGGGATACACGGGAGACCCTGTTGGAGAGAGAGAGTGTGCGCAAGAGAGAGAGCGAGGAAAGGAGAAAAATGGGCAGCAGCGGGCACAGAGAAAAAAAACAAAGCGAGGGTGAAAGGGAGGGAGAGGCAGAAAAGAAGGGAGCATAGGAGGAGTAACCAAACAGACAAGTAATATTCCTGCAGGAAAATCTATATCAGATAAGTGTGCATGTGTCCCAAATGGCACACTATTCCCTATTAAGTCCTATTGGCCCTTTATAAGGTACACCTATTTATTAAAGGGTCGGACCCCCCTTTGCCTCCAGAACAGCCTGAATTCTTCATGGCATGGATTCTACAAGGTGTAGTTCAAACATTACTCAATTGGTATCAAGGGACCTAACATGTCCCAGGAAAACATTCCCCGGACCATTACACCACCGCCACCAGCCTGTACCATTAACACCAGGCAGGATGGGACCATGAACTCATGCTGCTTACGCCAAATCCTGACTCTGCCATCAGCATGACACAACAGGAACCAGGTTTCATCGCCTCCTAAATTGTCCAGAGTTGGTGATCGTGTACCCACTGAAACCGCTTGTTCTTGTTTTTAGCTGATGAATGTGGAAGCCGGTGTGGTCGTCCGCTGCAATAGTCCATCCGTGACAAGGACCGACGGAGTTGTGCGTTCCGAGATGCCGTTCTGCCCACCACTGTTGTACTGCACCGTTACTTGCCTGTTTGTGGCCCGCCTGTTAGCTTGCATGATTCATGCTATTCTCCTTCGAGCTCTCTCATCAATGAGCTGTTTTCACCAACACGACTGCCACTGACTGGATTTTTTTTTTCTCCAGACCCCTTGACTTTTTCCAAATTTTGTTATGGTACAGCCTTATTCTAAAACGGATTCAATTGTTTCCCCCCCAACCTTATCAATCTGCACACAATAGCCAATAATGAAATAGCAAAAACAGTTGTTTTTTTGTGTGCAAATGTATTAAAAATAATAAACAGAAGTACCTTATTAACACAAGTATTCAGACCCTTTGCTATGAGACTCGAAATGGAGCTCAGGTGCATCCTGTTTCCATTGATCATCCTTGAGATGTTTCTACAACTTGATTGGAGCCCACCTGTGGTAATTAAATTGATTGGACATGATTTGGAAAGGCACACACTTGTCTATATAAGGTCCCACAGTTGAGCAAAAACCAAGGCATGAGTTCGGAGGAATTGTCCGAAGAGCTTCGAGACAGGATTGTGTTTTTGATTTGCCATTATGTGGTATTGTTTGTAAATTGATGAGGGAAAAAAATGATTCAATACATTTTAGAATAAGCCTGTAACGTAACAAAATTTGGAAAAAGTCAAGGGCTCTGATGCAAGATGTCTTTAATTTGAACAAACTGATTCCTAATGTTCCTATTAGTTAAACCACACAAACGCGCTTGCATGGATGCACACACAAACACACATACTCATAGCCCTTTGAAGTGTGTGTAAGTGTGCATGCACGCCTGCGTGCGTGTATGCATGTGTACATTCCTGTAATGTCTCCTAGGGCTTTTTGGCTGGTATGGAATGGACTTCCTTATTGCCTTACAAGAAGAGCCAGGAGTTTTGCCAAGACAGGAGACCTTCCAGATCAGGATAAACTTCTGGCACTCATAAGGAATTAAAGTGACTTATTTCCTTATGAAAAAACTTGACTCCCTCTTCCCTCTCTTCCTCCTGACTGTTTTTTAATTTTTTTATTTAACCTTTATTTAACTAGGCAAGTCAGTTAAGAACAAATTCTTATTTACAATGACGGCCTAGGAACAGTGGGTTAACTGCCTTGTTCAGGGGCAGAACGACAGATTTTTACCTCGTCAGCTCAGGGATTTGATCTAGAATACTTTCGGTTAATGGCCCAATGCTCTAACCACTAGGCTACCTGCCGCCCCTGTTGACTAACAAAGAGACAGGCCTTGGCCTGGATGGCTAGCAAAGAGAGAAAGAGAGAGCGAGAGAGAGAGAAAGGGGGACCATGCCCTTAGTGCCCTGAAGAGCAGTGGATGCTGCTAAGGGGAGGACGGCTCATAATAATGGCTGGAATGGAGTAAATGGAATGGTACTGTATCAACCAGGTGAAAACCATGTTTGAGATACCATTCCATTTACTCCCTTCCAGACATTATTATGAGCTGTCCTCCCCTCAGCAGCCTCCACTGCTTTAGAGCTGATGGTAATAAACACCAGAAACGCAGGCCAAACCTGACTACAACTTGCTGTAGCATTTCAAATAATTTCCCATAAATAGCCTACTATTTGAAAGTATTTTCAAATAATTACTTCAAATACTATTTCTAAATACCTGGGTTAAACGCTTTGGAGTGTATTTGAGTATTTTCAAATACTTTCCAATTGTATTTACAAATACATTCAAATATTAAACTAGCTGTCTTTTCAAACAACAAATATCTAAATTACAAATGTAAAAGTAACTGAAAAGTATATAGAAAAGTAATTGAAATACCTTAAATAGTATTTGAACCCAGGTCTGGTACACACACTAGCACAGACAGAGCGACACACACACACTCTTACCTTGAGTGCTGCTGTCTCTGAGGGTCAGGTGGGCCGACGGCCGCTGGGGCACAGAGGTAGCGAACTTTGAGCCCGAAGTGTTGAAGGTGTGAGGTAACGTTCTCGCATCTGACAGAGAGAGACGCATAAACATATCATCATCATTACCATCATCACCACCACTATCGAGGTCATGACAGATAGACAAAATGTAGTTCCAGATTCAACACCACGATAGGGGGTATACATGTACTGCATGTATAGATAGTTTTGTCATTGTTTTTTTTAGTCACACAATAGGTCATGCAGGTAGAGTATGATAGGAGATGGGTATTCCGGTTGATAGAGTTTTAATTGTTGTCATTGTTACTGAGTGTCATACAATGGTCATACAGACAGGTACAGTATTTGAGAGATTGACTCACCTTGAAACGTCTGTTTTGAGATTATGTTCTCTGTCACCTATAAAATTAAGATAAAGATGTCATATGAGAACAGGTGGCATTGGTGCTGGCAGAGACTAGATCAGCATCATTATCTTTATGATAGAAACTTCCAATACAACAGGTGACTCAAAGTATAGACATCGAAAGTAAAAAAAAAACAACCAGCATCATCATTATCACCATCTTCATCACTATCAGTCACGTGCTGAGGTTAAGTTTCTCCCTTATGCCGTTTCTCTGGCATGTACTGTAGTCTTGACTTACTCAAACTTAAGACACTGATACAGTCAAGCTTTCATTTCATAACACACTCCATCTCGCTCTCTTTCACTCCTTCTCAAATCCCTTACTCCTTTGACGGAGGTTTGGTGGGTACGTGCGAAAGATAAACAAACAAAATAAAACGATCCAAAAAGAGATATCACTTATTTGTTGGGCAGAGTGTGTTTGTAGGATAGATTCAAGATGCATTGCTGAAGTTCTGCTACGGGCATAAAGATATTGTAGGAAAACGTATCAGGAAAGCCAGTGTGATGGTATTTACACAATGCATGTAGGCAGTGGAAAGACGGATATAGACATTGTGGGAGAACATAGCAGGAAAGCCAGTGTGATGGTATTTACACAATACATGCTGACAATTGGCAGCAACAACCAGTGATATTTCAAACTGTACTCTGTACTTTGTGTACGGTATGTGTATATAGCCTTGTTACTGTTATGTTATTGTGTTACTTTTAGAATTTTTTACTTTCGTTTATTTGGTAAATATTTTCTTAACTCTTCTTGAACTGCACTGTTGGTTAAGGGCTTGTAAGTAAGCATTTCAAGGTAAGTTCAGTGCCGTTGACAAATAAAGTTTGATTTGATTTGTTGTTAGAAAGACCCTGTTCTCGGTCTGTCCGTCTATGTACACTACCGTTCAAAAGTTTGGGATCACTTAAAAATGTCTTTGAAAGAAAAACAATTTTTTTGACCATTTAAATAACATAAAATTGATCAGAAATACAGTGTAGACATTTTTTATGTTGTAAATTACCTTTGTAGCTGGAAACAATAGGCGCACAGAGGCGCACAGAGGCCCATTATCAGAAACCACCACCCCTGTGTTCCAATGGCACGTTGTGTTACCTAATCCAAGTGTATCATTATAAAAGGCTAATAGATCATTAGAAAACCCTTTTGCAATTATGTTAGCACAGCTGAAAACTGTTGTTCTGATTCAAGAAGCAATAAAACTGGCCTTCGTTAGACTGGCTGAGTATGGAGCATCAGCATTTGTGGGTTCGATTACAGGCTTAAAATGTCCAGAAACAAAAAACTTTCTTCTGAAACTCAGTCTTTTCTTGCTCTGAGAAATGAAGGCTATTCCATGCGAGACATTGCCAAGGAACTGAAGATCTCATACAACGCTGTGCACTACTCCCTTCACAGAACAGCGCAAACTGGCTCTAACCAGAATACAAAGAGGAGTGGGAGGCCCCGGTGCACAACTGAACAAGAGGACAAGTACATTAGAGTGTCTAGCTTGAGAAACAGACGCCTCACAAGTCCTCAACTGGCAGCTTCATTAAATAGTACCCGTAAAATACCAGTCTCAAAGTCAACAGTGAAGAGGTGACTCCGGGATGCTGGCCTTCTAGGCAGAGTTCCTCTATCCAGTGTCTGTGTTCTTTTGCCCATCTTATTCTTTTCTCTTTATTGGCCAGTCTGAGATATGGCTTTTTCTTTGCAACTCTGCCTAGAAGGCCAGCATCCAAGAGTCACCTCTTCACTGTTGACATTGAGACTGGTGTTTTGCGGGAAGAAAAAACAGGACAACGACCCCAAGTATATAACCAAAGCATCGTTGGAATGGCTTCAGAACAATGTGATGGTCCCATGTTTCATGGAACTAACACTATACATGTTGCGTTTATATTTTTGTTCAGTGTATGTTAGTTCAGCTATACGCCCAAATGTTGAGCAAACTCACAATCCTATTGCAACTGGTTACCTTACAGTTGTACGTTGAGTAAACTTCAATGCTATTTTGTTGAGAAAACTCACAATCCTATTGCTGCTGGTTGCTTTACAATTGTACATTGATAACATTTTATTTTACAGTGCACGCATACATACACAAAACACACACACACACACAAGACAATTGCTTTCACATTGCAGTTTTGGTTTATAGCGCGAAGATCTGTGTTCTAAATGTGACCAGGGTTAAAGATTGAGCACCGACTGCAACCATAACAGTAAAACCACCAGCTGCAATAACAACAACAAACAAACAAAGTCTTCAACCTTTCACCCTTTTTACAGAGGCCCTAGTACAGTACAGACCCTGTAGAGAAAGAACTGAGACACAGGGTCCTGATTCACTTAAAGGGACAGTGCAAGATTTTCAGACGAACTCGGATACCATTTTTATATCTCTGCATCCAGCATAAAGGAAGTTAAACGTAGTTTCGTGAGTCATTGCTAACTAGCGCAATGACTGGAAATCTCTGGACGCAGAGACCTAAAAATGGTATCCACGAGTTCATCTGACTAGGGAAGTAGATAGAGGGCTTCATTGCCAAAATCTTGACCTATCCCTTTAAAGTTCTTAAGAACGAATTTGAAAAAGTTCTTAAGATGATTCTGCACAGAGCCTTACTGGGCCAGTAATCAAACTAGGAGTGCTGATCTAGGATCAGTCCCCCCCCCCACCCCCATGTAATCTTATTAATTACGATCTATGAGGGCCAAACTGATCCTAGATCAGCAGAACTACACCGTCATGCTTCGTGAATATGGCCACTGATATCAGAAAGAGCTGATAAACAGGGTCTTGATTCACTAAACATTCTTAAGAAGGAATTTGAGAAAGTTCTTACGATTTTGCGTACGTACTTCATAACTTCCTTAAGAACTTATTTGCGTTTTTTTTGTTACGAAGCTTCTTGGATTTTTTTCTCTAGAATGTTTTACTGAATCCATGCCCTCGTTATTCACTGGAAAAGATAGTGAAAAGAAAAGAAGGAAAGAGGGAAAACAAGGGGAGAGGGAAAGAGGAAAAGACAAGTATGCACATGAACAAGTATTAGGCCTACTCTGGGAGCTTAGCAGAAGATGGAAACCCAATCCTTTAATATGTGTGTGTGGTGCAGGTCTGGGCCAGTCTAAGCTCTCCATAGCTCTGTGGCGCAGAAAGGGAAACTTATCTTGCCATAATCTACTCAAATAAGTTACCGTTTCTCAGTTCCTTCAGCAGGGCTGATGATTAATATGTAACTTATATCTAATTTAAGAGACAGATATAGAAATATGATAGATAGAATGAACATGGTCTGAGTGATATACAGATCTGGATCTATGGAACGGACAGGGAACCTTATCTAGGTCTGATCTAATCTAAGAAGTTACTGTTTTTCCCGTTCTTTCAGCAGGAGTTAACATTAATAAGTAACTTATACCTCCTGTAAGACACAGTTCTAGAAATACAGTAGAATGGTCACAGTCTGAGTGATATACAGATCTGAGCTAGTGGTCTTAAAGTGGGTGAATCTTAACTAGTACTAATATACTTGAAGTTACCATTTCTGTCTTTCAGCAGGGCCAATGCTGTAATAAGTAATTTATACCCTCCTATAGAATAGAAATATAGTAGATTGAATTTGTATTTCTATTTATTATGGATTCCCATTAGCTGCTGCCAAGGCAGTTGACAAATATTACAATATTACAAACATTACAATACATTCAGAACAGATTTCACAACACACTAAGTGTGTTCCCTCAGGCCCCTACTCCACTATCACATATCTACAACACAAAATCCATGTGTACTTGTGTATAGTGCGTCTGTTATCATGTGTGTGTATGCATGTGTCTGTGTGTATGTTTGTGCTGCTTCACAGTCCCCGCTGTTCAATAAGGTGTATTTTTATCTGTTTTTTAAAATCTGATTCTACTGCTTGCATCAGTTACCTGATGTGGAATAGAGTTCCATGTAGTCATGGCTATATGGAGTACTGTGCTCCTCCCATAGTTTGTTCTGGTCTGTGAAGAGACCTCTGGTGGCATGTCTTGTGGAGTATGCATGGGTGTCTGAGCTGTGTGCCAGTCGTTTAAAATGACAGCTCTGTGCTTTCAACATGTCAATACCTCTCACAAATACAAGTAGTGATGAAGTCAACCTCTCCTCCACTTTGAGCCACTAGAGATTGATGTGCATATTATTAATGTTTGCTCTCTCTTTACATCCAAGGGCCATCTGAGCCAATTGTAATTTTCTAAAGTCCCTCCTTGTGGCACCTTTTATTTATATTTATTTCACATTTATTTAACCAGGTAGGCCAATTGAGAACAAGTTCTCATTTACAACTGCGACCTGGGTAAGATAAAGCAAAGCAGTGCGACAAAAACAACACAGATTTACACATGGGATAAACAAACGTACAGTCAATAATGCTATAGAAAAATATTTATACAGTGTGTGCAAATTAAGTAAGGAGGTAAGGCAATAAATAGGCCAAAAGTGGCAAAGTAATTACAATTTAGAAATTTACACTGGAGTGATATATGTGCAGATGAGGATGTGCACGTAGAAATACTGGTGTGCAAATGAGCAGAAAAACAAAAACAAATATGGGGATGAGGTAGGTAGTTGGTTGGTTGGATGGGCTAGTTACAGATGGGCTGTGTACAGCTGCCGCGATCGGTAAGCTGCTCTGACAGCTGACGCTTAAAGTTAGTGAGGGAGAAATAAGCCTCCAACTTCAGTGATTTTTGCAATTCGTTCCAGTCATTGGCAGAAGAGAACTGGAAGGAAAGGTGGCCAAAGAAATGTTGGCTTTGGGATGACCAGTGAAATATACCTACTGGAGCGCATGCTACAGGTGTGTGCTGCTTTGGTGACCAGTGAGCTGAGATAAGGCGGAGCTTTACCTAGCAAAGACTTATAGATGAGCTGGAGCCAGTGGGTTTGGCAATGAATATGCAGCGAGGACCAGACAACGAGAGCATACAGGTCGCAGTGGTGGGTAGTATATAGGGCTTTGGTGACAAAACGGATGGCACTGTGATAGACTGCATCCAATTTGCTGAGTAGAGTGTTGGAGGCTATTTTGTAAATGACGTCGCAGAAGTCAAGGATCGGTAGGATAGTCAGTTTTACAAGGGTATGTTTGGCAGCATGAGTGAAGGAGGCTTCGTTGCGAAATAGGAAGCCGATTCAGATGTAACTTTGGATTGGAGATGCTTAATGTGAGTCTCGAGTAGTGGTGTCTAGCCAGACACCTAAGTATTTATAGTTGTCCACATATTCTAAGTCAGAACCGTCCAGAGTAGTGATGCTAGTCGTGCAGGCGGGTACAGGCAGCGACTGGTTGAAGAGCATGCATTTAGTCTTACTTGCATTTAAGAGTAGTTGGAGACCACGGAAGAATTGGTGTATGGCGTTGAAGCTCGTCTGGAGGTTTGTTAACTCAGTGTCCATAGAAGGCCCAGAAGTATACAGAATGGTGTCGTCTGCATAGAGGTGAATCAAAGAATCTCCAGCAGCAAGAGCGGCATCATTGATATATACAGAGAAAAGAGTCAGACTGAGAATTGAACCCTGTGGCACCCCCATAGAGACTGCCAGAGGTCCGGACAACAGGCCCTCCGATTTGACACACTGAACTGTATCTGAGAAGTAGTTAGTGAACCAGGAGAGGCAGTCATTTGAGAAACCAAGGCTGTTGAGTCTGCCGATAAGAATGTGGTGATTGACAGAGTCGAAGGCCTTGGCCAGGTCGATGAAGACACAGTACTGTCTTTTATCGATGGCGGTTATGATATCGTTTAGGACCTTGAGCGTGGCTGAGGTGCATCCGTGACCAGCTCGGAAACCAGATTGCATAGCGGAGAAGGTACGATGGGATTCGAAATGGTCGGTGCTCTGTTTGCTCACTTGGCTTTCGAAGACTTTATCAAGGCAGGGCAGGAAGGATATAGGTCTGTAACAGTTTGGGTCTAGAGTGTCTCCTCCTTTGAAGAGGGGGATAACCGCGGCCGCTTTCCAATCCTTAGGAATCTCACATGATACGAAAGAGAGGTTGAACAGACTAGTAATAAGGGTTGCAACAATGGTGACTCATCATTTTAGGAAGAGAGGGTCCAGATTGTCCAGCCCAGCTGATTTGTAGGGATCCAGATTTTGCATCTCTTTCAGAACATCAGCTGTCTGGATTTTGGTGAAGAAGAAGCGCGGGGGGGGGGGGCGGCTTGGGCCAGTTGCTGAGGGGGGTGCGGCTTGGGCCAGTTGCTGAGGGGGGTGCGGAGCTGTTGGCCAGGGTTGGCGTAGCCAGGTGGAAAGCATGGCCAGCCGTAGAGAAATGCTTATTGAAATTCTCGATTATCGTGGATTTATCAGTGGTGACCGTGTTTCCTAGTCTCAGTGCAGTGGGCAGCTGGGATGAGGTACTCTTATTCTTCATGGACTTTACAGTGTCCCAAAACCTTTTGGAATTAGTGCTGCAGGATGCAAATTTCTGTTTGAAAAAGCTAGCCTTTGCTTTCCTAACTGACTGTGTGTATTGGTTCCTGACTTCCATGAAAAGTTGCATATTGTGGGGACTATTCGAAGCTAGTGCAGTACACCACAGGGTGTTTTTGTGCTGTTCAAGGGCAGTCAAGTCTGGAGTGAACCAAGTGCTATATCTGTTCTTAGTTCTACATTTTTTGAAAGGGGCATGCTTATTTCTAATGGTGAGGAAAGCACTTTTAAAGAACAACCAGGCATCCTCTACTGACGGGATGAGGTCAATATCCTTCCAGGATACCCGGGCCAGGTCGATTAGAAAGGCCTGCTTGCTGAAGTGTTTTAGGGAGCATTTGACAGTGATGAGGGATGGTTGTTTGAGGCAGTGATCATTGTGATCCTGGTTGAAAACAGCAGAGGTGTATTTAGAGGGCAAGTTGGTCAGGATGATATCTATGAGGGTGCCCATGTTTATGGATTTGGGGTTGTACCTGGTAGGTTCCTTGATAATTTGTGTGAGATTGAGAGCATCTAGCTTAGATTGTAGGACGGCCGGGGTGTTAAGCATATCCCTTGGCCTCCCGGGTGGTGCAGTGGTCTAAGGCACTGCATTGCAGTGCTAGCTGTGCCACCAGAGACTCTGGGTTCGAGCCCAGGCTCTGTCGCAGCCGGCCGCGACCGGGATGTCCATGGGGCGGTGAAAATAAAAAAATTAAAAAAGCATATCCCAATTTAGGTCACCTAGTTGTACGAAACTAACTGCAGCTCTTTGTTAAGTGTTGCAGTCATTTCAGTCGCTGTAGTAGCTGATGTGTTGAGACACACTGGCTTTGCTCAAAGTGGCATGTTGTTAGTAAAAATGTAGTTTGACCCTTCCAAAACAACCACCTTATTCACAAACATAGAATCATTCACAGCCTAAAATATCTCAAATTCATTCTAGAATTGTTTCTATGATTTCAGACAGTCACAAACACAACATGGTATTGACTCTATGGTGACTTTTTCTCTGTAGGGCACTGTGGAGCAATCACAGCCATAGACTTCATGCCTGACATCCAATCTCATGATAACCCCTATACTGGAGTTTCCAGTCCTCTATATGCTTCACCTGCATTCATGGGCCAGGGAGGGGCAAGACAGTGATGAAGCCCTCTTTAGAATAGGCATGGCACCTCCATTAGCACCAGCAAAAAACAATCTATAACACATCCTACCCTAAATTGTTTGTATTTATTGGAGGTATTGCCTAAGAAACAAACAACTCCTCTACATTATTCACTGTTATATCACATTGGCAGGCACTCACTGGCCTGTCCAGCAGCCAAAGTGTGAGTGTGTGTGTGTGCACGTACACACGTTTACCTGTCCAGCAACCAGACTTGAATTATCAATCCCTGGATGAGCCGCTCCATAAAAACACAATCCATTAAAAGACATTCCTTAATCAAAAGTGGTGCCATTTGGAACACATCCTATGATAAAAGATTGTAAATATCTCACCTCTTAAAGTTTAGGATAAACTTGTCCAGAGTTCACAGTTTGACAATCTTCTGGTTCTACATGTTATATGTTTACTATGAATGTCATACACTGAATAATAAGTATACTAGAGCAGCATACCAAATGGCACCCAATTTCCCAATATAGTGCACTACTTTTGACCAGAGCCCTATAAGCCTAGTGCATTAAATAGGGCATAGAGTCCTGTTTACTATGACTGTCATACACTGCTCAAAAAAATAAAGGGAACACTAAAATAACACATCCTAGATCTGAATGAATGAAATAATCTTATGAAATACTTTTTTCTTTACATAGTTGAATGTGCTGACAACAAAAATCACACAAAAATAATCAATGGAAATCCAATTTATCAACCCATGGAGGTCTGGATTTGGAGTCACACTCAAAATTAAAGTGGAAAACCACACTACAGGCTGATCCAACTTTGATGTAATGTCCTTAAAACAAGTCAAAACGAGGCTCAGTAGTGTGTGTGGCCTCCACGTGCCTGTATGACCTCCCTACAACGCCTGGGCATGCTCCTGATGAGGTGGCGGATGGTCTCCTGAGGCATCTCCTCCCAGACCTGGACTAAAGCATCCGCCAACTCCTGGACAGTCTGTGGTGCAACGTGGCGTTGGTGGATGGATGGCGTTGGTGGATCAATGCCTTCCTCTTGCAGGAACTGCTGACACACTCCAGCCACATGAGGTCTAGCATTGTCTTGCATTAGGAGGAACCCAGGGCCAACCGCACCAGCATATGGTCTCACAAGGGGTCTGAGGATCTCATCTCGGTACCTAATGGCAGTCAGGCTACCTCTGGCGAGCACATGGAGGGCTGTGCGGCCCCCCAAAGAAATGCCACCCCACACCATGACTAACCCACCGCCAAACCGGTCATGTTGGAGGATGTTGCAGGCAGCAGAACGTTCTCCACGGCATCTCCAGACTCTGTCACGTCTGTCACATGTGCTCAGTGTGAACTTGCTTTCATCTGTGAAGAGCACAGGGCGCCAGTGGCGAATTTGCCAATCTTGGTGTTCTCTGGCAAATGCCAAACGTCCTGCACGGTGTTGGGCTGTAAGCACAACCCCCACCTGTGGACGTCGGGCCCTCATACCACCCTCATGGAGTCTGTTTCTGACCGTTTGAGCATGCACATTTGTGGCCTGCTGGAGGTCATTTTGCAGGGCTCTGGCAGTGCTCCTCCTGCTCCTGCTTGCACAAAGGCGGAGGTAGCGGTCCTGCTGCTGAGTTGTTGTCCTCCTACGGCCTCCTCCATGTCTCCTGATGTACTGGCCTGTCTCCTGGTAGCGCCTCCATGCTCTGGACACTACACTGACAGACACAGCAAACCTTCTTGCCACAGCTCGCATTGATGTGCCATCCTGGATGAGCTGCACTACCTGAGCCACTTGTGTGGGTTGTAGACTCCGTCTCATGCTACCACTAGAGTGAAAGCACCGCCAGCATTCAAAAGTGACCAAAACATCAGCCAGGAAGCATAGGAACTGAAAAGTGGTCTGTGGTCACCACCTGCAGAACCACTCCTTTATTGGGGGTGTCTTGCTAATTGCCTATAATTTCCACCTGTTGTCTATTCCATTTGCACAACAGCATGTGAAATGTATTGTCAATCAGTGTTGCTTCCTAAGTGGACAGTTTGATTTCACAGAAGTGTGATTGACTTGGAGTTACATTGTGTTGTTTAAGTGTTCCCTTTATTTTTTGAGCAGTGTATATTCATGCTGTTTCACATGTGTACTTAGAGGAACACAAGTTAATATATGCCCATAACGCCACCTATATAACAACATAGGCGTCTATATCCTTTAAGCAGGGTTCATACAGACATTGGGAAGTCAAATTCAAGGACTTTTTCAAGCACTTAATTGTAATTTTCAAGGACCGAAATGTTATACAATTGTATAATTTATATAATAGTACATATAACGCCTAATATAGAACCCCTCCCTAATAATAATATATATATATATATATATATATATATTTTTACCTTTAATTTAACTAGGCAAGTCAGTTAAGAACAAATTCTCATTTTCCAATGACTTTAAGACGCCAACACTTTTTTAGGCCTTGCCATTGTATTGATATTGTAATTATTATTACATTATAAAATATGTGAGAATAATGTGGACATTGCCTGACTAAATAGATTGGATGCATGCGTGGTAATTTTTCAGTAGCCTATGTGGCCGACGCAGGCAGAGATAAGCCATGGATAACGGTAGCATTAATCTCACCATCACTGTTTTTATAATGAGAAGGTGACCAAAAACCAGCTTTGTTTTTTAATGGAAGTATTTGTATGAAAAGCCAAGTTGAAGCCAATATTAGATGTTGTCGTGCTCATAATAACAGCACATGGTTTTACCGCAAAAAGAGCAGCACAACACACTTCAATTAAAGCGGCAGGAAACAAACGAAAGTGGCCACATCTCTCACAAAAATCACGGATAATTATAAAGGAGCAGGAGAACATAAATTGGCTACAATAATTACAATAACTTTTCAAGCACCAAATTTAATAAATATTTGATTTTCAAGGTAGGCCTATTCCAGTACTTGATTTTCTGAGCTCCAAATTCAAGTACATCTAGGCTACTTCAAGCCCCTTGTATTGTTTAAAATGGCTGTTTGTTGTCATTACATCCAGAATAATTTATAGGAATGGCTTTGTATGTTGTGCAATAGTCTATCCTATACCCAATTGCTCACAGTAGACTCGGTGTCCAATCCGAGGCACAAAAACGTATTAAAACATTAACTCAATACCTTGATGCTTTCTTTGTTAAATCTAATGAGACCCTGCTGTAAATCAAGCAGACAACAGATGATCTTATAATAAAAAGCATGAGCTGGCGCACACCCACAAAAAAGTTGATAGAGGTGCTGACTAATGGCGAGTAAACGGTATGCTATAAAAATAAATAAATATAGTCACACTATATACAAGCTCCCAGTTATTTATTGGGTAACCACCAACGTTTCGGCATCACTGTGTCTTCTTCAGGTTGAAGAAGGCACAATGATGAAGAAGGCACAGTGATGCCAAAATATAATTACTGGAAGCTTTTATGTAGTGTGTGTGACTCTATTTATTGTTATTGCAAACAACAGATGATCAACATCAATTCGCTAGGGATATTAGATCCAACGTGAATCCAGGCACAACTGTCTTCAATGGGGTACCGAATGAGACACCAATATATTCTGAAAATTAAATCATGAACACCTTTTTTTCCCAGCACTTGGCCTGTTGTTGCATCGCAGGCACTATCACAACAGCTGTTGTTCACTTGACTGTCATTTGGAAAATTCCTTCCAGGATCAGATGATGATGCGTAAAAATATAATGTCATAACTAATCAGCTGGACACCAAATGGCATCCAACAAGTAGTATGTATAATTATTGAAGAACCACGTTAACGACAGTGTCGATTTAGGTTTTACGTATCAAGGTATGGTGACTCAGTTAGAAACATTCATTTTTGCAAAGCATACATAGTTTTGGATTTGTGTGCCCATGAAAACAGTTTTCACCCAATAACATAAGGAGACAGGAAATTATATGTAGTTACACTGCATTTCTGGGATTTCTACACAAAAAAACTGTAGGACAGCTAAATCCAGGATTCTTACATGGTTCAAGTTTAATGGCTAATTAAACTGGTTAATGCTTAATATATGATATAAAGTAATTGCCATAAATGCAAGGACAGAAAAGTAATGTTTTATGTCACACGATTTTGGACAAATCTGTCAAGACACCAACCATGAAAAAGGGTTAAACATAGGTTTTAAATCAACTTGTGAATTTTATTGAAAATTGCAATGATCCATCCTTATATCTTAATGTAATGACATGAAAACAATTGGCAGATTACTATCAATGACTTACCAACAGCTGTAACAAGTTGTCCAGTGTAGGGAATCTTCACTGGTACCTTAGTTTATAGAAAGACCCATGTAAAATGAGTGCACAAAACATTATGAACACCTGCTCTTTCCACGACATAGCTTTTACCTGGATTCACCTGGTCAGTCTATGATCCTTTATTGATGTCACTTCTTAAATCCACTTCAAATCAGCGTAAATGAAGGTGAGGAGACAGGTTAAAGAAAGATTTTTAAGCCTTGAGACAATTGAGACATGGATTGTGTATGTGTGACATTCAGAGGGTGAATGGGCAAAACAAAATATTTAAGTACCTGGTATTGGTATTTAAGTGCTTGGTATGGGTATGGTAGTAGGTGCCAGGTGTACCGGTTTGTGTCAAGAACTACAACGCTACTGTGTTTTTCACACTCACTGAGTAGATGCAGTTTACTCAGTGTGTGTACGTGGTACTCAGTGTGTTCCTATGTGTGGTGTACTCAGTGTGTGTGTGTGCGCGTGTGTGTTCCTACGTCCAATATTCTCGTAGCTCTGTCCTCTCCACTGCACCGTAACCTAAGTATGTAACCTGACTCTCAGACATACCAGCTCTCACTGAGCTGCTGCACATTGTTGGCAGAGAGAGAAAGAGAGAGGGCGGAGAGAGACCAGTTCACAGTACACAGCAATACTACCACCACAACCCCCCCATACCAACTTGACCTTAGCTACTTTATTAACCAGCCTCCCTTTCCCTCTCTCCGTTTCTACACACTCTGCTTCCTTGTTCTTTCTCTCTGTCCCTATAACTCTACCTTTTTTCACTCTCTCTCTCAAGCTCTCTCTCTCCCTCTCAATCATTCCATTATTTTATTTTCCTCTTCCAAACAGTCTGCTCTGTTCACAGGTTATGGAGCAAGACCCCCGTAGCACGCTCCACTCCAAGATAATATTTTCCCCCTTTATTTCTTCCTCTCTTTTTTTCTCCTTTTTTCACTTTTTTTAAAAGACACAAAGGGCAGACAGACAGACAGACAGACAGACAGACAGACAGACAGACAGACAGACAGCTCCGAACTGGGTGGAACGCAAACCTTGACCCAGGACGGAGACAGGGATGGCGGGAGCAAGGGACGATGGAGGGACGAATGGAGAGCAAAGAGAGGGGTAGACAACTAGACACACAGATGCCTTTTGTGACCCCCCACACCTGGCTGTCATTCGTTATTCATTTTTAACCCTGTTGAATAAAGCCCACTTTGTTGGTACACATCACGTCCCATACCTCCTCATCCTCAGGCAGGTGTTGAAGGGAGGGAAGGAAGAAAATAACACAAAGAGCACGCTGTTGTATTCGGCGAATGTGACAAATAGAAATTTGATTTGATGAGTGTGTGCATGTGTGCTCTTTGATGTGTTAGATGGTTAAGCAATGTATCTACAGTAACCAAGATCTAGACCAAATCTATCTACAGTTACTACATATTCCCCTCTATTTACTTCCTTCCCTCCCTTCAACCCATGCCCGAGGACAAGAAACTTCCAAATTAACCAGCAATTTGTGTGTGTGTGTGTGTGTGTGTGTGTGTGTGTGTGTGTGTGTGTGTGTGTGTGTGTGTGTGTGTGTGTGTGGGGGGGGGGGGTTAAAAAGAAAGGATTGGAATGAGGAAGAGGGAGGGAGGGCGGACAAAACGAGCCATTAAGACTGGGCAGCGGAAGAGGGGATAGTGAGTATTATCTACAACGTTTGGAGAAGCCTAGCTGAGGAGGGGGGTCACGTATAACACACATGCAAGGAGCAGAGGAGAGATGGATAAATTAACAATTTGGATGACTATGGGTCAGATGAGTGGAGGAGAGGGAGAAATAAAAGGAAAGAAGAGGTGGATGAATGTAGATGACTATCGGTCAGATGAGCGGTAGAGAGAAGGAGAAAGGAGAGGAGGATGGATGAGATACGAGGATGACTATGGGTCAGATGAGTGGAGAAGAGGGGGAGAAAGGACAGGGGGATGAATGAGAAGGACTATGAGTGCTGTATGGTCTCCTTGTCTCTAAGGTGTAAATAATAGATTATACCAGCCATGTCTGGTTAAAGCCACATGTGCCTAAGAGATTAGAATGAATGAAGGAACACCAGTGTTCTCTTCAAGTTGACCTGACATACTTGTTCCCTTCAAGTAAAAATAAAATAAAAATCAACTTATTTAACCAGATAGGCCACTTGAGAACAAGTTCTCATTTTCAACTGCCAACTGGCCAAGATAAAGCAAAGCAGTGCGACACAAACAACACAGAGTTATACTTGGAATAAACAATCGTACAGTCAATAACACAATAGAAGAAAATCTATATACAGTGTGTGCAAATGAGGTAAGATTAGGGAGTTAAGGCAATAAATAGTCCGTAGTGGCAAAGTAATTACAATTTAGCAATTAAACACTGGAGTGATAGGTGTGCAGAAGATGAATGTGCAAGTGGAGATACTGGGGTGCAAAGGAGCAAAAAAAATGGGGATGAGGTAGTTGGATGGGCTATTTACAAATGGACTATGTACAGGTGCAGTGATCTGTGAGCTGCTCTGACAGCTGATGCTTAAAGTTAGTGAGGGAGATATGAGTCTCCAGCTTCTGTGATTTTTGCCATTCGTTCCAGTCATTGGCAGCAGAGAACTGGAAGGAAAGGCGGCCAAAGGAGGAATAGGCTTTGGGGGTGACCAGTGAATTATATCTACTGGAGTGCATGCTACGGGTGGGTGCTGCTATGGTGACCAGAGAGCTGAGATAAGGCGGGGCTTTACCTAGCAAATACTTATAGATGACCTGGAGCCAGTGGGTTTGGCGACGAATATGAAGCGAGGGCCAGCCAACGAGAGCATACAGGTCGCAGTGGTGGGTAGTATATGGGGCATTAGTGAGAAAACAGATGGCACTGTGATAGACTGTATCCAATTTGCTGAGTAAAGTGTTGGAGGCTATTTTATAAATGACATCGCTGAAGTCAAGGATCAGTAGGATAGTCAGTTTTATGAGGGTATGTTTGGCAGCATGAGTGAATGATGCTTTGTTGCGAAATAGGAAGCCGATTCAGATTTTGGATTGGAGATGCATGATGTGAGTCTGGAAGGAGAGTTTACAGTCTAACCAGACACCTAGGTATTTGTAATTGTCCACATATTCTAAGTCAGAACAGTCCAGAGTAGTGATGTTGGACGGGCGGGCAGGTGCGGGCAGCGATCGGTTGAAGAGCATGCATTTAGTTTTACTTGCATTTAAGAGCAGTTGGAGGCCACAGCTGGAGAGTTGAAGCTCGTCTGGGGGTTAGTTAACACAGTGTCCAAAGAAGGGACAGAAGTATACAGAATGGTATCATCTGCATAGAGGTGGATCAAAGAATCACCAGCAGCAAGAGCGACATCATTGATGTATACAGAGAAAAGAGTCGGCCCGAGAATTGAACCCTGTGGCACCCCATAGAGGCTGCCAGAGGTCTGGACAACAGGCCCTCCGATTTGACACACTGAACTCTATCTGAGAAGTAGTTGGTGAACCAGGCGAGGCAGTCATTTGAGAAACCAAGACTGTTGAGTCTGCCGAGAAGAATGTTGTGATTGACAGAGTTGAAAGCCTTGGCCAGATCGATGAAGACGGCTGCACAGTACTGTCTTTTATCGATGGCGGTTATGATATCGTTTAGGACCTTGAGCGTGGCTGAGGTGCACCTGTGACCAGCTCGGAAACCAGATTGCATAGCAGAGAAGGTATAGTGGGATTCGAAATGGTCGGTGATCTGTTTGTTAACTTGGCTTTCGAAGACCTTAGAAAGGCAGGGTAGGATAGATATAGGTCTGTAACAGTTTGGGTCTAGAGTGTCTCCCCCTTTGAAGAGGGGGAATTTGACAATTTGTTTATCTTCAAGTTGACCTAACTTGTTCCCTTGTAGTTGACATTACTGTAGTCTTTACAGTGAAGCATCAGTGTCACTGCCCTTTAGTAGCTCCCATGGAGGGTGTCTAGCAATGGAGCATTGGTCTTTAATGGTCTCCAACCCTGGTACAGGAGAGCTACTGTATGCAGGCTTACACTGGCACATCTGATTCAGCTAAACAACTAATCGTCAGGAGCACAAAAAGGTTTCAACCTTTTGGTCTTATCTAAGGCTATAGGACTTCTGTTTACATTCCTATGCACTAATGCATACATGCCATCACTAATCCCTCTCCTGCCTTCTCTAAGTTTTCCTCCCCTCCCTCTCCTTCTCCATACACTCTCTCCTCTCCCTCTGTTTCAGCCATCTCTTTTCAGAAATGTGTAATCTCTCCAGTTCAAGCCACTATCCCCACCTGCTTCAAGATTTCCACCAGCATCCCAGTGCCCAAGAAAGGGAAAGTAACTCAACTGAATCACTACTAACCTATAGCACTCACCTCTGTTATCATGAAGTGCTTCGAGAGGCTAGTCAAAGATCACATCCCCTCCTCCCTCCCTGACACAATTGACCCTCTCCAATTTGCCCGTCACCCTTACAGACCAACTGACGACGCAATCGCCTTTGCACAATGCCCTCACTCATCTGGAAAAAAGGAATGCATATTTGAGGATGCCGTTCATCGACTACAGCTCAGCCTTCAATAACATAGTACCCTCTAAGCTCACCACGAAGCTCATGGCCCTGGGTCTGAACTCCTCCCTATGCAACTGGGTCCTGAACTGCCACCAGGTGGTGAAGATAGGCAACATTATCTCCTCGACACTGATTCTCAACCCAGGGCCCCACAAGGGTGCGTCCTCAGTCCACTCCTGTATACCCACGACTGTGTGGCCTCATACAGTTCCAACTCCATCATCAAATTCAGAGTTCCAACTCCATCAAATTCGTTGATGACATGACAATAGTAGGCCTGATTACCAACAACGACGAGGCGGCCTACAGGGAGGAGGTAGGCACTCTGACGGCATGGTGCCAGGTAAACAACCTCTCCCTCAACATCAGCAAAACAAAGTAGTGGATTGTGGACTTCAGGAGGAACCAGGCTGGGCACGCGCCATCCTCATCAACAGGGAGACAGTCAAAAACTTCAAGTTCCTTGGCTACACAACTCCATGCAGCTGAAATGGTCAAATTACAAGGACACTGTGGTGAAGAAGGCATAACAGCGACTCTTCAACCTCAGGATGCTGAAGAAATTCTGCCTGTCCCAACGGGCCCTCAGTGTTCTACAGGCGCAACATTGAGAGCATACGGTCGGGCTGCATCACAGCCTGGTACGGCAACTCCATCGCCGCGGATCGCAAGGCACTACAGTGGGTGGTATGCTCAGCCGAACACACCATTGAGTGCACACTGACTGTCCTCCAGGACACCACCGATATTTTATTTATATAATAATTTATAACCTGTTTAGGATAGGGGGCAGTATTTTCACGGCCAGATAAAAAACGTACCTGATTTAATCTGGTTATTACCCCTGCCCAGAAACTAGAATATGCATATAATTATTTTATTTGGATAGAAAACACCCTAAAGTTTCTAAAACTGTTTGAATGGTGTCTGTGAGTATAACAGAACTCATATGGCAGGCCAAAATCTGAGAAGATTCCATACAGGAAGTGCCCTCTCTGACCATTTCTTGGCCTTCTATAGCCTCTTTATGGAAAATAGAGGATCTCTGCTGTAACGTGACATTTTCTAAGGCTCCCATAGGCACTCAGAAGGCGCCAGAACGGGGAATGATAACTCTGCAGTCCCTGGGCGAAAAACAGTAGGGGATTTGGAAAGTGGTCGATCTGAGAACAATGACACAGGTGCGCGCGTGCATTTACTTCTTTCAGTCTTTGAACGGATACAACGTCTCCCGGTCGGAATATTATCGCTATTTTACGAGAAAAATCGCATAAAAATAGATTTTAAACAGCGTTTGACATGCTTCGAAGTACGGTAATGGAATATTTTGAAGTTTTTTGTCACGATACGCGCCGGCGCGTCACCCTTCGGATAGTGTCTTGAACGCAAGAACAGAACGCAGCTATTTGGATATAACTATGGATTATTTGGAACGAAAACAACATTGGGTGTTGAAGTAGAAGTCCTGGGAGTGCATTCTGACTAAGAACAGCAAAGGTAATCCAATTTTTCTTATAGTAAATCTGAGTTTGGTGAGTGCCAAACTTGGTGGGTGTCAAAATAGCTAGCCATGATGGCCGGGCTATCTACTCAGAATATTGCCAAATGTGCTTTCAGCGAAAAGCTATTTTAAAATCGGACACCGCGATTGCATAAAGGATATTGGCGAGGCGTTCCGCTAGCGGAACATCTAGATGTAAGAGTTAAGATGTTCCCCCTCTGCTTCAGCCCTCTTTCCATACCCCACATCTGGAACCACAAAAAAAGGTGTTACATCTAACACACACAGGAGGTCCAGCGGACACGAAAATCACCGTCCCCTTTCTTTTGTTGTCTCCAGTCCTCTATTTCTCTCCATTCCTTAGTCTTCCTCTCTTTCCCCTCTATTCCGCTCTCCCCTTCCCTCCATTCCGCTCTGTTCCTCTCCATACAGTAAATAAGTCTGTGTTCCACGGTCAGGAATTCGACTACGTCATAGAAACTTACTCTCTCTCCCAGTGATAATAACTACCAGGTGTGTCCGCTACATGTTCTAAAGAATGGAATGCCTTCGTGAAAAGTAGGTTATGAGTCTTTTCTTTCTCTTTTTTCCTTTTCAATGTCCCTCCTCTGTTCTTCTCCCTCTCTCTCGCTCTTCCATCATTCCCAGACTCTTCCATTTATCTCTCCTCTCCTCTTTTCATCCATCAGTCTCTTTTATTTAACTTATCTCCATTGATTAACCTCCCTCCATTCTCTACAACCTTTCTTCATCTATCAATCACTTTTCTTTTTCTCTACCCTGCCTCTCCATCATCAAGTACGAGGACAGATTTTTAATTGCGTTATTCATCGTTGTGGCAATAGGCCTAACCAATCACAGCATTCCGTGGGTCTATGTTAATACACTTCATGTCTCCGAGTGTGATTGTGTGTGCCCGCAGTGTGTGTTTGTGTGTGTGTGTGCGTATATATATGCGTGTATATGTATGTGTGTATAGTATTTGTGTGTGTGTTGTTGTCCATGTGTTTCACATTAGGATCTAGAATGCCTCTGTCTCTGCTGACAGATAATGGACTACAGCCGCTCTCAATTAGCACACAGATTTGATGACCCACTGGGAGTGTGTGTGTGGGCGTATGTGGGAGAACCCCAAAATACTTTCTTACAGACAGACAGAGAGAGAGAGAGTGTGTCTATAGGAAAGGCAATGCATTACACTGTGTCTTAATGACAGCTATCGAGAGTTCAAGCTAAAGTGTGTATGTGTGATTGTGTGCATCCACTTGCTCGAATGTGTATCTTGGATAGGGAGATATAATATATTCCATATTAACAGTGGCTATGTGAGGGCTCTAGCAAAACGGTTTGGTTAAAGCTAGGCCAGTTTTTCAGCTCAAGTGTTTAATACAAAGACAGAATCTAACACAGACCAGCAAAAGCCCCACAGAAAACCATCGGCACTCATTAGCCTGAGTACTTTCATGCAAGAACACAGAGCAGAAAAAGCAAGCCAAGTTCTGGGTTTGGCTTACGCTAACCTAATGTTAGCCATATAGCCTAACACTTGTTAACCCTAATTGAAAAAAATTAAGCCTTGCCCTAGTTGCATAGAACATTAAGTGTTTCCCTTAAGGATTTACCTTAAGGAATTTTTTAAAGTGGAACTGACAGAGTTTTAGCAACATAAAATCTGTTCATATACACACAGGAAGAATAGGACACTTTTTATTTAAAAAAAATTGACAAGCAAACACTTAGATGGTCATTTTCCAAAAAAATTCATAGAATGTTTGGGAATGACTTATAGTAAGGCATTTGTGAAAATTCAACATGCAATGTAGAGTGGGAAAGCGGCCATGCGTTTGAACAATTAATAGACACTGCAGTAAATAAAACCTAACAAACATCTGTCTTGTCCAGGACCGGAGTCTAAGCAGAAGGGTGCGCCATAGCCAATCAGAGCTACAGTAGGCCTATATGCAAATAAGCCATTTGCCACAAGGGCCTGAAATCAATTATTTGAACTGGAATGTGTGTTTACAGACAGTAGCAACAGTTTGAATTCAGCTCATGGATATCAGCAAATATGTGAATACTACCGGTGTCCTCTTACGTGTGGGAACTTCACAGTTCTATTGATCAAACAACCAGGAAAAGGTAGGCTCTCTCCCCCTCAGCTACCTATAAACATCAACTACGAGATCACCAACTAATGCGAGACAGAGAGAGATAAGCTAAAATCTAACCAGGGAACATTAGATAAATCCACTCAAACTTTTTAAACCAAAGTCAGAGTGCAACATTTTCATGGCCTAGCTAGGACTATCGCATGTACACTTTCTCCCGCTGCATGCTGTAAATGGAACAAACGAAAGCAGCGTCATTTAAGTTCAATTCATAGATGCGCATCAGGCTGTAATTTCATATAGTAGATGACTCAACTGTTGACTCATTTATACTCGCTTGTGTGTTCTATTCGGCCTGTGGGGCCTTGTGTTTGACACGTGCTAGCCTATTAGCCATGTTATGACGGACTTGTGATCATTGCCCTTGCTAGTTTGATTGTATTGACATCCCCAGCCTTAGTTACAGTCGTCCATTTTTCTTCAAAATATTGAGTCATTGAAACTGAAACGGTGCATCCCGAATGGGTGGAGGCAGCAAATAATGTACAAGGCCAGCTGTGATTTACAACCTGATAGCAATATTTTTGTGACAACCAAGAAATGTATTGGTGAATTAAACTCAGCAAAAGAAGAAACGTCCTCTCACTGTCAACTGCGTTTATTTTCAGAAAACTTAACATGTGTAAATATTTGTATGAACATAAGATTCAACAACTGAGACAAACTGAACAAGTTCCACAGACATGTTAAATCAAAAGTAACAGTCAGTATCTGGTGTGGCCACCAGCTGCATTATGTACTGCAGCGCATCTCCTCATGGACTGCACCAGATTTGCCAGTTCTTGCTGTGAAATGTTACCCCACTCTTCCACCAAGGCACATGTAAGTTCCTGGACACACCACCCCACACCATGACGGACCCTCCACCTCCAAATCGATCCCGCTCCAGAGTACAGGCCTCGGGAAAATGCTCATTCCTTTGACGATAAACGCAAATCCGACCATCACCCCTGGTAAGACAAAACCGCGACTCGTCAGTGAAGAGCACTTTTTGCCAGCCCTGTCTGGTCCAGCAACGGTGGGTTTGTGCCCATAGGCAACGTTGTTGCCAGGGATGTCTGGTGAGGAGCTGCCTTACAACAGACCTACAAGCCCTCAGTCCAGTCTCTCTCAGCCTATTGTGGACAGTCTGAGCACTGATGGAGGGATTGTACGTTCCTGGTGTAACTTGGGCAGTTGTTGTTGCTATCCTGTCCCGCAGGTGTGATGTTTGGATGTACTGATCCTGTGCAGGCATTGTTACACGTGGTCTGCCACTGCGAGGATGATCAGCTGTCCATCCTGTCTCCCTGTAGCGCTGAGTCATCCTGTCTCACAGTACCGACATTGCAATGTATTGCCCTGGCCACATCTGCAGTCCTCATGCCTCCTTGCAGCATGCCTGAGGAACATTCACGCAGATGACCAGGGACCCTGGGCATCTTTCTTTTGGTGTTTTTCAGAGTCAGTAGAAAGGCCTCTTTTGTGTCCTAAGTCTTCATAACTGTGACATTAATTACCTACCGTCTGTAAGCTGTTAGTGTCTTAACGACCGTTCCACAGGTACATGTTCATTAATTGTTTATGGTTCATTGAACAAGCACGGGAAACAGTGTTTAAACCCTTTACAATGAAGATCTGTGAAGTTATTTGGATTTTTACAAATTATCTTTTAAAGACAGGGTCCAGAAAAAGGGATGTTTATTTTCTTGCTGAGTTTATATTAATCATGTATTGAACTGCATCCATCTATTCTGCCAACAATGCCTTACTGTACGTCATGGAATTTTTTGTTAAATAGAACCTATTTTTAAAACCTCTTATGAAGTTAGTTTTGAAGCATAAACTGGGAATTTGATATTTTTAACAAATATTATACATTTCTGTTTCATATCTGCAAAGTAGTTAACATGCTGTCAGTTCCACTTTAAGGGCGTTGCATAGAGCCCCTAAACGTTCCTTAGGTAAGGGCATAATGTCAAAAGTGCATAATGTCAAATGTGCATAAAGATGGCAGAACTCAGATATGACATTGTTTTGGCACGATCCAGTGAGTTTGTAAACTACGGTGCGCGACATGGTTCAATGTGCTAATAAATCAGCACAAAATACCGTTTCGGTTTTTCACATTGCCTGGATCTTGAAGCTAAAATTGGGATCATGTGTTCTCAGCTAATATCCTTATAAAAAAATAGTAATGGAGAGCAATGTGCAATACAGTTTTCAAGAGGGGAAGTAATATTTTACAAGTATCTACTTTTCTTCTCCAAGAACTTGGGCTACAATACAGTGCGTGCAGTCAGGCAGATGTTCATTCTGAACGAGACATTGTGTAGCCTCAGGGGGTTCACTTTGGACAAGCTCAGTCTCATACATCCCCAATCCAAGTCAATTAACAGGCACATACATTCACATGCACACTGGTGCATGCACAAACAAATATATACATGCACACTATCCAAGTAAATTTACACCACAAGAAATAAGACATTCCATTTCTATTACAACTGGCGACAGGACTGGCGATAAGACAATTGTATAATTGTGGTGGAACGGTGACTGTCAGAGTGTGTGTCTGTATTGAAGTGGAGAAGTAAGGAAATGAGGGGGATGCAGAAATAATCAGACACCAACACAGATGAGGAATGCCTGTGGTGGTGTCTGTGTTAAGGTAGTGTGTGGTACAGACTATGACTCATCATTAAACTTACTGACTCAGTAGAAATCAAGGTAATCTGAACCAAAAGCAGACCTATGTGACCCAGGGTCCATATGTATCAAGCACCTGATTAGGACTGCTGATCTAGGATATGGTGGTCCTGCCTGCCCATGTAATGTTATTCATTGTGATCTAAAAGGCAAAACGGATCTCCGATACAGATGGCCCGAGATCTATGTGACTCATTGTACTACCAGAGATGGCTGATTTAGGTTGTGTTGATCTATGATGGTCAGACTCTGTGAATGGTGCCCCATATTTTAGGGGCAAGCGAGCTCAACTGAGTGTGTGGTTACGTGTGTATGTGTGGCTTTTGACTGTGTGTGCGCGCGCGTGTTCACATGTACATGTTACATGGGTGTTGAAAACCCCATTAAATGGAAGACACCATATAGCTTTATGAAGGATCCCTAAACATGACAGAGACAGAACTAAATCCAAACACTTTAACCCAATGCTGTCAAACCCAATGCTCTCCTCACAGTAAATTTGCGATCTGATTTTTAACACAGTGTTAAATGTAACACTTTCTTAGAAATGATATGTGACCATTTCATACAGTGTGAAACTAATACTTTTCAAAGTGTTGATAAACCAACACCCCAAGAGTCTTGGGTACATAATACCATGGGTGTTACAAATTTCAAATCATTGATGATGCTGTTACACTTTCTCAGTGTTAGGGAATCAAAAAATGTGGTGTTACAGTAACTTTTTTCGGGGGTGTTGTTTTAACACTTTATGGTGTAAATTTGTATTTATTTCCTAGGGTGCCTTTAGAGTGAATTTTAGAGGTACCAGTACCACCCATGACTGTTTGCTAGTGACAGAGACATGATTGTTGCATTCGATGGCGTTCAACCTGTAGCCTTAACCAAGTGAGTGCCTAAGTGAATATTTTATTTATGACAATACATTTTTTTTTTTTTACATTACTATACTTTGACAGCCAGCTTTACCCTAACACAGTTGTTTGAAACTTCTGGTTTGCAGGCCACATCAGCAAGTCACAGTATACTGGCTGACAAAGTGTTATATAATTCCTATTGGAATCCAGCCAGAGTTAGGATAGCCAACAATTGGAACTTTAAACACCCGCAACTGCAGTTAGAATGACTGCCAAGGTAGGAAAGATTTATAAATAAGACTACCTAATAGGCTTGGGCAGTATCCAGATTGTCATACCTATATACCAACCTTGTGCCATACCAGGATATGCGGTAATACTGGCACTGAACACAAGGGCCGCTGTTTTCGAACTCCACTGATAGCATTGCTATCCTTCGGATTACAGAGTAACAAGTACATGTAACATCTCATAAAGAATGCTAACTAAATGCTAACGAGCGCATTGCAAACATTTTGTACAGTTTCTGACCTAAACTATAGAAATATACAAGTAATTCAAAACACAGTTTGCTGCATGCATAAATAAAAATTTGCCAGCAAGGCTCCTGATCCAGGAGCGGATTCTTTGCTGTTACCAAGCGAATGCTTAATTTTGGAAGACGCTAACCCTTAGCTAGAAAGCTAACTAGCAACTAAATTAGCAAACCAAATGCACAACTGCAAAGCATTTAGTACATTTTAGACAGTTAACTTAATAGCTCTAAAATATCTATATGGCAAACATTTAGTTGTGAATTCCATACTGTATTTAGATCACCTGGCGCATGCTGTACAACAATGAGTGACTCAGAAGGCTCCGGTCTCTCGCCTTTGTGTGCTTGTAAACAAACACCACGACTGGGGACTACTTTAAGCTTCATAATAACGTGAACGGTGAAATGAAGAACGCAATGTTCTTTATCTCCTAACGTATTGCACAACTTGACTGCAGGTATTTACTTAAAGTACCTACAAATATTCCAATTTATTTTAAAAACTTCAAAGAAATCATTTCAATGGTATTGAAAAACCATCCCGTGGCTTTTTCCAAATACCCCGGTATACCGTATATACTTTCGTAATAGTTTCTGAATGCACTGTATATATTTACACTCCGGACTCTGACATTGCTGGTCCTAACATTTCTATATTTCTTAATTCCATTATTTTACTTATTGTCACGTCCTGACCAGTATAAGGGGTTATTTGTTATTGTAGTTTGGTCAGGACGTGGCAGGGGTGTGTTTGTTTAGAGTATTTGGGGGTTTGTTGGGCTATGTTCTTATTTAAGAGGGGTGTTTGTTTAGAGTGTTTCGGGGTTTGTTGGGTTATGTTCTTGTTAGTCTATTTCTATGTTAGTTCTAGTATGTCTATTTCTATGTGGTGTTTGTTGGGTTGACCTTCAATTGGAAGCAGCTGCTCCTAGTTGCTTCTAATTGAAGGTCCTATTTAAGAGGGGTGTTTTTCAATGGGATTTTGTGGGTAGTTGTTCTTTGTATAGCTGTAAGCCTTACAGGACTGTTTATCGTTGCTGTTTTTTGTATATGTGTGTTTTGTTTTGGTTTTCCTTCTTTCTACCTAATAAAAAGATGATGAGTATACACACTCCCGTTGCGTTTTAGTCCAATCCATACGACGCCCGTGACACTTATAGATTTGTGTGTACTGTTAGATATTACTGCACTGTTGGAGCTAGAAAAACAAGCATTTCACTACACCAGCAGTAACATCTGCAAAATACAAAGCATGTGTATGTGACCAATAACAGTTGATTTATGTGATAATGAGGTCCCTCTCAGTTCGTTTTCAAAATCAAACGTAAATTAACTCAACACAGTCGAGTTAGTGGTGATTCCACTGTGATTCAAATAACACTTCATTTATTCACTGCAGGTGGTGTAGATTTCAATCCCACTGGTGGAAACCCCACTAGAATCAACACTCAGATACAACACTCAAAAACACTTTTTACCCTAACACTTATGAACACTTATGTTCATGTATGTAGAGGACCTTCATGCTGACAGCCAGTGGAATGTTCCCTGAACACCAGTGCTATTCAAATAAATAGTGGATTGGTCTGAGTCAGCCAATCTGCACCTAGTATTTGGCTCGTCAGTTGTACAATGTATAATTTAGAACTATTTACCGCTTCAATGTCACACACACAAACACACACACACACACACGGGGCACATTGGCTTCCTCAGACCAATCCACTATTTATTTGTAGAACACAGGTGTGAATCTATATGATTATTTACAGTCCTTCGACTTGGCCACACAATAGAACTCTGGCGTGATAGAATTCAAAAATATATATTTTTTTACAGGTGATGACAAAGGCATAAAATGAATGCCAAGCGTCAGGTCTGGAGGAAACCTGGCACCATCCCTACAGTGAAGCATGGTGGTGGGAGCATCATGCTGTGGGGATATTTTCAACGACGGGGAATGGGAGACTAGTCAGGATCAAGGGAAAGATGAACGGAGAAAAGTACAGAGAGATCCTTGATGAAATCCTGCTCCAGAGCGCTCAGGACCTCGGAAGGTGAACATTTGCCCTAGTCAACAACCCTAAGCACACAGCCAAGACAACGCAGGAGTTGCTTCGGGACAAGTCTCTGAATATCCTTGAGTCACCCAGACAAAGTACAGACTTGAACCCAATCAAACATCCCTGGACAGACCTGAAAATATCTGTGCAGCGACACTCCCCATCCAGCCTGACAGCGCTTAAGAGGATCTGCAGAGAAGAATGGGAGAAACTCCCCAAATACAGGTGTGCCAAGCTTGTAGCATCATACCTAAGAAAACTCGAGGCTGTAATCGCTGCCAAAGGTTCTTCAACAAAGTACTGAGTAAAGAGTCTGAATACTTATGTAAATGTATTATTTCTGGGGGGGGGGGGGGTTTCAAACATTTCTAAAACCTGTTTTTACTTTGTCATTATGGGGTATTGTGTGTAGATTGATAAGAAAAAACATTTTAGATTCATTTTAGAACAAGTCTGTAAACTAACAAAATGTGGAAAAAGTGAAGGGGTCACACCTATTCATACTTTCCAAATGCACTGTACCAAGGTATATTGCTTTTGAATATGGAATGTCCTCTTATCTAACCATTCTATTGGCTGTGCTAGCTATTGGGATGTCCATACACGTAAGCCTTTTGGCAAAAGTAGTACATGATCTATTATAAACTGGGTGATTCGAGCCCTGAATGCTGATTGGGTATAGGGGGCATAGCCTATATCTGTGAGGTCTTATCTTAGAGATGTATGCCTTGATGCCCTTGGCCAGTTTGACGCAGGGCCCTATCTAGGGAATAAGGTGTGTCTGTGTTCGTCTTACCTTAGAGATGCACAGTACCAGTCAAAAGTTTGGACACACCTACTCATTCAAGGGTTTTCTTTATTTTTACTATTTTCTACATTGTAGTCAAAACTATGAAATAACACATATGTAATCATGTAGTAACTAAAAAAAGTGTTAAACAAATGAAAATATATTTGAGATTCTTCAAAGTAGACACCCTTTGCCTTTATGACAGCTTTGCACACTCTTGGCATTCTCTCAACCAGATCATGAGGTAGTTACCTGGAATGCATTTCAATTAACATGTATGTGTTGTTCGGGTCTGTGGGACCAATTTTCTATGTTTACTAAAGTAAAAAGGTTTTTTTCAACCTGAGACACAATGGCCTTGGCTCATTTTCTGTGAATAACATGTAAAATAACACATCGTCATTGAGTGCACACTGTGCAACCCCCTACATATTTACATTACATATGTGGTATTCGGGTCCACTGGACGGAAATAAAAGTAATAAAAGTGTGGAAAAGTGTGTGTGTGTAGGTGAAAACAAGTAAAAATTAAACAAAAAGGTTTTCTGTGTGCCTTCACTCTGTCTTCCTCCTCTCTGGGGCCTGCTGTTTCAACATAGCACCAATAACCTGTCTCACTCCCTGCCTGTCTGCCTGTCTCCCGCTTTTCTCGCTCTCTTTACCCTTTCTAGTGTGTGAAATTACACAAATGTCTTGCGGGAACCTGCACACTTATTACAATACATTATTTCGATACATTGTAAAAAATTCTGTATTTCCCCACACTAAACCCCAGCCAGGTGCAAATTGGGGAGGGACACAAGAAATAAATACTTTGCATGTGTGGCTCCTTACGACAATCAATCGGTATGGCAAAAAGAATCTCTGCTCAGAGGGCCTAAGAAATATTTTTGCAAAGAGAGAAGCTAGTGTGGAAGGAGTGTGTCCCACTTCGGAAGATGAAAAATTTTCAGAATATGAGGATCACGTCTCTGTCAATTCGGAGTCTGACAGTGAGTTGGAAGAAGAGGATGAGATTGACACTCAGCCAACCCCAGGACCTCCCCGTCAGCAGTGAGCCCCAGGACCAGCCTCATTTACATGCATACTTTGGGGTTCAAATCAAATCAAACTTTATTTGTCACATGCGCCAAATACAACAGGTGTAGACCATACAGTAAAATGCTTACTTAACCAACAATTCAGTTTTAAGAAAATCCCTAAAAGATGAGAATAACAAATAATTAAAGAGCAGCAGTAAATAACAATAGTGGGGCTATATACAGGGGGTACCGGTACAGAGTCAATGTGTCAATGTGCAGGGGCCACCGGTGTCGAAGTACTTGAGGTAATTAGTACATGTAGGTAGAGTTATTAAAGTGACTATGCATAGATAATAACAGAGAGCAGCAGCAGCGTAAAAGGGGGGGGGGCAATGCAAATAGTCTGGGCAACCATTTGATTATAATCTTCATCCGGCACAGCCAGAAGAGGACTGGCCACCCCTCATAGCCTGGTTCCTCTCTAGATTTCTTCCTAGGTTTTGGCCTTTCTAGGGAGTTTTTCCTAGCCACCGTGCTTCTACAGCTACATTGCTTGCTGTTTGGGGTTTTAGGCTGGGTTTCTGTAGAGCACTTTGATATATCAGCTGATGTAAGAAGGGCTATATAAATTAATTTGATTAACTGTTCAGGAGTCATATGGCTTGGGGGTAGAAGCTATTCAGAAGCCTCTTGGACCTAGACTTTGGCGCTCCGGTACCGCTTGCAGTGCAGTAGCAGAGAGAACAGTTTATGACTAGGGTGGCTGGAGTCTGAAAATTTTTAGGGCATTACTCTGTCACCACCTGGTATAGAGGTCCTGGATGGAAGAAAGCTTGGCCCCGGTGATGTACTTGGCCGATCGCACTACCCTCTGTAGTGCCTCGCGGTCGGAGGCCGAGCAGTTGCCATACCATGCAGTGATGCAACCCATCAGGATGCTCTCGATGGTTCAGCTGTAAAACCTTTTGAGGATCTAACGACCCATGCCAAATCTTTTCAGACTCCTGAAGAGGAATAGGTTTTGCCGTGCCCTCGACTAACTTTGTGTGCTTGGACCATGTAAGTTTGTTGGTGATGTGGACGCCAAGGAACTTGAAGCTCTCAACCTTCTCCATTACAGCCCTGTCGATGAGAATGGGGGCGTGCTTGGTTCTCCTTTTTCTGTAGTCCACAATCATCTCTGTTGTCTTGATCATGTTGAGGGAGAGGTTGTGGTCCTTGCACCACATGGTCAGGTCTCTGACCTCCTCTCTACAGGCCGTCTCATCGTTGTCGGAGATCAGGCCTACCACTGTTGTGTCATCGGCAAACTGAATGATGGTGTTGGAGTCGTGCCTGGCCGTGCAGTCATGAGTGAACAGGGAATACAGGAGAGGACTGAGCACGCACCCCTGAGGGGCCCCCGTGTTGAGGATCAGCGTGGCGGATGTGGTATTACAGTGAGGGAAAAAAGTATTTGATCCCCTGCTGATGTTGTACGTTTGCCCACTGACAAAGAAATGATCCATCTATAATTTTAATGGTAGCTTTATTTGAACAGTGAGAGACAGAATAACAACAACAAAAATCCAGAAAAACGCATGTCAAAAATGTTATAAATTGATTTGCATTTTAATGAGGGAAATAAGTATTTGACCCCCTCTCAATCAGAAAGATTTCTGGCTCCCAGGTGTCTTTTATACAGGTAACGAGCTGAGATTAGAGTGCTCTTAATCTCAGTTTGTTACCTGTATAAAAGACACCTTTCCACAGAAGCAATCAATCAGATTCCAAACTCTCACCATGGCCAAGACCAAAGAGCTCTCCAAGGATGTCAGGGACAAGATTGTAGACCTACACAAGGCTGGAATGGGCTACAAGACCATCGCCAAGCAGCTTGGTGAGAAGGTGACAACAGTTGGTGCGATTATTCGCAAATGGAAGAAACACAAAATACCTGTCAATCTCCCTCGGCTTGGGGCTCCATGCAAGATCTCACCTCATGGTGTTGCAATGATCATGAGAACGGTGAGGAATCAACCCAGAACTACACGGGAGGATCTTGTCAATGATCTCAAGGCAGCTGGGACCATAGTCACCAAGAAAACAATTGGTAACACACTACGCCGTGAAGGACTGAAATCCTGCAGTGCCCGCAAGGTCCACCTGCTCAAGAAAGCACATATACCTGCCCGTCTGAAGTTTGCCAATGAACATCTGAATGATTCAGAGGGCAACTGGGTGAAAGTGTTGTGGTCAGATGAGACCAAAATGGAGCTCTTTGGCATCAACTCAACTCGCCGTGTTTGGAGGAGGAGGAATGCTGCCTATGACCCCAAGGACACCATCCCCACCGTCAAACATGGAGGTGGAAACATTATGCTTTGGGGGTGTTTTTCTGCTAAGGGGACAGGACAACTTCACCGCATCAAAGGGACGATGGACGGGGCCATGTACCGTCAAATCTTAGGTGAGAACCTCCTTCCCTCAGCCAGGGCATTGAAAATGGGTCGTACAAAATAAGCGGGGGATCAAATACTTTTTTCCCTCACTGTACCTACCCTTAGCACATGGGGTGGCCCGTCAGGAAGTCCAGGATCCAGTTGCAGAGGGAGGTGTTTAGTCACAGGGTCCTTAGCTTAGTGATGAGCTTTGAAGGCACTATGGTGTTAAACGCTGAGCTGTAGTCAATGAATAGCACTCTCACATACGTGTTCCTTTTCTCCAGGTGGGAAAGGGCAGTGTGGAGTGCAAAAGAGATTGCATCACCGGTGGATCTGTTGGGGCGGTATGCAAATTGGAGTGGGTCTAGGGTTTCTGGGATAATGTTGTTGTGAGCCATGACCAGCCTTTCAAAAAATTTCAGGGCTGCAGATGTGAGTGCTACGGGTCGGTAGTCATTTAGGGAGGTTAGCTTGGTGTTCTTGGGCACAGGAACTATGGTGCTCTGCTTGAAACATGTTGGTATTACAGACTCAGATAAGGAGAGTTTGAAGATGTAAGTGAAGACACTTGTCAATTGGTCAGCACATGCTCGGAGTACACGTCCTGGTAATCCGTCTGGCCCAGCGGCCTTGTGAATGTTGTCCGGTTTTAAAGGTCTTACATCGGCTGCGGAAAGCGTGATTACACAGTCGTCCAGAGCAGCTGATGCTCTCATGCATGTTTTAGTGTTACTTGCCTCAAAGCGAGCATAAAAGTTATTTAGCTCGTCTGGTAGGCTCGTGTTACTGAGCAGCTCTTGGCGCTGCTTCCATTTGTAATCTGTAACAGTTTGCAAGCCCTGCCACATCCGACGAGCGTCAGAGCAGGTAGAATCTCATTACATCTTAGTCCTGTATTGACGCTTTTCCTGTTTGATGGTTCGTCGGAGGGCATAGCGGGATTTCTTATAAGTTTCCAGGTAAGAGTCCTGCTCCTTGAAAGCGACAGCTCTACCCATTAGCTCAGTGTGAATGTTGCCTGTTGCCTTCTGGGGTATGTACATACAGTCACGATGTCCTCGATGTACTTATTAATGAAGCCAGTGACTGATGTGGTGTACTCCTCAATACCATTGGAAGAATCCCGAAACATATTCCAGTCTGTGCTAGCAAAACAGTCCTGTAGTTTAGAATCTGCTTCATCTGACCACTTGTTTTATATACAGAGTCACTGGTGCTTCCTGCTTTCATTTTTGCTTGTAAGCAGGAATCAGGAGGACAGAGTTATGGTCAGATTTGCCAAATGGGGGGAGAGCTTTGTACGCATCTCTGTGTGTGGAATAAAGGTGGTCTAGAATTGTTTTCCCCCTGGTTGCACATTTAACATGTTGGTAGAAATTAGGTAAAACTGATTTACGTTTCCCTGCATTAAAGTCCCCGGCCACTAGGAGCGCCGCCTCTGGATAAGCATTTTCCTGTTTGCTTGTGGCGGAATACAGCTCATTGAGTACGGTTTTAGTCCCTGGCTCGGTCTGTGGTGGTATGTAGACAGCAAGAAAAATACAGATGAAAACTCTCTAGATAGATAGTGTGGTCTACAGCTTATCATGAGATATTCTACCTCAGGTGAGCAAAACCTTGAGACTTCCTTAGATATCGTGCACCAGCAATTGTTTACAAATATGCATAGCCCCCGCCCCGTGTCTTACCAGAGGCTGCTGTTCTGTCTTGCCGATAGAGTGTATAACCCACCATCGTTATGTTCTTAATGTCTTCGTTCAGACACGACTTGGTGAAACATAAGATATTACAGTTTTAATGTCCCGTTGGTAGGATATACGTGCTTTCAGTTTGTCACATTTATTTTCAAGCGATTGAACATTAGCTAGCAGAACGGAAGGCATGGGCAGATTAGCAACTCGTCGCCTGATCCTCAAAAGGCATCCTGATCTCTTTCCGCAAAACCTACAATTTACTTTACCGGCGAATTACGGGGGATCTGGGCCTGGTCGGGAGTCCGTAGTACAGTTGAAGTCGGACGTTTACATACACCTTAGCCAAATTCATTTAAAAACTCAGTTTTTCACAATTCCTGACATTTAATCCTAGTAAAAATTCCCTGTCTTAGGTCAGTTAGGATTACCACTTTATTTTAAGAATGTGTAATGTCAGAATAAAAGTAGAGTGATTTATTTCAGCTTTTATTTCTTTCATCACATTCCCAGTGGGTCAGAAGTTTACATACACTCAATTAGTGTTTGGTAGCATTTCCTTTAAATTGTTTACCTTGGGTCAAAAGTTTTGGGTAGCCTTCCACAAGCTCCCCACAATAAGTTGTACGATTTTTTTCCCATTCCTCCTGACAGAGCTGGGGTAACTGAGTCAGGTTTGTAGGCCTCCTTGCTCGCACACGCTTTTTCAGTTCTGCCCACACATTTTCTATAGGATTGAGGTCAGGGCTTTGTGGTGGCCACTCCAATACCTTGACTTTGTTGTCCTTAAGCCATTTTGCCACAATTTGGCTTGCAAATATGCTTGGGGTCATTGTCCATTTGGAAGACCCATTTGCAACCAAGCTTTAACTTCCTGACTGATGTCTTGAGATGTTGCTTCAATATATCCACATCATTTTCCTACCTCATAATGCCATCTATGTTGTGAAGTGCACCAGTCCCTCCTGCAGCAAAGCACCCCCACAACATGATGCTTCCACCCCGTGCTTCACAGTTGGGATGGTGTTCTTCGGCTTGCAAGCATCCCCCTTTTTCCTCCAAACATAACAATGGTCATTATGGCCAAACAGTTCTATTTTTGTTTCATCAGACCAGAGGACATTTCTCCAAAAAGTATGATCTTTGTCCCCATGTGCAGTTGCAAACCGTAGTCTCGCTTTTTTATGGCGGTTTTGGAGCAGTGGCTTCTTCCTTGCTGAGCAGCCTTTCAGGTTATGTCAATATAGGACTCGTTTTACTGTGGATATAGATACTTTTGTACCTGTTTCCTCCAGCATCTTCACAAGGCCCTTTACTGTTGTTCTTGGATTGATTTGCACTTTTCACGCCAAAGTACATTCTTCTCTAGGAGACAGAACGCACCTCCTTCCTGAGTGGTGTGACGGCTGTGTGGTCCCATGGTGTTTATACTTGCATACTATTGTTTGTACAGATGAACGTGGTACCTTCAGGCATTTGGAAATTCCTCCCAAGGATGAACCAGACTTGGAGGTCTACAATGGTTTTTTTCTGAGGTCTTGGCTGATTTCTTTTGATTTTCCCATGATGTCAAGCAAAGAAACACTGACATTTGAAGGTAGGCCTTGAAATACATCCACAGGTACACCTCCAATTGACTCAAATTATGTCAATTAGCCTATCAGGAGCTTCTAAAGCCATGACATTTTCTGGAATTTTCCAAGCTGTTTAAAGGCACAGTCAACTTAGTGTATGTAAACGTCTGACCCACTGGAATTGTGATACAGTGAATTATAAGTAAAATAATCTGTCGTAAACAATTGTTGGAAAAATTACTTGTCCTAACCGAATTTCCAAAACTATAGTTTGTTAAGAAATTGGTGGAGTGGTTGAAAAATGAGTTTTAATTACTTCAACCTAAGTGTATGTAAACTTCCGACTTCAACTGTATATCTCTCGCATCCTACTCATTGAAGAACTCCGTCTAATTTGAGGTGAGTGATCCAACTTCTGATGTCCAGAAGCTCTTTTCGGTGATAAGAGATGGTAGCAGCAACATTATGTACAAAACAAATTACGAACAACAGAAAAAAACTAAATAGCAAGGTTGGTTAAGAGCCGATAAGACAGCAGCCCTACCCTCCGGCGCCATCTTGTATTCTTATCCCCATTGGTGTCAGATCCAATGGGGAATCCACAGAATCCTTGTGGGATGCAGCAACTGGCAGAGAACTTTTCCGTGCAACAATGTCTCTGGAAAACATCCACATTATTTCCAGGATTATCCGATTCGATAACCGAGACACCAGATCAGCTTGGCGGCAGAGAGACAAGCTAGCTGCAATCAGGTCAGTGTGGGAAAAGTGGGTGGACCGCCTTGCCCTGTTTTACAACCTTGGGCCCAACGTTACTGTTGAAGAGCAGCTTATGCCATTTAGTGGCCGCTGCCCCTTCAGGCAGAACATACCGTCTAAACCTGCAAAATATGGAATCAAGATCTGGGCTGCCTGTGATGCTGCTTCATCATATATGTGGAACTTGCAAGTGTATACGGGAAAGCCAGATGGAGGAGCCCCTGAGAAGAACCAAGTGATGCCAGTAGTCCTGGACATGACACAGGGACTCTGTGTCCACAACATCACATGCAATAACTGTTTTACTTCGCACAAGCTGGGACAGGAGCTCCTCAAGAAGGAGCTGACGATGGTAGGAACCATACAAAAAAACAAGACAGAGCTCCCACCTCAGCTGTTGAATACACAGAACAGGTCTAATAATTCCTCTAAGTTTGTGTTCACGGCCTACACGTCCCTAGTGTGCAGCATACCAAAAAAAAGGCAAACATGTGGTAGTCATGAGCACGCTGCATAGGAATAGGAGAATCTGTGCCCAGGAACATCAAAAAACAGAAATCATAATGATTAAAATGTCACAAAAGGAGGGGTGGACAATTTAGACAAGCTGGTGACTGGCTACAGCTGCAAAAGAAGAACCCTACGCTGGCCACTTGTGATATTCTTCAATATCTTAGACATCTCAACGTACAACGCGTTTGTCATCTGGATGGCGTTGAACCCAGATTGGAGCAGAGGGAAGCTCCAGAGGAGATGGCTCATTCTCGATGAGCTGGGCAAGGCATTGGTAAGACCTCAAATCCAGAGGCAACATATCCCAAGGACCCCAGCTTCTGCAGCCATCGTGAGGAGGATTCAGGAGGAGGATGCTGGTGCCCCATCCGCCCGACCCATAGAAACAACACCTCCAATACCGGAAGAAAGTGTGGGTGATGTTGTTGCATGTGTGTGTGTCTGACTCTCTTACCTTGGCCTGCAGTAACTATACATGTGCGTGAGATGTTAGTAAAATTCCTGAAGTGTTTTCATCATTCTAGATTGTAGCAACAACAAGAAGCGCTGTGATGTGTGTGGACCCAAGAAGTACAGGAAGACAGTACACATGCATAAAGTGCAAGAAATACATTTGTAACACACAGTAAAAAAAAAACTCATGTCCCTCATGTGGTGTGTAGACAGGCCTTAATTTGTGTTCAATGGGGCTCATTTATCATTTACATAAAATACTGTATGTATAATTTGTCCTTCCGGTTTGTTCAGTTCCAAGCAATAAACATCAATAGTGATGAAAATACTTGTTTAATTTATATTTGTTCAAGATAAACATGATTTATTCTACCGATTTCTTGAGCATAAGTTTTTTAATTTTAAATAAATGAATAGCGCCTATTATTGATAAATGTGATCTAGCAGAGGTAAATGGCAAATATTAACCATGTATGCTGTCTATATTGCTTGTAATTGATATCAGTCAACATCTCAGTATTTTTACGTAAATCGTTATGGCTGTATTGTTTTAAAAACCCAATAATGTTGTGGGTCCATCAGACACGTGAACATTGGGTAATTAACAAAAACATGGAAAACACACGAGTTAACAGGTGTGCCTTGATAAAAGTTAACTTGTCGAATTCCTTTCCTTCTTGATGCATTTGAGCCAATCAGTTGTGTTGTGACAAGGTAGGGGTGGTATACAAAAGATAGCCCTATCTGGTAAAAGACCAAGTCCATATTAGGGCAAGAACAGCTCAAATAAGCAAAGTCATGAAGGTCAGTCAATGCGGGAAATTCCAATAACTTTGAACGTTTCTTCAAGTGCAGTCAAAAACCATCAAGCAGTATGGTGAAATTGGCTCTCATGAGGACCGCCACAGGAAAGGAAGACCCAGAGTTACCACTGCAGCAGAAGATAAGTTCATTAGACTTACCAGCCTCAGAAATTGCAGTCCAAATAAATGCTTCACAAAATTCAAATAACAGACACCAACATTAACTGTTCAGAGGAGGCAGCGTGAATCAGGGCTTCATGGTCGATTTGCTGCAAAGAAACCACTACGAAGAAGAGACTTGCTTGGGCCAAGAAACACGAGCAATGGACATTTGACCAGTGGAAATATGTCCTTTGGTCTGATGAGTCCAAATTTGAGATTTTTGGTTCTAACAGCCGTGTCTTTGTGAGAAGCAGAGTAGGTGAACGGATTATCTCTGTGTGGTTCCCACCGTGAAGCATGGAGGAGGAGGTGTGATGGTGCTTTGCTGGTGACACTGTCTGTGATTTATTTAGAATTCAAGGCAAACTTTAGCAGCATGGATACCACAGATTTCTGCAGTGATATGCCATCCCATCTGGTTTGTGCTCAGTGGGACTATCCTTTGCTTTTCAACAGGACAATGACCCATCACACATCCAGGATGTGAGGGCTATTTGACCTGGAAGGAGAGTGATGGAGTGCTGGCCTCCACAATCCCCCGACTTCAACCCAATTGAGATGGTTTGGGATGAGTTGGACCGCATAGTTAAGGAAAAGCAGCCAACATGTGCTCAGCATATGTGGGAATTCCTTCAAGAATGTTGGAAAAGCATTCCAGGTGGTTGAGGGAATGCAGAGAGTGTGCAAAGCTGTCATCAAGACAAAATGTAGCTATTTGAAGAATCTCAAATATATTTTGATTTGTTAAACACTTTTTTGGTTACTACTTGATTCCATATGTGTTATTTCATAGTTTTAATGTCTTCACTATTATTCTACAATGTAGAAAATAGTAAAAATAAAGAAAAATCCTTGAATGAGTAGATGTGTCCAAACTTTTGACTAGTACTGTAGCTCTTGATGCCATCAGCCAGTTTTATGCAGGGTCGTATTCTAGTGCACTATCTAGGGAATACGTTGCCATTGAGCCCTACATCTGTGTTCTTCTTACCTTAGAGATGTAGGCCTTGATGCCCTCGGCCAGTTTGATGCAGGGCTCTCCAAACAGCTGAGCCAGGTTCTCTGGGATGTCTTGGTCTTTATCCAGAGCATTTAACAGACTGAGACACTTCAGCTCCTCTGTTACACCCTGGCTACGCACCTACAGGGAGGAGAGAATAGAAAAACTTGGGTTACGAGAGATAGTATAAGTGTTATAAGCGTACGTAGCAGTAACAAAGCATTCAGCAGACTGATACACTTCAACTGCTCTTGGCGATAATTTTTTTTTAACTAGGCAAGTCAGTTAAGAACAAATTCTTATTGACAATGATGGCCTAGGAACAGTGGGTTAACTGCCTTGTTCAGGGGCAGAAAGACAGATTTGTACCTTGTCAGCTCGGGGATTCGATCTAGCAACCTTTCGGTTACTGGCCCAACGCACTAACCACTAGGCTACCTGCCGCCCCAAAACCACCCGACCTCAAATCCGTGAATCAGGCCTTCATGGTCAAATTGCTGCAAAGAAACCACTACTAAAAGGACACCAATAATAAGAAGAGACTTGCTTGGGCCAAGAAACACGAGCAATGGACATTAGACCAGTGGAAATATGTCCTTTGGTCTAATGAGTCCAAATTTGAGATTTTTGGATTCAACCGCCGTGTCTTTGTGAGACGCAGAGTAGATGAACGGATGATCTCCACATATTTGGTTCCCACCGTGAAGCATGGAGGAGGTGGTGTGATGGTGCTTTGCTGGTGACACTGTCTGTGATTTATTTAGAATTCAAGGCAAACTTTAGAAGCATGGCTACCACAGTATTCTGCAGCGATACACCATCCCATCTGATTTGCGCTTAGTGGGACTATCATTTGCTTTTCAACAGGACAATGACCCATCACACATCCAGGCTGTGTAAGGGCTATTTGACCTGGAATGCGATGCGATGCATCTACAGGGAGCAGAGAATAGAAAAGACTTAGCGTGACAAAAAGCCATATAAGCAATGCATAGAGTGATATAAAGCATTCAACAGACAGAAACTTTAGCTCCTCTGTTACGCCCTGGCTACACACCTACAGGGAAGGGGACAGGGAAAACATATTTTAGGAGAGGTAGTGTAAGTGTGACATATGGCATTCATAGGCACTTTGAATGTCACAATCAATGAGCGATTGCGTCAATGATGGCAGACCAACAGCAAGATGAGAACAAGATCGGTCATTTTATGAATGTTAGTGCTTTCTAGAGGTCGACCGATTATGATTTTTCAACGCCGATACCGATACTGATTATTGGAGGACCCAAAAAAAAGCCGGTGCCGATTAATCGGCCGATTTGTTTTTGCATTTATTTATTTATTTGTAATAATGACAATTACAACAATACTGAATGAACACGTATTTTAACTTAATATAATACATCAATAAAATCAATTTAGCCTCAAATAAATAATGAAACATGTTCAATTTGATTTAAATAATGCAAAAACAAAGTGTTGGAGAAGAAAGTAAAAGTGCAATATGTGCCATGTAAAAAAGCTAACGTTTAAGTTCCTTGCTCAGAACATATGAAAGCTGGTGGTTCCTTTTAACAAGTCTTCAATATTCCCAGGTAAGATGTTTTAGGTTGTAGTTATTATAGGAATTATAGGACTATTTCTCTCTATACGATTTGTATTTCATATACCTTTGACTATTGGATGTTCTTATAGGCACTTTAGTATTGCCAGTGTAACAGTATAGCTTCCGTCCCTCTCCTCGCTCCTACCTGGGCTCGAACCAGGAACACATCGACAACAGCCACCCTCGAAGCAGCGTTACCCATGTAGAGAAAGTGACGTTTGAAACGCTATTAGTGCGCACCCCGCTAACTAGCTAGCCATTTCACATCGGTTACACCAGCCTCATCTTGGGAGTTGATAGGCTTGAAGTCATAAACAGCGCAATGCATTGCGAAGGGCTGCTGGCAAAACGCACGAAAGTGCTGTTTGAATGAATGCTTACGAGCCTGCTGCTGCCTACCATCGCTCAGTCAGACTGTTCTATCAAATCATAGACTTAATTATAACATAATAACACACAGAAACACGAGCCTTAGGTCATTAATATGGTTGAATCCGGAAACTATCATCTCGAAAACAAAACGTTATTCCTGTTACGTTGCACAACCTTCAGTGTTATGTCATAATTACGTAAAATTCTGACAAATTACCCAAAGTGTTGCATATACCCTGACTGCGTGCAATGAATGCAAAATGACACAATTTCACCTGGTTAATATTGCCTGCTAACCTGGATTTAATTTAGCTAAATATGCAGGTTTAAAAATATATACATCTGTGTATTGATTTTAAGAAAGGCATTGATGTTTATAGTTAGGTACAGTCGTGCAACGATTGTTTTTTTTTCGCAAATGCGCTTTTGTTAAATCATCCCCATTTGGCGAAGTCGGCTGTCTTTGTTAGGAAGAAATAGTCTTCACAGTTTTCACAGTTCGTAACGAGCCAGGCGGCCCAAACTGCTGCATATACCCTGACTCTGTTTGCAAGAGAAGTGACACATTTGCCCTAGTTAAATGAAATTCATGTTAGCAGGCAATATTAACTAAATATGCAGGTTTAAAAATATATACTTGTGTATTGATTTTAAGAAAGGCATTGATGTTTATGGTTGGAGCAACGTGTACCTAAGCGATTATATGCAACGAAGGACAGGCTAGATAAACTAGTAATATCATCAACCATGTGTAGTTAACGAGTGATTATGATTGATTGTTTTTATAAGATAAGTTTAATGCTAGCTAGCAACTTACCTTGGCTTCTTACTGCATTCGCGTAACCTCGTGGAGTGCAATGTAAAGCAGGTGGTTAGAGCGTTGGACTAGTTAACCGTAAGGTTGCAAGATTGAATCCCTGAGCTGACAAGGTAAAAATCTGTCTTTCTGCCCCTGAACAAGGCAGTTAACCCACCATTCCTAGGCCGTCATTGAAAATAAGAATGTGTTCTTAACTGACTTGCCTAGTTAAATAATAAATAATTATTTAATTTTTTTTAAGAATCGGCCAAATCGGCGTCCAAAAATACCGATTTCCGATTGTTATGAAAACTTGAAATCGGCCCTAATTAATCGGCCATTCCGATTAATCTGTCGACCTCTAGTGCTTTCATTATGTCTGGAATGTGTCATCCTTAATAACAGTTTCAATGACATTCACAGACTGCTTAACTAGCGGTTGTCACGGTTGTCCAAAGGATCGGACCAAAGTGCAGCATGGTTGTAGTTCCACATATTTATTATTCCGTGAAACGTTGCAATACACAAGTAACTTGAATAACAAAAACAACAAACCGTGACGCAGAGAGAAATAAACACTACTCAAAAGATAACAACCCACAAACACCAGTGGAAAAAAAACCTACTTAAATATGATCTCCAATTAGAGACAACGAGGACCGGCTGCCTCTAATTGGAGATCATCCCAAAAAACGCAACATAGAAATAGAAACCTAGAATAACCACAGAAATAGATAATAGAAAACCACCCAAAAACACCCTGTCACGCCCTGACCTACACTACTATAGAAAATGACATCTTACAAGGGTCAGGACGTGATAGAATGCCCACCCACCTATGTTTTTGTTTTCTATGTTTTGGCCAGGTATGGTTTCCAATCAGAGGCAGCTGTCTATCGTTGTCTCTGATTGGAAGCCATACTTAGGCAGCCTGTTTTCCTGTGTTGGTGTGGGTAGTTGTTTTCCGTTTTGTTAGTATACCTGACGGAACTGTTGGCTGTCGTTTTTTGTTTAAGTGTTTTCATTAAAGTAAAGTATGAGCACTCTACACGCTGCGCCTTGGTCCCCATTATACGAGCCTCGTTACAGCGGTTTGATTCTCCTGGAATGAACTCGAACATACACCCAGATCCCCAGATATCTAATAGGCCAATAAACCAACCACTGCAGGGCACACAGGAAATACTCAGATTGCTCTCTTTTTGTCTTTCTCTCCATCTGAGACTCAGACTCTTTCTATCCCCCAGTCAGATCCCTGCAGTTAATTTCTGTATTACGTTTGAGTCTGTGTGTAATTGAGTGTGTGTGTAATTTGGGGCCAGGGGTACGGAACCGTTCGGCATCACGGTTGGCCTTTAACAAGGCCCAACAGTTGCTTTCTTCACATTCTCTCAGACATACTGTTGACGTTTGAATGGTTCTCCACCCACCTAATAAAGGGGGAGTGAGGGAGGAGAGGGGGGACATTGGAGTGATTCCTCACGAACTCCAGTCAACAACAAAAAAGACCTATGGATTATATTTCATGAAAATTCGCCAAATCATGATTAGTCCTTGTTGACATATATACTGTATCTAAACCCATAATTGGGGAATCATTTATAAAAGGCCTTTCCAGGACTCCATAATGTTTCATCTGTTTTGATTTCAAGAAAACTTTTTTTACATTAATTTGACATGTACCAAAACAGGGTGTGATCATTCTACAGTGGGCCCTGCAGCGTACACTCAAACCAGAGTGACTAGAATGTATTAAGAACGTCCAGCTTCAATTGACACAACAGTCAACGTTTGAGCTGGCAACACTGTTTTTTACAAACATTTTGCACAAACAGTCCTTACAAATGTGACCAGTTTATTTTTGGATGCAATGTTCAGACATCCACAGAAGTGGGGACAGCATAACACAATCATAAAAACCGGAAAATGTAGGCCACATTAGTCCTAGCGCTAACTGAGGAAAGATTGACCTATCACAAGCAGTCATATTCAACTAACTCTCGGCTGACAGAAATCACAATATTAATGAGACAATAGAAATTACGGGTGAGCTTACCATTGATCGAAAATTTCATAAAACTCTTCCAAAAATCGAAAGTAATCCGATGGGTAGTTTGTGGACACTGCCATGTTTCATTTTTCTGGTCAACCAAAGATAAGACTAGATGAGTTTGATCTGTTTGCAGTATGCATGTTGAAGGGCATCTACCATCACTCACTTCCCATCATTCACTTCCGGAAGTTTACTCGAAAGACGAGTGAACCATCCCTCACCTCATTTTGTTATAACATCTTTGGTTTGACAAACGTTTACGTGACAACCAGAATGCCTTGTATAATGTCAACAAACATGGCGCCCCATATACCTGGCATATAGCTTAGCATTAGCTCATCATGATGAGTACAACCTTCAAAAAAGTATTTTACACACATCAAATGTGTCCATTACAATCTATGCATGAATAGGAATGCATGATTTGGCACCAGAACTTGAAAACAGTAAATACAGTTGAAGCCGGAAGTTTACATACACTTAGGTTGAAGTCATTAAAACTCATTTTGCAACCACTCCACAACTTTTTTCTTAACAAACTTTAGTTTTGGCAAGTTGGTTAGGACATCTACTTTGTGCATGACAAGTAATTTTTCCAACAATTGTTTACAGACCGATTATTTTACTTAAAATTCACTGTATCACAATTCCAGTGGGTCAGAAGTATACATACACTAAGTTGACTGTGCCTTTAAACAGCTTGGAAAATTCCAGAAAATGATGTCATGGCTTTAGAAGCTTCTGATAGGCGAATTGACATAATTTGAGTCAATTGGAGGTGTACCTGTTGATGTATTTCAAGGCCTACCTTCAAACTCAGTGCCTCTTTGCTTGACATCATGGGAAAATCAAAAGAAATCAGCCAAGACCTGAGAAAATAAATTGTATACCTTCACAAGTCTGGTTCATCCTTGGGAGCAATTTCCAAACACCTGAAGGTACCATGTACATCTGTACAAACAACAGTACGCAAGTATAAACACCATGGGACAACGCAGCCATCATACCGCTCAGGAAGGACACGCATTCTGTCTCCTAGAAATGAACGTACTTTGGTGTGAAAAGTGCAAATCACTCCCAGAAGAACAGCAAAGGACCTTGTGAAGATCCTGGAGGAAACAGGTCAAAAGTATCTATATCCGCAGTAAAACGAGTCCTATATTGACACAACCTGAAAGGCGGCTCAGCAAGGAAGAAGCCACTGCTCCAAAACCGCCATAAAAAAGCCAGACTATGGTTTGCAACTGCACATGGGGACAAAGATCGTACTTTTTGGGGAAATGTCCTCTGGTCTGATGAAACAAAAATAGAACTGTTTGGCCATAATGGCCATTGTTATGTTTGGAGAAAAAGGGGGAGGCTTGCAAGCCGAAGAACTCCATCCCAACCGTGAAGCATGGAGATGGCAGCATCATGTTGTGGGGGTGCTTTGCTGCAGGCGGGACTGGTGCACTTCACAAAATAGATGGCATCATGAGGAGGAAAATGATGTGGATATATTCAAGCAACATCTCAAGACATCAGTCAGGAAGTTAAAGCTTGATCGCAAATGGGTCTTCCAAATGGACAATGACCCTAAGCATATTTCTAAAGTTGTGGCAAAATGGCTTAAGGACAACAAAGTCAAGGTATTGGAGTGGCCATCAGAAAGCCCTGACCTCAATCCTATAGAACATTTGTGGGCAGAACTGAAAAAGCGTGTGCGAGCAAGGAGTTCTACAAACCTGACTCCTTTACACCAGCTCTGTCAGGAGGAATGGGCCAAAATTCACCCAACTTATTGTGTGAAGCTTGTGGAAGGCTACCCGAAAAGTTTGACCCAAGTTAAACAATTTAAAGGCAATGCTACCAAATACTAATTGAGTGTATGTAAACTTCTGACCCACTGGGAATGTGATGAAAGAAATAAAAGCTGAAATAAACCACTCTACTATTATTCTGACATTTCACATTCTTAAAATGAAGTGGTGATCCTAACAGACCTAAGACAGGGAATTTTTACTAGGATTAAATGTCAGGAATTGTGAAAAACTGAGTTTAAATGCATTTGGCTAAGGTGTATGTAAACGTCCGACTTCAACTGTATATTATGATCCACACATATATACGGTATGCTACAATTGAAACGACAAGACGATATACAGAAAATAAAAGGACTTACTTTGATTGGAATGCACACATGTACAAAGTTATTATTTGTAAGGACAAAAATGAAGGCAATGCGAGCGCCAGCCAGAAAATGTGCCAGGGGGAAAAAGTTTGTGCTAGATTGTGTAAATGTCTGCATACTTGATATGGGGAAAGACTAGGGAGGTGCTTGGGCTCTCATCGAAAAGAGTCAAGCCTCAAACAAATTGTCCACAACAGTGAAATGGGCTACATCTATTTGAAATAATGAGGAGGTGGAACATACCTGAATTCAAACTGTTGTTAGAAAATAAAACTTGTTGTAAAATAATTTCAAATTGACAAGTTTAAATATAGCCTATAGATAATTTGCAGGCAGCGTGTGTCTTGGTTTGAGGGCAGGGTGGGTTAACGTTCATGTTGCGTAACAATCACATTTTGGAACAGTGAGTGCATTCTGACATCACGTTAGAGATATTTGGAACTCACACGTGAAAAGGTTCATTTATGAATATGAAATATATAAACATAAATATAGAAAACATACCATTTGGATTTGGCAAAATTATCAATATATTGTTGAACATAATATACTCTATGGGCATATCAACGTTCCCGAGTGGGATCTCTGCTAGTTTTAAAGTTATGGCCCATTTTATATAGAGACATTTGTATATTAGGCAATGTATCCAATCACAGCCCTCCTTTTACTTGCATCATTGCACATTCTGTAAATCACCAGCAGAGGGCGGCCATTTGAATCCATTTTCACATTCACTCTGTTGGTAATGCTTACTTAAAGTTTCAAATGACAAATGTTTGCTATGTAGCACTTACAGACTAAATACTATGGAGTCCTAAAAGAGGCCTGGGTAAGGCCAAAATGTCATAAATATGCCAACTTTGATAAATTATTTCTCAATTATGCTTTTAGATACAAATGTCAAATACATGTCAACAATGCTTTCTCCAATGGACTATTCTATGGATTACATTTTGTGAAAATCCTCAAAATCATGGTCTTATTTGTCTGTGTTTCATGAGGAATCACTAGTATAAAACACAATTCTGGCACATTCTACTTACGGGAAGTGTCTGGGTCCTCCAAAACAGTGGCTGGCTGCGCCTCAATCCAATATTGCCAGACATGGGGTGCGTCTCCATACTCTTGACAGTAGCATCCTCTCATCTCCTTTCCTTAGTCTAAAACGTTGTTAAAGTGCATGACTAATTTGTAAAAATAGAAGAGCGATTGCTTTTTAAAATATTTTCACCGTATTGCTGTTTTCAGATGAGTGCTAATGTAGAAGAGGAGACGAGGAAAAGGAAGCCACGCTAGACTATTGAGATGCACCCTATGTCTGGCTGGACTGCTGACTTTGCATTGTCTTTGTGATATCAGTGAGAGTTGATGTTTCGTGCATGAGTGTGCATGGCATGAAAGAGAAAAAGTAAAAGTGGGTTATTGGTGTCTTTGTAGGCCTTCGCCAAATGATTTGTTATTAAGGGGTATTAGTTTTGACAGGACTAGTTAGGGAGTGGTAGGATTGGTGTGTGTGTGTGTGTGTGTGTGTGTGTGTGAGTCCAAACCTCATTATTATAATAGAGATAATATCTACTTGAGGGCACTGGAGAGATAATGGGATAATTAAAAAGTCTTAAAGTACAGTTATTTTAACAGATGTTTACAGCAGGGGAGTGGAGACTGCAGTGTGTGCAAGTGTGTGTGTGTAATCCTTCCCTCCCATTAGAAAAAACCCTATTACAGGATTAATATGTCATTAACTCTTCCCATATCCAGGTGGAGGGGTCAGAGAGGACAGGAACACACACAAATCGACAAAGCCCCACAGATCTCAGGAACGCCAACAAGGAAGTGGGGAACAATGTAGCAGTGTTACCTCCGGACTCCCAGACACCAAGCACTGGCCATGGCCCAGTGTGTGTGTGTTCACAACGCAGGATTTTTACCAAGTCTTATTTCAGGTGATTATGGAAGAGAAGGCAGCCATGCAACTCAAAGCCGGGCCCAGAGACCTGGACTGTGTGTGTGTGAGGGAGTGTGTCTGTGTGTGTCATGCATGTGTCTATGTTTACGTGCTTCTGTACATTACATTTTGTAAGTGTGTGTGTTTCACCCCTCCCTACACTGTTAGTACAAGAGCGCAAAGGAGGAAAAGGAGGGAGGAAAAAGAGGAGTGTAGGAGTTCAGCCATGCTGTAGGGCAGGCATCATCAACTAGATTCAGCCTCGGACTGATTATTTTCTTGAGCTTATGGTCAGGTGGCTGGAACAGAACTACAAATAATTTGTAGACTGCAAATTGAACGCAAGAAGCCCAAACAGACATATTTGACTAAAACAATCATTTCAAACCTGATGATGGCCCATTTTAACTCCAATGCTTCCCACAGTTGTGTCAAGTTGTCTGGATGTCCTTTGGGTGGTGGACCATTCTGGATCTGTCATTCTCATTTAAACCAAGTCTAGGAAGAGGCAGATCTGTTCTATGTGTTATTTCAATGATTCCCTTGCTGATCTCACGGTCTGTTTGGCATTGCCACAAATGTTAAGGTCAGCAGTTATGGTAATCTGATCCTACATCAGAACAACATGGGGCTTCAGTTCAGCCAACTAACAGACAGAACCCGCTGCTTCCTGGGTTCCGTCCCAGGGTTCCACTTCCATCTATGACTCATCGCATTCTACTGTGTCCAAAATCACTCATGCATCCAAGTGGCTACTGCCTTCAAACGCCGAGCGCGTCCAAGACGCTAATGTTGTCACTAACCTCTGACCTCTCATCTGAACCTCCTGCTAAAGAACACAAGAGCTAGGATCATTTTCATAGAACAGCCTGAAGCCACTGAATTCTCTGTCATGGAGGAGTGAGAGGGAAAATAAGTTTTAGGGAGATGAGGCAAAAAGGGGTTAAAGAGAGATTGGGAAGATTTAAAAAAAAAATAGGGAAGAGGTGAGGGAGGGGTTAGGGAAAGGGGAGAGAAGACAGAAAGGAGTGAGAGCAGAGAGAGGAGAAGGAAGAGAGGCGATAAAGAGGTTAGGAAAGAGGGGAGAGGACAGCGGAGAAGGGAGTAGAAGGGATAGAATACAGAAAGAGAAATAGAGGCCTCGAGTCGGGGAGAGAGAGAGAGAAGAGAGAATGCGAGAGAGGAGAAAAAGCTAATAGCTATAGAAATGAGAGTTGACTGTGGGACAGGAGGGTCCAATTTATGAAAGGTTAAAGGTAAATGAAAGGTTAAAGAACTTCCATCCAAAATACTCTGTCTCTCTCCCCCCATCTTTCCCCCTCCAGTCTCTCTTTCTACCTCCCCTGTCTCTCCCTCTCCATCTCCCCATCTCTTTCTCTCTCCCCCTCCCCAGTCTTTCTCCTCTCCCCGTCTCTCCCCTTCTCCCTCCCACGTCTCTCTCTCTGTCTCTGTCCCTCCCCATCACTCTCTGTCTCTCCCCCATCTCTTCATCTCTCCGTCTCTCTCTCTCCCGTCTCTATGTCTCTCCCTCCACCCGTGTCTCTTTGTTCTTCCCCATCTACCTCTCTCCCTCCCCCAGTCTCTCTCTCTGTCTCTCCCTTCCTCCCTGTCTCTCTCTTCCTACCCCTGCTCTCCATCGCTCCCTCCCCGTCTCTCTCTCTCTCTCCCCCGGCTCTCAGTATCTCCTTCCCCTGGCTCTCCATCCCTGTCTCTCAGTCTCTCCATCCCTGTCTCTCAGTCTCTCCATCCCTGTCTCTCCGTCCCTGTCTCTCCGTCTCCCTCTCTCCATTCCCCGTATCTCCCTCTCGCCCGTCTCTCCCTCTCCTGTCTCTCTCCTTCCCCCCCATCTCTTTCTGTCTCTCGCTCTCATCCCGTCTCTCTCGGTCTCTCCCCATCACTCTGTGTCTCTCCCTCCCCATGTCTCTCCCTTCCAACATCTCCCTCCTTCCCTGCCCCCTGCAACTCTCTGTCCCTCGCCCCGTCTCTCTCTTGCTCTCCCTCCCCATCTCGCTCTCCACCCTCGTCTCTCTCCCCCTCATCTCTCTCTCCCCCTCGTCTCTCTCCCTGCCCCCGTCTTTCTGTCTCCCTCTCTCCATTCCCAGTCTATCCATCCCCCAGTCTCTCCCTCTCCCCCGTCTCTCTCTCTCTCTCTCCCGTCTCTCTCCTTCGCCCCGTCTCTCGCTCTCCATCCAGTCTCTCTCGGTCTCTCCCCATCACTCTGTCTCTACCTCACCCAGTCTCTCTCTCCCTCATCTCTCTCCCTCCCTCCCTGCTCCTCTCTGTCCCTCGCCCAGTCTCTCTCTCTTGCTCTCCCTCCCCGTCTCCCTCTCGCTCCCTCCCCCCTGCAACTCTGTCACTCGCCCCGTCTCTCTTGCTCTCCCTCCCCCGTCTCCCTCTTGCTCTCCCTCCCCCGTCTCCCTCTTGCTCTCCCTCCCCCGTCTCCCTCTCCCTCCCCGTCTCCCTCCCTGCAACTCTGTCCCTCGCCCCGTCTCCCTCTCTCCCTCCCCCATCTTGCTCTCCCTCCCCCGTCTCGCTCTCCCTCCCTCCCTCCCCGTCTCTCTCATCCCGTCTCTCTCCCCTACCGTCCATCTCCCTCTCGCTCTCCCCCTCTGCCCATCTCGCTGCCCCTCCCTGTCACATGCAGTTTAACTCGTCCCAAATGGTACTCTACTCCCTATAAAAGCACATTACTTTTGACCAAGGGGACATAGGGTGTGCGCACGCATGTTTGCGTGTGTTTCCGTCTCTGTATATTTGTAGTACACGCTGACATAATCGATAGCAGTGACACTATCCTCTCTTCTTCCCGCTCATTTGTTGACTGATCTTGACCTATTGCTCTCACTATTTCCTTTTCTATTTCGCTCTTTACTTCCCCCTCCTCCCTCCTTTTTTCATCTCTTTCCCCCTCCCACCTGTCTCCCTCTCTTCTGATAGAGAAAATAAGTTCTATGGTCAACAAAAATGCCTATAACCATTCCTGGAAGATCCGCTCTATTTATAAACGCACAAAAACTGTATATAAAAAGTTTGGCGTTATGCAAGTCAGTTGCACAACACTCATTGGCAGGAGAGAATGAATTGAGAGAGAGAGGGAAGAAAGAGAGAGGGGGGAGAGAGAGCGGAAAGCTGGATAAAGAGAGAGACAGAGAGGGAGATAAGTGAGAAGGAAAGAGAGAAACAAAGAGAGAGTGTGTGTACTTTGGCAGAAGGGAATGTGTGTGAGGTTTATATTAGTAGCTTTGAGGGAAATTTCTTGCATTGTGCTATTAAGATAAACCGCTAAAAGATTTGTATATATACACACATATATACTCACACACTAATCTTATACTATAGGAGACAATTAAAGAGAAGTATGTTGATATTTCCAAAGTCTTTCCCAACAGTGTTTTGTATCCAATCCAAGCACACCGAGTTGGCATAGCAGATATGATGTCTGCGTCTCGTCCAAGGAACTTACATTTATATTTTTTCCCCTCTCTGTCTCTATTTCTCCAACTCCCTCTCTCTCCTTCTCCCTTTCTGCTGGAACGAGCATAGCCTTGCATTTTTTTGTATTTTTTTGTTTCACCTTTACTTAACCAGGTAGGCAAGTTGAGAACAAGTTCTCATTTACAATTGTGACCTGGCCAATATAAAGCAAGCAGTTTGACACATACAACAACACAGAGTTACACATGGAGTAAAACAAAAATACAGTCAATAATATAGTAGAAAAATAAGTCGAAATACAATGTGAGCAAATGAGGTGAGATAAGGGAGGTAAAGGCAAAAAAGGCCATGGTGGCGAAGTAAATACAATATAGCAAGTAAAACACTGGAATGGTAGATTTGCAGTGGAAGAAAGTGCAAAGTAGAAATATAAATAATGGGGTGCAAAGGAGCAAAATAAATAAATACAGTAGGGGAAGAGGTAGTTGTTTGGGCTAAATTATAGATGGGCTATGTACAGGTGCAGTAATCTGTGAGCTGCTCTGACAGCTGGTGCTTAAAGCTAGTGAGGGAGATAAGTGTTTCCAGTTTAGAGATCGTTGTAGTTCGTTCCAGTCATTGGCAGCAGAGAACTGGAAGGAGAGGCGGCCGAAGGAGGAATTGGCTTTGGGGGTGACCAGAGAGATGCTGGAGCGCGTGTTACAGGTGGGTGCTGCTATGGTGACCAGCGAGCTGAGATAAGGGGGGACTTAACCTAGCAGGGTCTTGTAGATGACCTGGAGCCAGTGGGTTTGGTGACGAGTATGAAGCGAGGGCCAGCCAACGAGAGCGTACAGGTCGCAGTGGTGGGTAGTATATGGGGCTTTGGTGACAAAACGGATGGCATTGTGATAAGACTGCATCCAGTTTATTGAGTAGGGTATTGGAGGCTATTTTGTAAATGACATCGCCGAAGTCGAGGATCGGTAGGATGGTCAGTTTTACGAGGGTATGTTTGGCAGCATGAGTGAAAGATGCTTTGTTGCGAAATAGGAAGCCAATTCTAGATGTAACTTTTGATTGGAGATGTTTGATGTGAGTCTGGGAGGAGAGTTTACAGTCTAACCAGACACCTAGGTATTTGTAGTTGTCCACATATTCTAAATCAGAACCGTCCAGAGTAGTGATGCTGGACGGGCGTGCAGGTGCAGGCAGCGATCGGTTGAAGAGCATGCATTTAGTTTTACTTGTATTTAAGAGCAGTTGGAGGCCACGGAAGGAGAGTTGTAAGGCATTGAAGCTCGTCTGGAGGGTAGTTAACCCTTTCACACGTACCATCACACGGGGTGTGATTGTTCTACAGTGGTCCCTGAAGCGTATGATCACACCACATGTGATTAGAACACTCATTTAGAACGGCCAGTTTCGAATGGCGCAACAATCAGCATTTGAGCTGGCCACACTTTTTTCAGAAACTATTTACACAAACACAGTCCTTACAAAGTTATGTCCAGAATGTTAGCAGTTTATTTTTGAATGCAATGTTCAGATATTCACAGAAGTGTATATAGCACAACACGATCATCCTAACCGGAAAAATGTAGGCTACATTTGTCCTAGCGCTAACTGAGAAAAGATTGACCCAACACAAGCAGTCATATTTTCTAACTCTCGGCTGACATTAACTACAATATGAATTAGCTAATAGCAATTACTATGTATAATTAATCACATCAAGGGTGAGCTCACCATTGATCGAAATAATTAGGTAAAACACTTTCTAGAAATTGAAAGTAATCCGTCGATTAGTTTCAGCCCGCAGCCATGCATTTTTTCCTCACAGAAACCGAAGATAATAAGAGAAGACAAGATGAGTTTGGTCTGTTTATAGTATGCTTGTTGAATGGGTGTGTCATCTACTGTCGTTCACATCCCACCATTCATTTCCAGAAGTCCTCAAAAAATGAGTGAACTCTTACTCTCCTCATTTTGTTATAACATCTTTGGTCAAACAGATGATTACGTGAAACCCAGAATGCATTGTATGTCAACAAACATGGCTCCATACACATAGCTGGAATTAGCTTAGCTCATCATAATCAGTACAACCTTCAAAACATTATTTTACACACATAATATGCGCCCATTACAATTTATGCAAAAATCGAAACGCATGATTTATCACCGGTAATTGAAAAACGTGAATAAAATACTAAATATATCAATAATACCACACAAAACATTTTCTGATAGTGATTTATTGATACAAATGGCGCGTGCAGGCAGTCAATCACGGTAACCTCCCACTCTGAGCCATTCAGTGTTGTTGTAACAATCACATTCTGGAATGAAGAGAACGTTCGAACATCACGTGCATAAAAAAAACTCACGCTGGGGCGACCGTTAGAGATATTTGGAACTCACGCGTGAAAGGGTTAACACAGTGTCCAAAGAAGGGCCAGAAGTATACAGAATGGTGTTGTCTGTGTAGAGGTGGATCAGAGACTCACCAGCACCAAGAGCGACATCATTGATGTATACAGAGAAAAGAGTCGGCCCAAGAATTGAACCCTGTGGCACCCCCATAGAGACTGCCAGAGGCCCGGACAACAGGCCCTCCGATTTGACACACTGAACTCTATCATCAATTAGACACTACATTATAGAGGTTTGTCTGTATCAGCATGATATTGACCTGTCTAGTGTTAACGTTTACTCTGTTTAAATCAATACGCAAAGTCAATTACACTACCGGTCAAAAGCTTAAGAACATCTACTCATTCAAGAGTTTTTCTTTATTTTTACTATTTTCTACATTGTGGAATAATAGTGAAGACATCAAAACTATAAAATAAAAAGTGTTAAATCAAAATATATTTTGAGAGTCTTCAAATAGCCAACCTTTGCCTTGATGACAGCTTTGCATACTCTTTGCATTCTCTCAACCAGCTTCATGAGGTAGTCACCTGGAATGCATTTCAATTAACAGGTGTGCCAATAACTTTTAAAGTTTCTTCAAGTGCAGTCGCAAAAACCATCAAGCGCTACGATGCAACTGGCTCTCATGACGACCGCCACAGGAATTGAAGACCCAGAGTTACCTCTGCTGCGAAGGATAAGTTAGAGTTAGCAGCCTCAGAAATGGCAGCCCAAATAAATGCTTCATAGAGTTCAAGTAACAGACACATCTCAACATCAACTGTTCAAAGGAGACTGTGTGAATCAGGCCTTCATGGTCGAATTGCTGCAAAGAAACCACTACTAAAGGACACCAATAAAAAGAGACTTGCTTGGGCCAAGAAACACGAACAATGGACATTAGACCGGTGGAAATTTGTCCTTTGGTCTGATGAGTCCAAATTTGAGATTTTTGGTTCCAACCGCTGTGTCTTTGTGAGACACTATGTGGGTGAACGGATGATCTCTGCATGTGTATTTCCCACCGTAAAGCATGGAGGAGGTGTGATGGTGTGGGGGTGCTTTGCTGGTTACACGGTCTGTGATTTATTTAGAATTCAAGGCACACTTAACCAGCATGGCTACCACAGCATTCTGCAGCGATACGCCATCACCCCTGGTTTGGGCTTAGTGGGACTATCATTTGTTTTTCAACAGGACAATGACCCAACACACCTCCAGGCTGTGTAAGGGCTATTTTACCAAGAAGGAGAGTGATGGAGTGCTGCATCAGATGACCTGGCCTCCACAATCCCCCAACCTCAACCAAATTGAGATGGTTTGGGATGAGACGGACCGCAGAGTGGAGGAAAAGCAGCCAACAAGTGCTCAGCATATGTTGGTTGAGAGCATATGTTGGTTAAGCTGGTTGAGAGAATTCCAAGAGTGTGCAAAGCTGTCATCAAGGCAAAGGGTGGCTATTTGAAGAATCTCAAACATATTTGGATGTGTTTAACACTTTTTTGGTTACTACACATGATTCCATATGTGTTATTACATCGTTTTGATGTCTTCACTATTATTCTCCAATGTAGAAAATAGTAAAAATAAAGAAAAACCCTTGAATGAGTAGGTGTTCTACAACTTTTGACCGGTAGTGTAGGTTATATCCCCTTCATGCTCACTTGGAGAAAACATGGAAGCCCCTGTTGTTCCGGATGACTGTGTGATCTCACTCTCCATGGGATGTAAGCAAAACTTTTAAATCATGTTAACACTTGCAAGGCCTCCGGGCTAGATGGAATACCAGGACCGGCCTGTTCGCAGAGCATGCAAGGACCAACTGGCAAGTGTCTTCACAGACATTTTCAATCTTTCCTTGTCCCAGTCGATAATCCCAACATGTTTCAAGGTGACCACCATTGTCCCTGTTCCCAAGAACTCCAAGGTAACATGCCTATATCGCCCTGTAGCACTCACATCTGTAATTATGAAGTGTTTTAAAAGGCTGGTCATGACACACATCAACACCATCATCTCAGACACCCTGGGCCTACTCCAATTCGCATACCGCCCCAACAGACGGTGCAATCTTAATTGCACTTCACACTGCCCTCTCCCACCTGGACAAGAGGGAAAATAACTATGTGAGAATTAGGCTTGGGCGGTATACCGTATATATCATAAACCGAGGGTGTTTGGAAAAAGCCACAGGATGGTTATTCAATACCGTCAATATCAAAACTACTACTTAGAATTTTATCAATACATTTGAATATTTGTAGCTACCTTTTTAAGTTAATACCTGCAGTCAACTTGTGCAATATGCTAGGAGATGAAGCAGATTGAGTTCTTCATTTCACCAGTCACATTATTTTACATTATGAAGCTTACCGTAGTTCCCCAGAACAGTTGAGCCTGTCACGCATTTATTTCTAAATAGCACAACGGGAGAAAGCGAGAGCCGGTGAATCCATACCTTCTATATCTATCGGCGAGTCTCTGTTGTGTGGCGCACATGAGGTGATGAAGTTACAATTGTATTCAATTCACTACAAAATGTTTGCAATCCGATATCTTACAATGGCTTTCTGTCAGAAGTCAAAGAGCTCTGGATGAGTTCCGTACAGCTGCCATTTTTCCCCGTTTTTTTCTTCTCCCTTCTGCTTCGTGTGCACATGCAGCTCTTCCTTCAGAAAAGCATGCGTCACAACTATGTTAATTTGAACAATTTCTTTTGTTCAGTAGCTACTAGCTATGCTTGATTCACTTTATGTGCTTGATTTTCCTGTCTTTGCAATTAGTTTATGGCCATTTTTGCTTGTTAGCATTTAGCCAACAATATCTATGTGATTTCGCTATTAGTTTGTGCAAATGTTTATAGCATTCTCGTAAGAGAGGCCCAATGGGCATTTCTTACTTTTTTAATAGCCCCCTTGTGTGCTATGCCGGTAATACCGTAAATCCCGGAACGAGAGGAGAATATTATTGTAACATGAAAATATGGATACCTCCCAGGCCTAGTAAGAATGCTGTTCATAGACTACAGCTCAGCATCCATCACCATAGTCCCCTCCAAGCTCATCCCCAAGCTCGGGACCCTGGGACTGAACACTCCCCTCTGCAACTGCATCCTGAACTTCCTCCTGAACTTCCTGACAGGCCCAGGTGGTGTGGGTAGACAACAACACCTCTGCCAACACAGGGGCCTCTCAGGGGTGTGAGCTTAGTCTCCTCCTGTACTCCCTGTATACCCACGACTGTGTGGCCATGCACAATTCTAATACCATCATCAAGTTTACTGACAACACGACAGTGGTAGGCCGGATCACTGATGGCGATGAGACAGCCTACAGGGAGGAAGTCAGAATTGCCAGTGTGGTGCCAGGACAACAGCCACTCTCCCAATGTCCGTAAGACCAAGGAGCTGATCATAAACTACAGGAACTATGCAAATAGTCTAGGTAGCCATTTCATTAGATGTTCAGGAGTCTTATGGCTTGGGGGTAGAAGCTGTTTAGAAGCCTCTTGGACCTAGACTTGGCGCTCTGGTTCCCGTTGCCGTGCGGTAGCTACGTTGCCGTGCGGTAGCTAAGAGAGAACATTCTATGACTAGGGTGGCTGGAGTCTTTGATAATTTTTAGGGCCTTCCTCTGACACCGCCTGGTATAGAGGTCCTTGATTGCAGGAAGCTTGGCCCCGGTGATGTACCGGGCCATACACACTACCCTCTGAAGTGCCTTGCGGTCAGAGGCCGAGCAGTTGCCATACCAGGCAGTGATGCAACCAGTCAGGATGCTCTCGATGGTGCAGCTGTAGAAAATTGAGGATCTGAGGACCCATGCCAAATCTTTTCAGTCTCCTGAGGGGGAATAGGTTTTGTCGTGCCCTCGTCAAAACTGACTTGGTGTGCTTGGACCATGTTAGTTTGTTGGGGATGTGAAGGATCTTGAAGCTCTCAACCTGCTCCACTACAGCCCCGTCAATGAGAATGTGGCGTGTCTTGATCACGTTGAGGGAGAGGTTGTTGTCCTTGCACCACACTGTCAGATCTCTGACCTCCTCCCTATAGGCTGTCTCGTCATTGTCGGTCATCAGGCCTACCACTGTTGTGTCATCGGCAAACTTAACCTGTCTGGGCTAGGGGGCAGTATTGAGAATTTTGGAAAAATATGTTCCCATTTTTAACTGCCTCCTACACCAACTCAGAAGCTAGAATATGCATATTATTGTTCAGGTTTGGATAGAAAACACTCTGAATTTTCTAAAACTGTTTGAATGGTGTCTGTGAGTATAACAGAACTCCTATGGCAGGCAAAAACCTGACAAGGTTTCAAGCAGGAAGTACCCTGTCTGACAAGGAGTCGTGCGTCTTGCATCTTTTTATTGAAAAGTAAGGATCTTAGCTGTAACGTGACAATTCCCAGGGCTCCAATAGGCTCTCAGAGCCCGCGAAATAACTGAAGGTTTACGAGGGAGCCTCAGGTTGAAACATATTATCGCCTTTTGTAAGTGGATGCTCCGAGGACCTTTGAATGATGCGCGTGCATGAGTCGCTTCTGAGGAGAAATTTTATTCGGCTGTTTAGGCTCAATGCATACTCCCGGTCGGAATATTATCACTTCTCTACGACATAAATGGCATAAAAATTGGTTTTAAACAGCGGTTGACATGCTTCGAAGTACGGTAATGGAATATTTAGACATTTTTGACACGCCAATGCGCCATGCGCGAAACCGGGAAGAAGCATTCTAGAACTCACGAACAAAACGTCGCTGTTTGGATATAACGATGGATTATTTGGGACCAAACCAACATTTGTTATTGAAGTAGAAGTCCTGGCAGTGTATTCTGATGAAGAACAAGCAAGGTAAGAACATTTTTCTTATAGGAAATGTGATTTTGGTGGATGCTGACCTGGGTGGGTATCTAAATAGCTAGCCCTGTAATGCCGGGCTATGTACTTAGATTATTGCAAAATGTGCTTCATCCGAAAAGCTATTTTAAAATCGGACATATCGAGTGCATAGAGGAGTAATGTATCTATAATTCTTAAAATAATTGTTATGCTTTTTGTGAACGTTTATCGTGAGTAATTTAGCAAACTGTTAGTAAATTCAACGGAAGTTTGCCGGGGGTTATGCGTTTTCTGAACGTCACATGCTAATGCAAAAAGCTGTTTTTTGATATAAATATGAACTTGATTGAACAGACATGCATGTATTGTATAACACAATGTCCTAGGTGTGTCATCTGATGAAGATCATCAAAGGTTAGTGCTGCATTTAGCTGTGGTTTGGGTTTATGTGACATGATATGCTAGCTTGAAAAATGGCTGTCTGATTTTTTCTGGCTGGGCACTCTGCTGACATAATCTAATGTTTTGCTTTCGTTGTAAAGCCTTTTTGAAATCGGACAGTGGGGTTAGATTAACGAGATTCTTGTCTTTAAATAGCTGTACAATAGTCATATGTTTGAGAAATTGAAGTAATAGTATTTCTAACGATTCAAAAATCGCGCCACTGGAATATCAGTAGCTGTTACGTAGGTGGGACGAAATCGTCCCACATACCCCAGACAGGTTAATGACGGTGTTGAAGTCGTGCCTGGCCGTGCAGTCATGAGTGAACAGGGAATACAGGAGGGGACTGAGCACGCACCCCTGAGGGGCCCCTGTGTTGAGGATCAGCGTGGCGGATGTTGTTACCTACCCTTGCCACCTGGGGGCGGCCCGTCAGGAAGTCCAGGATCCAGTTGCAGAGGGAGGTGTTTAGTGACAGGGTCCTTAGGTTAGTGATGAGCTATGGTGTTGAACGCTGAGCTGTAGTCAATGAATAGCATTCTCACATAGGTGTTCCTTTTCTCCAGGTGGGAAAGGGCAGTGTGGAGCGCATTAGAGATTGCATCAGCTATGGATCTGTTGGGGCAGTATGCAAATTGGAATGGGTCTAGGGTTTCTGGTATAATGGTGTTGATGTGAGCCATGACCAGCCTTTCAAAGCTCTTCATGGATACAAACTTGAGTGCTACGGGTCGGTAGTCATTTAGGCAGGTTACCTTATTGTTCTTAGGCACAGGGACTATGGTGGTCTGATTGAAACATGTTAGTATTACAGACTCAGACAGGGGAGTTGAAAATGCCAGTGAAGACACTTGCCAGTTGGTCAGCGCATATTCAGAGTCCTGGTAATTCGTCTGGCCCTGCGGCCATGTGAATGTTGACCTGTTTAAAGGTCTTAATCACATTGGCAGCGGAGAGTGTGAAAACACAGTCGCCTGGAACAGCTGATGCTCTCATGCCTGTTTCAGTGTTACTTGCCTCGAAGCGAGCATAGAAGTTATTTAGCTCGTCTGGTAGGCTCGTGTCACTGGACAGCTCTCGGCTGTGCTTCCCTTTGTAGTCTGTAATAGTTTGAATGCCCTGCCACATCCGACGAGTGTCGGAGCCGGTGTGGTACAAGTCGATCTTAGCCCTGTATTGATGCTTTGCTTGTTTGATGGATCATCGGAGGGCATAGCGGGATTTCTTATAAGTTTCCAGGTTAGAGTCCCGCTCCTTGAAACGGCAGCTCTACCCTTTAGCTCAGTGCAGATGTTGCCTGTAATCCATGGCTTCTGGTTGAGGTATGTACATACAGTCAATGTTGGGACGACGTCATCGATGCACTTATTGATGAAGCCAGTGACTGATGTGGTGTACTCCTCAATGCCATCGGAAGAATCCCAGAACATATTCCAGTCTGTGCTAGCAAAACAGTCCTGTTGTTTAGCATCTGCTTCATCTGACCACTTTTCTATTGACGAGTCACTGGTGCATCCTGCTATCAGTTTTGCTTGTAAGGAGTAATCAGGAAGATAGAATTAGGGTCAGATTGGGCAAATGGAGGGTGAGGGAGAGCTTTGTACGCGTCTCTGTGTGTGGAGTAAAGGTGGTCCAGAGTATTTTCCCTCTGTTTGCACATTTAACATGCTGATAGAAATTAGTTAAAACTGATTTAAGTTTCCCTGCAGTAAAGTCCCCAGCCACTAGCAGCGCCGCCTCTGGAAGACCGTTTTCCTGTTTGCTTATGGCAGTATACAGCTCATTGAGTGCGGTCTTAGTGCCAGCATTGGTCTGTGGTGGTATGTAGACAGCTATGAAAAATACAGATGAAAACTCTAGGTAGATAGAGTATCTCATGATAAGCTGTAGACCACACTACCTCAGGCGAGCAAAACCTCGAGACCTCCTTAGATATCGTGCACCAGCTGTTGTTTACAAATATACATAGACCGCCAACCCTTGTCTTACCAGAGGCTGCTGTTCTATCCTGCCGATAGAGTGTATAACCCGCCAGCTGTATGTTATTAATAGGGATGCGCAACATATTGGTGAGCATATCAGAATCGGACGATATTAGCTAAAAATGCCAACATCGGCATCGGCCAGATGTCTAGTTTCGCCGATGTGCAAAACTGATGTCAAAGCTGACGTGCATACCTATATAATGTAAGTAGATGACGTAACAAAAATCACAGTGCTACACAGAACAAAAGCAGAAAAACACTAAGCGCACACTCTCAACATCTAAACAAGTTCAAGTCGAGCACTCATTTAAGAGTAAGACATTTTCAATGAGACAACTCAAAGGCGAAATCCATTAATGCCACAATAATGGAATTCAATGCCCTTGACAATCAACAGTGCTCTGTCGTGGATGACGTTGGCTTTCGCCGACTGGTCGAGCCCCAGTACACAGTATTTTCAGATGTTGCCCAACCGGAGTTATACAGTATTGTTGAAACTCACATCCATGAGCGTCACTGTTATTAGCTTCACGACTGACATTTAGACCAGCGATGTCAGCCCCATGAGCATTATGAGTCTGACAGCAGAGTGGGGGGATGAGGATTTCATGCTGAGGAAAGCTCAAGAATGTGCTGGTTCTCATACCGCTGCTGCCATTTCAATGGCATTTGAGAACATGTTTGAAACATGAACACTCCTAGCTCCATTCGAACAACTGACTCAACTGTGTCTTCAGCAGACGGGATACCCTGTCATGGCATCAAAACGCCTGCTCAACAAAATTGCCAACACAGACCGTGAGGTTAAAACTTACAAAAGTACTCGAGGCTGTGAACAAGCGATTCGGTGACATGCTCTCTGAACCTCTTTACTGTGTCGCCACCATGGTCGAGGCTAGATACAAGGACTGCTACTTCGATGCAGACAAGAAACAGGGTTTATGTGAAATGTTACATACACAGCTGGACACGATGGAAATGGACACAGTGACAGTGCGCACCGAGGAAGAGAGGCCACAGACAGACAGATATGAAACTTTACTGTTTGACATGCATGATGAAATCCTGGTTGAGAATGACACGACTGAACAAATTAACAACGACACATCACAGCAAGTAAGTGAAAGAAATAGGTTTTGATTATGTTTTACTGGTAATGGGGATCTACATAAATGCCACCAAATAACTTTTTGGTCAGTGTGTGTGTGTGTGTGTGTGTGTGTGTGTGTGTGTGTGTAACCTTTATTTAACAATGACAAACTACCCCAGCCAAACCCGGACGACACTGGGCCAATTGTGCGCCGCCCTACGGCACTCCCAATCACGGCCAGATGTGACACAGCCTGGATTCGAGCCAAGGACTGTAGTGACGCCTCTTGCACTGAGATGCAGTGCCTTAGACCACTGTGTCCATGTGTGTGTGTTAACTATTTACTGTACTAGAATGCTTAAAAGGCCACTAAAATGTTAAAAATTGGTAATCGGTATAGTTTTTTTTTTGCCAAGGAAAATATTACAGATCGGTATCGGCCAAAAATGTAATATCAGTGCATCACTAGCAAATGTTGCATTGATTCAATCACAATTGCCACAGAAAAGGGTTGTTAGTGTTAACTAACAGGGAAAACTCTAGAAAGTTAAGTGAAATTCAATCTCGTGCTTCTCTCCGTGGGCTGATTGTTTCCACTAAACTGTGCTAGTACTTTGCTCACAAGCTTATAAAGTTGAAGTCGGAAGTTTACATACACCTTAGCCAAGTACATTTAAACTCAGTTTTCACAATTTCTGACATTTAATCAGAGTGAAAATTCCCTGTCTTAAGTCTGTTATGATCACCACTTTATTTTAAGAATGTGTAATGTCAGAATAATAGTAGAGAGAATGATTTATTTCAGCTTGTATTTCTTTCATCACATTCCCAGTGGGTCAGAAATTTGCATACACTCAATTAATATTTGGTAGCATTGCCTTTAAATTGTTTAACTTGGGTCAAACGTTTCAGGTAGCCTTCCACAAGCTCCCCACAATAAGTTGGGTGAATGTTGGCCCTATCCCCCTGACAGCGCTGGTGTAACTGAGTCGGGTTTGTAGGCCTCCTTGCTCGCACACACTTTTTCGAATTTTCCATAGGATTGAGGTTAGGGCTTTGTGATAGCCACTCCAATACCTTGACTTTGTTGTCTTTAAGACATTTTGCCGCAACTTTGGAAGTATGCTTGGCGTCATTGTCCATTTGGAAGACCCATTTGCGACCAAGCTTTAACTTCCTGACTGATGTCTTGAGATGTTGCTTCAATATATCCACATAATTTTCCTTACTCATGAAGCCATCTATTTTGTGAAGTGCACCAGTCCCTCCTGCAGCAAAGCACCCCCACAACATGATGCTGCCACCCCCGTGCTTCACGGTTGGGATGGTGTTCTTCGGCTTGCAAGCCTCCCCCTTTTTCCTCTAAACATAACAATGGTCATTATGGCCAAACAGTTCTATTTTTGTTTCATCAGACCAGAGGACATTTCTCCAAAAACTATGATCTTTGTCCCCATATGCAGTTGCAAACCGTAGTCTGGCTTTTTTATGGCGGTTTTGGAGCAGAGGCTTCTTCCTTGCAGAGCGGCCTTTCAGGTTATGTTGATATAGGACTCGTTTTACTGTAGCCCATCAGAAGCTTCTAAAGCCATGACATAATTTTCTGGAATTTTCCAAGCTGTTTAAAGGCACAGTCAACTTAGTGTATGTACACTTCTGACCCACTGGAATAGTGATTCAGTGAATTATAAGTGAAATAATCTGTCTGTAAACAATTGTTGCAAAAATTACTTGGGTCATGCACAAAGTAGATGTCCTAACCGACTTTCCAAAACTATAGTTTGTTAACAAGACATTTGTGGAGTGGTTGAAAAACGAGTTTTAATGACTCCAACCTAAGTGTATGTAAACTTCTGACTTCAACTGTATATATATAAAACATAATATGTGATCCGTTTCAAGAAGCTAGGCCAATGTCGCACGTCACTACTACACAGGAGAGGCATTTTAACGTTTTTCCAGAATTGCCTTCTGGAACATGTGATTTTTCATGTGCCTTAATAACAAATGTGTATGCCATCTGTAAATACGAATAAAATTGTTAAATTACGAGCCTAGTTTCCAGGAAAAAGTCAGAAACCTTCCCGCTAACCGTGACTGACTGAGATAATGGATGGGCTGGACATGTCAAGAGATTAGTTCAGGTTGGTCTGCCATGTAGCACGCTTCTGTCTATGACATGTTAAATATATAGTGTTAGCCATGGAGAACTGCAAAAGTGTTGCTACTGCTCTCAACAATATTGCTGCCCTGAAGATCAGTGGGAACAAATTGTGATGGTCTACTTTCTGCACACAATCAGTGTGAACCGGGATGACTTGACACAACGGCCAAACAAGTTTTAGCTAGCTACAAACCAAATGGAAAAGACACGCTCCCGTGAAGTGTTCATCCATGTATACGGGTAAGACTAACTATATTTTCAGATATTATAAGTTTCTAATTTTGTCAGAAAGTCGTTTTCATTGTAAGTTAAAGCGTACTGTTAGCTAGCAAGTGAACTGTTAGCTAACAAGCAATCTGTGTAGTAATCTTATTTGTATCTCAAACAGCCATTTGTATTGCTAGTTGTAGCCTTATGGCTAAGCCCGCTACGCTCCGATAACACTGTCAAACTAAGAATTGATGATATAACTAGCAATCAAATAGAAACTGAGGAACGACTCAAACTCCCCACCTTATGCTTTCCAAATGGATGTTAGCTGTGAGGGCCAAGATACACTGACTTTTGTTTGCTACATGTCGGGAATGCTATTCACGAAGACATATTGTTCTGTCTCACGATTCCCGAGCAAGAAACGGCACGTACGAGGTACGCACTGAACCCTTTGGCTCTTTGGATGATATTAAAGATCACTTTACTAAAAAAGGTTATATATTTATTTACCCCATGAGGGCAAAGAACCTTGAGCGTTTTACCCCTACCCCAGAGTGTGATGTGGAGCGGACATCCGACACCTTAACTCTCTATGGCAGGGGGAGATCGAATTTGTATTTTACAAAATTGTTACCGAGGTCAGAGTGTCAAACAGCAAGGTTCATAGAGAAAGGTTCTTACAAACCTGCACTGTTGCAAACTAAGTGCTAGCTAGAAGCAAGAGGAAATAATGTGTTTAATAAAAACAGTCCTATAAACACATGATTTCCTCTTGCTTTAAAATAAATACAAATTAAGGGGTTCTATACAGAACCTTTGATCATTTCAAATTTTAACTGCCCTTCAGATTTAAAAACCAACTGCCATTAAAGCATGAAGACGCAAGAGGAAGGTGGTTGAACTTGCAAATAGAAAAATAGTCTATTTATTAAGGTAAACAAAGTTGATTATTTAATTCAAATATATGAAGCCAAAGTCATGTGATGAACTATGGGCTAAATAGATAAAGTTGTATTAGAATTTGTGCACCGTTTGTAAGCTAGCTAGCTAGCTAGCTGAAAAAGCTAGGCTACTTTAATAAACCACTTTACAAGCTAGCTAGCTTACAAATAAATATACTTTTTAAATTATGGAATATGAAAAATAGAGCTACAGACCCAGCCTGACATTGGAAATTAGCTATTTGTTCATTTTATTTGAGTATTTCAGTGAGGGGACTATTTTCTTGTAGTCAAAGAAGACTGTTGCTGACCTTTGTTGAAATTACGTGATGGCCAGTGGGCTGACTGAGAGGAGGTATGTATCTAAATGATTTATTAATAAAGTATTGTATATGCTATAATAAGTCTTTGTGATTCAATAGCCTAGTTAATCATGAATTGGCTTTTAACACACTATGTTTTGCTCAGTCTGGCAGTAACCCAACTATCAGAGGCAGAGGATCTCTTTTGGCTGCTGCTGACAACAGCTGGATGCAAATTGTTCTTCTACATCATAATAATATGTCTACGTAGCATTTTTTCTTCATTTTGGCATATTAATTAATGTTTCTGCTCCTTTCTTCATATTTTCAGGAACCAGCCAGGCAACCACCCAAAATGTACTGTTCCATAAAGAAGTCAGTCAGAGTTGTTACCAAGATTGACATGGGCCATCATTCAAACAAAGGGATGCCGCCCAGGCCACCAGAGCATACTTCCAAACTGTGTTTGCATATAGCTAAAAAAAATCTCAAAAATATGCTGGTCTTTTTCTCCATTATTTAACTGTTTATTCTATTATATTCTTAGCAAAAAAAAAGTAGTAGCCTTAATTCATAAATTACACCATACAGGGTACCAGAGTACCAGTCAAAAGTTTGGACACACCTACTCATTCAAGGGTTTTTCTTTGTTTTTACATTGTAGAATAACACATATGGAATCACATAATAACCAAAAGAGTGTTCAAATCTTCAAAGTAGACACCCTTTGCCTCAGTGACAGCTTTGCACACTCTTGGCATTCTCTCAACCAGCTTCACCTGGAATGCTTTTCCAACAGTCTTGTTGGCTGCCTTTCCTCCACTCTGCGGTCCGACTCATCCCAAACCATCTCAATTGGGTTGAGGTCGGGTGATTGTGGAGGCCAGGTCATCTGATGCACCACTCCATCACTCTCCTTCTTGGTTAAATAGCCTTTACAGAGCCTGGAGGTGTGTTGGGTCATTGTCCTGTTGAAAAACAAATGATAGAAACACTAAGCACAAACCAGATGGGATGGCGTATCGCTGCAGAATGCTGTGGTAGCCATGCTGGTTAAGTGTGCCTTGAATTCTAAATAAATCACAGACAGTGTCACCAGCAAAGCAACTTGACACCATCTCACCTCCTCCTCCATGCTTCACGGTGAGAACCATATGCAGAGATCATCCGTTCACCTACTCTGCTTCTCACAAAGACATGGCGGTTGGAGAGGACAGATTTCCACCGGTCTAATGTCCATTGCTCATGTTTTTTGGCCCAAGCAAGTCTTTTTTTCTTAATGGTGTCCTTTAGTAGTGGTTTCTTTGCAGCAATTTGACCATGAAGGCCTGACTCACACAGTCTCCTCTGAACAGTTGATGTTGAGATGTGTCTAACTAGAACTGTGAAGCATTTATTTGGGCTGCAGTTAGTTGCCGATTTCTGAGGCTGGTAACTCAAATGAACTTATCCTCTGCAGCAGAGGTAACTCTGGCTCTTCTTTTCCTGTGGCGGTCCTCATGAGATTCAGTTTCATCATAGCGCTTGATGGTTTTTGTGACTGCACTTTAAGAAACTTTCAAAGTTCTTGAAATTTTCCAGATTGACTGACCTTCATGTCTTAAAGTAATAATGGACTGTCATTTCTCTTTGTTTATTTGAGCTGTTCTTGCCATAATATGGACTGTCTTTACCAAATAGGGATATCTTCATTATACCAACCCTACCACGTCACAGCACAACTGATTGGCTCAAACGTATTAAAATGGAAAGAAATTCCACAAATTAACTTTTAACAAGGCACATCTGTTAATTGAAATGCATTCCAGTTGACTACCTCATGAAGCTGGCTGAGAGAATGCCAAGAGTGTGCAAAGCTGTCATCAAGGCGAAGGGTGGCTACTTTGAATAATCTAAAATATATTTTGATTTGTTTAACACTTTTTTGGATGCTACATTATTCCATGTGTTATTTCATAGTTTTCACGATTATTCTACATGTAGAAAATAGTAAAAATAAAGAAAAACCCTTGAACGAGTACATGTGGCCAAACTATTGACTGGTACTATTTATTTATTTGCTCAGAAAACGTGGGGGCTAAATAAAACCACAAATAATGTATAAGGCTACGCCAGGGTTCCACAACTGTTAGATTATTGATGCACAATCTAACACAAACAACATGGTTGGCCGCTATTGTCAGACAGGCGACATGCCAGTTAACATTTTCGGTCACACGATTACCTAAAACTTTGTTAAATAGTGCATAAAGTTCGTCCACAACAGTGTTGGAATATCATCAGGCACGTCTCGTCATGAAACTTTATTCACAAAGTGTTCGTTTAAACTCCAAAACTGCACTGCTGCTGCGGCCAACCCAACACTCTCCTCTCTCCCTCTTCCTTCTCCAATCCACTGAACAAAAAACAATTCCTTACCTGTGATACTGACATATTCAGGTACACGAAAAGTCCGGTGGTCGAGGCAATCTGTAGAACGATCACCACAATCACCACCATTGCGATCCACATCTTGGATGGCGCGGCATCGCGACGCGCGTTTACCGCAGCCGCCGTGGCCGGGACCATCATATACGTTGTGGATTCGCTGCTGACGCTTCTGAAGTAATCCTGCTGCTGCTGAAGGCTGTTCGGCGTGGCCATGGTAGCATTCCCGACACATGAGTATCCGTCAAAAACAACAACGAAGTCAAGGACGGGACGTGTCTATTAAATCAATGCCCAGGCTACATGAGCGTGTCTCCTGCTTTTCGAGTCGGAAAGAGCCCCTTCAATCAATTTAGCGTGGGAGGAGGAGAAGGAAGGTAACCACTCCAGTCGTTTATCCTATTCCCCTCTGCCCCGAAGATTTGAGAGAAAGTTGACTGGGGTAACCACGTTCCAATCCTGCAGACAGAGAGTGTGCGCGACCTGCCTCCGCTCCAGTTCCTTCAAGACAGAGATGCGTGCGTGATGTTAACCTCTCAGTTACCTCCTGAGAGAGTCCACCGCCACTGCACTGACCAGAATAGGACAAATATTTAGCCAAAACTCTAGAAAACTGAGCCTTGATGAAATATTTGAACTTTCCCTTGGCAATTCTATTTTATTGTTAGTATGGCTATGGAAATGTGTATTTGAAATGATTTTTTCATTTTTTTATCATGAAAAATTGAAACCTAACTAAAGTGTTTTTCATCTAACTTATATTTATTATTAAGAATAGATTACATTTGTGAAATTAAAAGGGAATCATTTATGGTAAAATAAACAACTTTCATCTCAAACACAAACTCCCAATGAAGATGCATTAAGTTGCATTTGAAAGGACTGTAAAAGAAGCAGATAGATGCAAACAGATAAGTGACTGCTTTTAGCGTTGTAAATATGTCTGACTATCTTTATTAATAATCTTGATTTCCTTTCCGTCTCTCCCACTTTCTGTCTCTCGTCTCTACAGCTGTGTCGTCATGTGTGAGCCAAGGGGACCACTGCTTGTCTCATCGCTCCATGAGTGTATGCTCTATATTGAGATGGGAGACAGATTGTGGGGGAGACTGGTTTTTGGACCCCGCCAGACAGACAGCCCTGATACTGAGGACCTCTCCCCCTCACACCCTCAAACTTTGTTATACGACCGACTGACCGAACGGAGCCCTGGGAGAAAGGGAGTAGCCTAGGTTTATGAATAAATCATCCCCAGACACAGACACAGACTAATCTAAGGTCAGTTGTTTTGGGTGTTTTCTCTCCCAAATAGTTTGGCACAGGTACTTTGATTCTTACACTTCATAGTAGTGCACAGATGTGTGGTGATCCCTTTTCCAAACAAGTATGGCAGGCCTATTCCTCTCTACCTCTCCAAATGAGTATGACATCTCCTTCTCATAATTCCTGGACGCAGGGGAAGGAAAGCCCTGTCGCTTTTATGCTCCCATCCCGGTAAAGAGGTGAAACCACAGGTCTGCTCCTGATGTCAAAGGAGAAAAAAACTCTTCACAGAGATGTTCAACATGGTTGCGTTGATGAGCAACAATAAACCAATCAGACATTCATATGACAGAGCTGGCCGCAATCGTTTGATTCAAATGATAGGGGGACTCCAAAAAAAAGTGTTTGAACCAATGACCTACAGCGATAAAATGATATACAGTATATGTCTCTGAGCGACAAATGTACCTTTTCTTGAGTCAGGCTTTTAATGTATACCCACTGAGCACAGACGTCAATTCAACGTCTATTCCTCGTTGGTTCATTTCATTGAAATGACGTGGAAACAACGTTGATTCAACAAGTGCGTGCCCAGTGGGTAGTGTAGTGATAGCCTATCTACTGTGCAACTGGGACCGCACAAAATTATCAATGTATGTAATCCACATGTGTTACTATACAGACAAAAAGGAGTGTGTGTGTGTTCAAACTGTATTTCACCTGTAAACTGCCTGGATGGAAAAATAGGTGATTGCAAAGTTAAACAAACCATACAACTCCATGCACTAGGTACAGATGCAAAGTTTGGTAACAAAATGACGGCACAAACAGCACAAACCTTCATTGTTACCGAATTTTGCATATGCACTGTTCTTCAAGTAAATGTGTTTTTGTAACATTTTCCGTGGAAATTATTAAAGGTAGTCCTTGTGCATAGAGTTCTATGATTTGTTGAACTTTGCAATCATGCGTTTTTGTTTGACATACATTTTAAAGGGTAAAATCTGAGTCTCAGTATCACTCTGTTACTGTGGAATTGCCCAGAAGATCTCTCTCACTCACTCACTCACTCACTCACACACTCACACACTCACACACACACACACACACACACACACACACACACACACACACACACACACACACACACACACACACACACACACACACACACACCTTGCCGTGAAGACTACTCTTCTGAAACTCTGTGCATGTATCCATCCATCTAAACCTGGGCTCTTTGTATATATATTTTGCATGTGTGTATGTTTCTGCCTATGTGTGTATGTTCCTGTCCGTATTGTGTCCTGCGGAAGGGCTGCCCGTGGCCTAATGTGGGAGGCAAAAGTTCACAATCTACATTCCTGCCATGTTAGATATCTGAGCTGGGGGAATACATCAGACACATACGCACTCACGCATATGCGCACGCGCGCAGGCAGGCAGAAACACACCTCAGCCAAACATGCGCACACACACACACACACACAAAAACATACCTTAGCCACACACACCGGACGCACACACAGTGACGTTTCTAGGCATAACCGACATAAGCAGCTGCCCCGCTAGGGGGCCCCCAACTCAAAAAGTATGTTCAGCTTACTGTTAGTTAGTACAGAAGAATACAGCATGTGCAATTTGGAAATTTGGTAGTGCATCAGCAGTTTTCCTCTTTTTACTGTATGTCAGTCACTGACAGTCACTCAATTAGCCCATGTCAGCACTTTATAGATTGCTAGGTAAATTAGTCTAGCCAGCAATGTAAACCTTCTAGTAATCATGGCTGAATTACTGACCAGACACACAAGGCATGTGCCCAGGGACCCTGACCTCTAGGGGCCCCCATTGATTTTGTTAGTCACTCTCACTGCTATATCATATGAACATGGCATGCACAATATATACAGAAGTATGTGAACACCCCTTCAAATTAGTGGATTTGGCTATTTTAGCCACACCCGTTGCTGACAGGTGTATAAAATCGACCACACAGTCATGCAATCTCCATTGGCAGTAGAATGGCCTTACTGGAGAGCTCAGTGACTTTCGACGTGGCAATATCATAGGATGCCACCTTTCCAACAAATCAGTTCTTCAAATGTATGCCCTGCTAGAGCTGCCACGGTCAACTGTAAGTGCTGTTATTGTGAGGTGGAAATGTCTAGGAGCAACAACGGCTCAGCAGTGAAGTGGTAGGCCACACAAGCACACAGAATGGGGACCACCGAGTGCTGAAGCACATAGCGCATAAAAATCTTCTGGCCTCGGTTCCAACTCTCACTACCGAGTTCCAAACTGCCTCTGGAAGAAATGTCAGCACAATAACTGTTCGTATTGAGCTTCATGAAATGGGTTTCCATGGCCGAGCAGCTGCACACAAGCCTAAGATCACTATGCGCAATGCCAAGCGTCGGCCGGAGTGGTGTAAAGCTCGCCGCCAATGGACTCTGGAGTAGTGGAAAAGCATTCTCTGGAGTGATGACTCACGCTTCACCATCTGGCTGTGCGATGGACGAATGCTACCTGCCCCAATGCATAGTGCCAACTGTAAAGTTTGGTGGAGGAGGAATAATAGTCTGTTTCTGGCTAGGCCCCTTAGTTCCAGTGAAAGGAAATAATTGTATATATTTTTTTTAACCCTTTTCTCCCCAATTTCATGATATCCAATTGGTAGTTACAGTCTTGTCCCATCGCTGCAACTCACGTACGGACTAGGGAGAGGCAAAGATCAAGAGCCATGCGTCCTCCAGAACACGACCCTGCCAAGCCGCACTGCTTCTTGACACACTACGCGCTTACCCCGGAAGCCAGCCGCACCAATGTGTCAGAAGAAACACTGTACAACTGGCGACCGTGGCAGCATGCATGCTCCCGTCCCACCACAGGAGTCGCTAGAGTGCAATGGGACAAGGTCATCCCGGCCGGCCATAGCTAGTTTGCAATGGAGCCCGCTTTGCCTGGAATAGCTAACGAATGTTTCCAGCGCTGTAGAAGCTGTGTTTATTACGCACTTGTCCAGGACAGTATTAACAATCCGAAAGTTCCAATGCGGCTATGCTTAAAACACAAGTCTCAATTCTGTGCAAATTTATGGAGAAAAATGTTTGTCTTTCTCAACGCCGCCTTGTCATCTGTCCCTATCTGAATGGCCTGTGCTACCTGGAACTTGCCTGCCAAGGAAACCGAAGGCAGCAGCATGCTGCTAAGCAGACGGGAGTAACTGCGAGAGGTTCGGAGCAGATTGACATCAGAAAAAATAGCTTAGCTGCCCCGGTGCCTGATCTACCTGCGCCTTCATCAAATCAAAAATCGAATCAAATTTTATTTGTTACATACACATGGTTAGCAGATGTTAATGCGAGAGTAGCGAAATGCTTGTGCTTCTAGTTCTGACCATGCAGTAATATCTAACAAGTAATCTAACAATTTCACAACAACTACCTTATACACAGAAGTGTAAAAGAATGAATAAGGATATCTACATAAAAATATATGGATGAGCGATGGCCAAATGGCATAGGCAAGATGCAGTAGATGGTATAGAGTACAGTGTATACATATGAGATGAGTGATGAGATGAGTAATGTAGGGTATGTAAACATTATATAAAGTGGCATTGTTTAAAGTGGCTAGTGATACATTTATTACATCCAATTTTTTATAATTAAAGTGGCTAGAGATGAGTCAGTATGTTGGCAGCAGCCACTCAATGTTAGTGATGGCTGTTTAACAGTCTGATGGCCTTGAGATAGAAGCTGTTTTTCAGTCTCTCGGTCCCAGCTTTGAGGCACCTGTACTGACCTTGCCTTCTGGATGATAATGGGGTGAACAGGCAGTGGCTCGGGTGGTTGTTGTCCTTGATGATCTTTTTGGCCTTCTTGTGACATCGGGTGGTGTAGGTGTCCTGGAGGGCAGGTAGTTTGCCCCGGTGATGCGTTGTGCAGGCCTCACTACCCTCTGGAGAGTCTTACGGTTGTGGGCGGAGCAGTTGCCGTACCAGGCAGTGATACAGCCCGACAGGATGCTCTCGATTGTGCATCTGTAAAAGTTTGTGAGTGTTTTTGGTGACAAGCCGACTGAGGTTGGAGAGGCGCTGTTGCGCCTTATTCACCACGCTGTCTGTGTGGGTGGACCATTTCAGTTTGTCCATGATGTGTACGCCGAGGAACTTAAAACTTTCCACCTTCTCCACTACTGTCCCGTCAATGTGGATAGGGGGCTGCTCCCTCTTTTGTTTCCTTAAGTCCACGATCATCTCCTTTGTTTTGTTGACATTGAGTGTGAGGTTATTTTCTTGACACCACACTCCGAGGGCCCTCACCTCCTCCTTGTAGGCCGTCTCGTCTTTGTTGGTAATCAAGCCTACCACTCTAGTGTCGTCTGCAAACTTGATGATTGAGTTGGAGGCATGCCACACAGTCATGCGTGAACAGGAAGTACAGGAGAGGGCTGAGAATGCATCCTTGTGGGGTCCCAGTGTTGAGGATCAGCGGGGTGGAGATGTTGTTTCCTACCCTCACCACCTGAGAGCGGCCTGTCAGGAAGTCCAGGACCCAGTTGCACAAGGCGGGGTCGAGACCCAGGGTCTCGAGCTTAATGACGAGTTTGGAGGGTACTATGGTGTTACATGCTGAGCTGTAGTCGATGAACAACATTCTTAAATAGGTATTCCTCTTGTCCAGATGGGTTAGGGTAGTGTACAGTGTTATTGCGATTGTGTCTTCTGTGGACCTATTGGGGCGGTAAGCAAATTGGAGTGGGTCTAGGGTGTCAGGTAGGGTGGAGGTGATATGGTCCTTGACTAGTCTCTCAAAGCACTTCATGATGACGGAAGTGAGTGCTACGGGGTGATAGTCATTTAGCTCAGTTACCTTATATTTCTTGGGAACAGGAACAATGGTGGCCCTCTTAATTAAAGCATGTGGGAACAGCAGACTGGGATAAGGATTGATTGAATATGTCCATAAACACACCAGCCAGCTAGTCTGCGCATGCTCCGAGGACGCGGCTAGGGATCCCGTCTGGGCCTGCAGCCTTGTGAGGGTTAACACCTTTAAATGTTTTACTCATGTTGGCTGCAGTGAAGGAGAGCTCACAGGTTTTGGTAGCGGGCCGTGTCGGTGGCACTGTATTGTCCTCAAAGCGAGCAAAGAAGTTGTTTAATTTGTCTGGGAGCAAGACATTGTGGTCCGCGACAGGGCTGGTTTTCTTTTTGTAGTCCGTGATTGACTGTAGACCCTGTCACATACCTCTCGTGTTTGAGCCGTTGAATTGCGACTCTACTTTGTCTCTATACTTATGCTTAGCTTGTTTGAATGGCTTGTGGAGGGAATAGCTACACTGCTTGTATTCGGTCATGTTTCCGGTCGCCTTGCCCTGATTAAAAGCCGTGGTTCGCGCTTTCAGTTTTGCGCGAATGCTACCATCAATCCACGGTTTCTGGTTGGGGAATATTTTAATAGTCGCTGTGGGTACAACATCACTGATGCACTTGCTAATAAACTCGCTCACCGAATCAGCGTATTCATCAATGTTATTGTCCGACGCTATGCAGAACATATCCCAGTCCACGTGATCGAAGCAATCTTGAAGCGTGGAATCTGATTGGTCGGACCAGCGTTGAACAGACCTGAGCACAGACGTTTCCTGTTTTAGTTTCTGCCCATAGGCTGGGAGCAACAAAATGAGGTCGTGGTCAGATTTTCCTAAAGGAGGGCAGGGGAGGGCTTTGTATGCGTCGCGGAACTTTGAATAACACTGATCCAGGGTTTTGCCAGCCCGGGTCGCGCATTCGATATGCTGATATAATTTAGGGAGCCTTGTTTTCAGATTAGCCTTGTTAAAATCCCCAGCTACAATAAATGCAGCCTCAGGATATGTGGTTTCCAGTTTACATAGAGTCCAATGAAGTTCTTTCAGGGCCGTCGATGTGTCTCCTTGGGGAGGATACACACAACTGTGATTATAATCGAAGAGAATTCTCTTGATAGATAATGCGGTCAGCATTTGATTGTATGGAATTCTAGGTCAGGTGAACAAAACTACTTTTGACGGTCTCGTCCCGAACATCCAGTGAAAAACTCCTATCGACATTAGCATAACGAAATTGAATATATATATTTTTTCAAATATAGGACTGTCTCATATCGTTTTATAGATACACCTCTCCTGAATCGACCCACGTCGTCCGATTTCAAAAAGGCTTTACAGGAAAAGCAAAACATTAGATTATGTTAGAGGAGTACATGGTAAAAGTAGCAACATAGCCATTTTCCGACCAACCACATGCATCACAAATAACCAAAAAACAGCTAAATGCAGCACTAACCGTTCACAAACTTCATCAGATGACACACCTAGGACATCATGTTACACAATGCATGCATTCTTTTGTTCGATAAAGTTCATATTTATATATAAAACCAGCATTTTACATCGGCGCCTGACGTTGACTAACTATTTTCCCTCAAATGCATCCCGGGAAACAGTGCTACAATTTACTCAATTACTATTCGAAAACATTTTTAAAATGTAATATTGTCATTCTAAGATTTATAGATGAATATCTCTTGAAAGCACCTGTAATACCAGATTTAAAAATAACTTTACTGGGTAATCACACTTTGCGATAAAAGGGGATGCGATACTCAGAAAATTAGCTAGTAAATACAGCTCGGCGCCATCTTGGAACAATCGCATATCACATCTAATCTTGTATACTATTGTCAATAATCCCTTACCTTTAGTTGTCTTCATCAGAAAGCACTTCCAGGAATCCCAGGTCCACAACAAATGTATTTTCGTTCGAAAAAGTCCATCCTTTATGTTCCATTAGCTTGCTGTTGTTAGCGCGTCTGAAGGCTGTATCCAAATGCTCCGTCGGCCGCGGGACAGCAATTTCGAAAAAAAACATTTTTCCCCCATTTAGGTTCGTTCAAACATGTCAAACGTTGTATAACATAAATCTTCAGGGCCTGTTTCAACAAGAGAGCCAATAAGATTCGAGGGGGACGATTGTATTGTGTTTCAAAACGTTTCGAAAGGAGGGGGTAGACAGGGCCGCCGGCGTCATAATGGTGATGGCCCTCCTCCTGTGACCAATTTCAACAGCGTGTCAATCTGTCAGTTTCCACAGTAGAAGGCTCAAACCACTTTGTAAAGACTGGGGACATCTAGTGGAAGCAATAGAAAGTGCTCAATGAACCATTGCTCACAGTGTGATTTATAGGCAAAGTGATGAAGTTGAGTCCGCATTTCAGAATTCCACATCCTGTTTCGATCGGTCTCGGGGTTTTGACTGCCATATGAGTTCTGTTATACTCACAGACACCATTCAAACAGTTTTAGAAACTTTAGGGTGTTTTCTATCCACAGGTATTAATTATATGCATATCCTAGCTTCTGAGTTTGATTAGTAGGCCGTTTAAAATGGGCACGAATTTTTTTCAAAATGCGTTGTGGCGCCCCCTATCCTAGGGTAACGTCAATTAAGTTCCTGTATGTTGTTATGATCACACCACGTCTCGTTAATTATAAGGCATACACCCCCGCCCTTCTTCTTACCAGATAGATGTTTGTTTCTGTCGGCGCGATGCGTGAAGAAACCAGGTGGCTGCACCGACTCTGATAATGTATCCCGAGTGAGCCATGTTTCCGTGAAACAAAGAACGTTACAATCTCTGATGTCTCTCTGGAAGGCAACCTTTACTCGGACTTCGTCTACCTTGTTGTCAAGAGACTGGACATTGGCGAGTTGTATACTCGGGAGCGGTGCGCGATGTGCCCGTCCACGGAGCCTGACCAGAAGACCGCTCCGTCTGCCCTTTCTGCGCCGCCATTGTTTTGGGTCGCCAGTTCAGGAAAGTCGTATTCCTTGTCGTAATGTTGGTGAATTGACGTTGCTCTTATATCCAATAGTTTCTTCCGGCTGTATGTAATAAAACTTAAGATTTCCTGGGGTAACAATGTAAGAAATAATACATAAAAAAACGAAATACTGCATATTGTCCTAGGAATCTCTGTCGGCGCCGGAAGTTGCTGGGATTGCCTGTGTCTGCGATGGCGGTGCTGACTCCGACTCCAACTCCAGCTGAGGCTTCGTTGTCGGGTTCGGCTCCTTTTCCTCTCTCTGGATCTGACGGGGCACTGCCTGCTGTGGGAGGTCTGGACCTTTCGCCGGGAGCAGCGTGCATACACTTTCCTGCTTCTAGAGGGCCTGTGAAAAACTCAACTAATTATGTAAGGGGTGGGACTGGGCGGATTTCGCCATTCCCTTCTCTGGCAGTTGTATTGGGCAATTCAATACTGAGAAATGGCTTAGTCCCTGAAGCAAAAACGTTATGCTATACAGGAGCATCAGTACAGGACATCAATAAGCTGATCCCAAACATTTTAAACCAGCATCAGGAAACTGAATCTACCATAGTTCATGTTCGATGCAATGACATTATGAAGGGCAGCTCATAACAGCTGAAGATGGATTTTAAATTACTGATTGGGTAACTATTTGACCCTCAACAAACGCCCCATAATATCTGGCCCTCTGCCCTCCCTAAATTGTGGCATTGAATGGTTCAGCAGACTTTTAGCACTACATAACTGGCTATGAGACTATTGCAGCTCTGTAAGTTTATAATTTATTGACAATGTTGATACCTTCTGGAAACAAAGCTCGATCCTTTCACAGCATTATAAGGCTGCGTGGAGACAGTGACTTGTCAATGACCTAAACCCAGCTAATTTAATCCCTACCATTGTGTTGCTGAGTTACATAATGCTTCAGCAACTGTACGTTATCCCAGGGGCATTGGAAGACACAATGTAAGTAGCCTAATTTATGTCCCTCTTTCTGCCCTGAATGCCTCTGCTGATCCCACAGCTACTGTATGCAGTGTGCCTATGAACCAGAGTGATACTGTTAGCGCTGAGGCAATGTGCCCTAGCAGGAAGTCCACCATGTGCAGCTCACCCTGCACCAACATAAATAACAGGAACATGTTTACCTCTGCTATGCTTCCCAATAAAGCTATACAAATAATCAAGCATCCCAGAAAAGTGCTAAAATTAGCCCAATTTAACATACATTACCAGCCAAAAGTTTGGACACACCTACTCATTCAAGAGTTTTTCTTTATTTTTACTATTTTTTACATTGAAGAATAATAGTGAAGACATCAAAACTATGAAATAACACATATGGAAACATGTAGTAACCAAAAAAGTGTTAAACAAATTCTTCAAAGTAGCCATGATTAACAACTCATGGTGTGATTGTGATAACATACAGGAACTCAAGTCCTTTTGTCCACCTGACCTAGAATACCTCACAATCAAGTGCAGACCGTATTATCTCCCAAGAGAATTTTCTTCAGTTATCGTCACAGCTGTGTATATCATCCCTCAAGTCGTTACCACGACAGCCCTCAAAGAACCACATCTCCTGAGGCCGAATTAATTGTAGCTGGGGATTTAAAAAAATCAAATTTGATGAAAGGCCTGCCGAAGATCTATCAACACATTGACTGTAGCTCTCACGCTGCTAAAACACTCGACCACTGCTACTCCAACTTCCGGGATCCCTACAAGGTCCTACCCCGCTATCCTTTCAGCACATCTGATCACAACTCAATTTTGCTCCACCCTTCCTACAGGCAGAAACTCAAACAGGATGTACCCATGCTAAGGACTATTCAACGCTGGTCTGACCAATCAGAATCCATACTTCAAGGTTGTTTTGATTACGTGGACTGGGATATGTTCTGGATAGCCTCCGAGAATAATATCGACATATACACTGATACGGTGACTGAGTTTCTCAGGAAGTGTATAGGAGATGTCATACCCACTGTGACTAATAAAACCTACCCTAACCAGAAATAATGGATAGATGGCAGCATTCACACAAAACTGAAAGTGCGAACCATCGCATTTAACAATGGCAAGGTGAATGGGAATATGGCCGAATACAAACAGTGTAGTTATTCCCTCCGTAAGGCAATCAAACAGGCAAAACGTCAGTATAGAGACAGAGTGGAGTCGCAATTCAACAGCTCAGACATGAGACGTATGTGGCAGGGTCTACAGACAATCACGGAAAACAAAGGGAAAATCCGACGTCTTGCTTCCAGACAAGCTAAACACATTCTTCGCCCGCTTTGAGGATAGCACAGTGCCACCAACGTGGCCCGCTACCAAGGACTGTGGGTTCTCCTTCTCCGTGGCCAATGTGAGTAAGACATTTAAGCGTGTTAACCCTCGCAAGGCTGCCGGCCCAGACGGGATCCCTCGCTCGTCCTTAGAGCATGCACAGGCCAGCTGGCTGGAGTGTTTACGGGCATATTCAATCTCTCCCTATCCCAGTCTACTGTCCCCACATGCTTCAAGAGTTTGTCCACTATTGTTCCTGCACCTCTTCAACCTCAGGAGGCTGAAAAAATGTGGCTTGGCACCTAAAACCCTCACAAGCTTTTACAGATGCACAATTGAGAGCATCCTGTCGGGCTGCATCACTGCTTGGGGTGGCAGCGTAGCCTAGTGGTTAGAGCATTGGACTAGTAACTGAAAGGTGCAAGATCGAATCCCCAAGCTGACAAGGTACAAAATCTGTCGTTTTGCCCCTGACCAAGGCAGTTAACCCACTGTTCCTAGGCCGTCATTGAAAATAAGAATTTGATCTTAACTGACTTGCCTAGCTCAATAAAGGTAAAATAAAAAAAGGTAACTGCACCGCCTGCAACCGCAGGGCTCTCCAGAGGGTGGTGTGGTCTGCCCAACGCATCACCGGGGGCAAACTACTTGTCCTCCAGGACATCTACAGCACCCGATGTCACAGGAAGGCCAAAACGATCATCAAGGACAACAACCACCTGAGCCACTGCATGTTCACCCCACTATCATCCAGAAGGCGAGGTCAGTACAGGTGCATCCAAGCTGGGACCGAGAGACTGAAAAACGTCAGACTGTGAAATTCTGTTACTTAGCCATCACTAGCACATTAGAGACTGCTGCCCTAGACTTAAAATAGACTTAAAATCACTGGCCACTTTAATAATGGAAAACTAGTCACTTCAATAATGTTTACAAATTTTGCATTACTCATCTCATATGTATATATTGTATTCTATCCTATTCTACTGTATCTTAGTCTATGCGCTCTGACATTGCTCACCCAAATATTTATATATTCTTAATTCCATTCCTTTACTTTAGATTTATGTGTATTGTATTACTGTTAGATATTACGGCATTGTTAGAGCTAGAAACACAGCCACTCCTCCATTTCAGCACGCTCCCCACCGGGTCTGTGCCACACCAAACGACGGGCATCACATACACCACGAATTTTCAACTTCCAATACTCCACGTCCACACTTAAGACTACCCCAGAAATCACTCCTTTCAATGGTGCCCCTATTCCTTAGAGCAAAGCAAAAAACAGATATTGACCCAAGATGTGTGACACGAAGCGCCTGCTACTTCTGGTCAGAAGAAACACAAACAAATATCACAAGTCCACTACAGGTTACCTTAACTGATTCAACTGCAACCCAGGAGTTTGGATTTCACACTAAAATCACTTGTTTTTCTAGTCAGAGTTTTCTTGTCGTCTCAATATGCCTCCCTTTCTCCACCCAAATACACACACACACACACACACACACACACACACACACACACACACACACACACACACACACACACACACACACACACACACACACACACACACACTCTAACACAAGTTCACCAGAGGAAAAAAACACACACACTGACCTCATCCTTACTCCCACTCTCTCCCAGGACCGGGTTAAGAAATCATAAGCCAGGGGGCTTCTTTTTTTTGTAGAAGTGGGGAGTATTTTCCTGGCATGGTTTAGATCCACTAGTAGAATCTATGCCAAGGTGCATTGAAGCTGTTCTGGCAGCTTGTTGTGGCGCAACACCCTTTTAAGACACTTTATGTTGTTTTCTTAATTTTGGCAGATACCTGTATGTGCTTGTAATAAAACTTAATCCACAGTTATTTTTGACCCTCTGTGGCTGGATTATTCTCTTTGTGTAACGGGGTGAGTGACTGGTTGCCGGGAAGTCAGGCGCAGGAGAGCAGAGATGGGTGATAACAGGAGAACTTTAATATACACCCTGGCCCAAAGGCACAGGCGAGGCAGCACAAAGCACAACCATGGTAACATGAACCGGATTAAAGAAAACAAATAAACCTAGCGCAAGCCAGCCTGTAGCGTAACACTCTACACAAAGAACAATTCCACACACAGGCATGGGGGAAACAGAGGGTAATATACATTTAGTCTGATTAGGGAATGTGAACCAGGTATGCGGGAAAACAAGACAAAAGAAATGGAAAATGAAAGGTGGAGCGGCGATGGCTAGAAGACCGGTGACTTCGACCGCCGAACGCCGCCCGAACAAGGAGAGAGACCGACTTCGGCGGAAGTCGTGACACTTTGGTTTATTTTGAACATTGAGAGCGTGCTCCTGTGGTTGGATAAAAAATGTATTATAATACAGTATATTTGGGCCCAGTACATGCTTGGGCCCAGGAACTGACTCATACAATTCACCAGTCACATATTTATTAAGCATTTTGTATTTACTGTTATTAACCTTTCCACATGTACCAACACACCTGTGTGATCATTCTACAGCGGTCCTTGTAGCATACGATCAAACCGGTGTGATTAGAAAGCGTATTTAGAACGTCCAGTTTCGAATGACGCAACAATCAGAATTTGAGCTGGCCACAGTTTTTTCAGAAACAGTTTGCACAAACACAGTCCTTAACAAAGTTATGTCCAGAATGTGAACAATTTATTTTTGGATGCAATGTTCAGACATTCACAGAAGTAGCTACAACATAACACAATCATCCAAACTGGAAAAATGTAAACTACATTTGTCCTAGCGCTAACTGAGGAAATATTGATATATCACAAGCGGTCATATATTTATAACTCTCGGCTGACATAAACTACAATATGAATTAGCTAATAGTAATTACTATTTATAATTAATCACATCATGGGTGAGCGAAATAATTGAGTTGAACACTTTCTAGAAATCGAAAGTAATCCGATGATGGGTAGTTTGTGCGCTCTGCCATGCTTGTTTTTTTTTGCATCAACCAAAGATAATCAGAGGAGACAAGATGAGATTGGTCTGTTTATAGTATGCATATTGAAGGGGGTGAAATGGACTACTTCTATGTGAATTAATGAAGAAGCAAATATTGTCAATTTTCTCTTTCAGTTAAAGTGCACTAGGTTCAAGTGCATGACAACATTGTCTGACCATTAACTCTAACCATATGGCAGGAAATATTGTCAGTAAACAATTATACATTAACAATGCATTCTTCATTTTGGGTTTAGGTTATAGCCCATGTACATCAACCTCATCGGTTCTGACAATACTAGCATGTCATTTTGACCACTAACTCCAACCTTGTGGCAATATCATCAGAAGTTAGCAAATGTAAAGTCCCTTCTTAATTAGGTCTATAGCTCTTGTAAACAAACCTAATCCTAATTGTGGGTTAAGGTTGTGTCATATATATATCAAGCTCATCAGTTTTGACATTACCAACTGTTTTCCAACTACAACACTTTCTTCAGGAGCTGACTATTACTCTAATGGCGCCCTCTTGGGGTCAGTTAGTTTTTTTTACCACCAGGCCGTCCAACACAGTCCAACCAGCCTGGAAAACTACACATATTCCCTATATAGTGCATTACTTTTGATCAGAGATCTGGTCAAAAGTAGTGCACCATACAGGGATTAGGGTGTAATTTGGGATGCAACCCTGGAGAGCTACATACACTGCTTCCTGGAGGCTTCCATTACACAACACCTCACCACAGCTCGGGCCAAGTCTTCAGCATAGGATTGACTGATTACAGAGGTTGGCGAGTGGGCTGGAGGGTGGGCTGTGTTGGTGGTCAGATCCAGATCCATCTCATTGGTTTTGGGTGAACAAAGTTGGACGCTGGATGACTGGTTGGGATTGGTTGGATAGGGATAGACAATTAGATGAGCCTCTTGGTCCACTGGAGTTGGTTCCCTTCTCCCTATCTGCTCCTGCCGGAGAACCAGGGAGTCATGGAGAGAGGCTGCCTTCTGCTCTTCCCATCCCAGGGAGAGTGCATCTGAGACCAGCCTTCCAACGTACTTCCTCAGCCTCACCTCACTCATGGAGGATGTGATGATTTGATCAACCATTTGATCACATATCAGAGAGAGGTCGTCAATATTTGTCATGTTATTTGTCATCCAGGTGGTGATCTCATCAGAGAGTGCATCCACATATAGTGCATCCACATATGCCATCAGCTTGGCTCTCCTTCCGTGGGGTCCTCGCTCTTCATAACCGTCCGTCAAAATACCTGTTGGTAAATCAAACGCTTCCTCTTCTTTCCAAACCTCCTCTCTCTCAGAACACTCTAGAGAAAGAGAGCTCAACAGACGCCCCATGAAATCCTCCCCCTCCCGGGTGTCCTCGACCTCCCCCACAGTCTCCAATGCGAGCCCTCCCTCTCTGTGCTTTTCCTTCGGGGTAGGGGGAGGGGGCGAGGGGAGGAACTCTTTAGCCAAACCCCCCTTTAGTTTTTGGGTAAAGCTAGCCCTGCTCTGGACCATCTCTGAGAAAAGAGGTGTGGTTGGGGGGGCATCTGGGTAGTCCAGTGATCCCACTGTAGGAAGCCCCGACTGGGGTAAGAAGGAGCAGTAGGAATGGGTGTGCTTGGAGGGTTGTGAAGTGGAGGTGGATGATCCAGAGCTGTGGGACTTGATGGTCACATTGGGATTATATTGAGGTTTCTCACCATTGCCACTCATCTCTGTGTGCATATGAACCTCCCCATGTCTTGTATTGTGTAGTTCCTGCTCCCTTCTATCTGAGGATGGGCTGGGGTTGGAATATGACCTAGATCTTGTATTAGACCAAAATATCTCACTTCTAATTGCTTCCTTCAAGGCAGCTGTGATGGCCAGAGAGGCTAACTTCTCAGCCAGTCTCTCCTGGACTGGAGGACACCCGGATGAGGACTCGTATGTAGCTGAGTATATTATGTCTTCCGCCATGGTGTGGGCAAAACCGTGAATGGTTCTTTCATTGTCTGGGCTGGGATCTAGAACCTTCAGGCCCACACTTTCTGGACTGGGTTCTGGAACATTCTGGACCCCATTCAATACCTCCATTGGAACCTATTAATAAAAAATAAAAACCCAAAAGACACAATTAGTTTGAGTTTATTGTACACATTTGGGAGCTAAGAGCTGTATTGTGGTACACAGTTACATTATTTGTTATTTATTTTGACTTCAAGTTCAGGGGGGTAAAGTACTAAAGTAAAAATACTTTAAATTACTACTTAAATCGTTTTTTGGGGTATCTGTAGTTTTGTTTACTACTTATATTTTTGACAACTTTTACTTCACTACATTCCTAAATAAAACAATGTACTTTTTACTCCATACATTTTCCCTGACACCCAAAAGTACTCATTTTGATTCCTTAGCAGGACAGGAAAATGGTCCAATTCACACACTTATCAAGAGAACATCCATGGATATCCCTACTGCCTTTTGATCTGGCGGACTCACTAAACACAAATGCTTAATTTGTAAATTGTGTTGGAGTATGCCCCTGGCTATCTGTAGATTACTTCTTTTTTTAAATGTGTTGTTTGGTTTGCTTAAGAAGTAATTTGAAATTATCTTTACTTTTACCAGGTGAATTTCACTTTTGCTTGAGTCATTTTCTATTAAGGTGTCTTTACTTTTACTCAAGTATGACAATTGGATACTTTTTCCACCACTGTTCAAGTTGAAGTTTATGTTGTCTATGTGTTCCTGTGTTTCTAACGTCACAGACTTCAGTTAGGGTTGGGAAAATTCAGTGGTCGGAAACCACAGCCAGTGTATGTGTGTATGTGTGTTGTGCGTGAAAAAGACAGAGGTTGGAAACCCACAGCGAGCCAGCCAATCACCACAGCTGTCAAGGTTCCAGGAAGTCATTGGGTCACATGACAGACTGACAGGAATTGCAGTTTTATTTAGATCAGAGATGAAAGAGAAACCGTTTGGCTTTGTTCTTCAGTCTTTTACTGTTGTTGAATGTCTGACTTTATAAGAGCTTCTATGATACCTTGTAAAGCCAATACCTACTCTCTCTGCCTTCGCATGCTCTACAATATTAGGCTACTACAAGAAAGTGAGAATAAAGATCACCAAGTACGTTTAGATAACTATGAATACTAGGAAACATTTCACAACACTTACCTTCACTTACAAGTACAAAAAAACTATTAAAGCGCTATTGGCTTTCTCACTGCTATAACACATAATTGAACTGGCACAAAGTCAGGGCGTTTATTCCTGTCTATGTTATTACAGAGAACTGACCTGAAACCCAGGATGTGTTTTGATAGATGATGGAAGTGTGTGTGTGTGTTGGAGAATTTGACAGATGTAATACAGCCCAATAAAGGATAGTTCACAGTGGCAACAGTGCGTCAGGGTGTTCTAATGGATAACTGTATCCACATGTGAAATGTATTTGGTTTGAATGTGTGTGCAGTGGAGGCTCCTCAGAGGAGGAAGGGGAGGACCCATCCTCCTCAATGAATTTCATAAAAATAAAAAGTTCTAATTTTTAGATAAACTATACTAAATATATTCCCATGTCACCAAATAATATTTAAAAACACACTGTTTTGCAATGAAGGTCTACAGTAGCCTCAACAGCACTCCGTAGGGTAGCACCATGGTGTTGCCGGAGGACAGCTAGCTTCCGTCCTCCTCTGGGTACATTGACTTCAATACAAAACCTAGGATCTCACCCCCTTCCATAACTTACACAGTAATTATGACAACTTCTGGATGATGTCCTCCAAGATATCAGAGCCCTTGCAGCATGAACTGACATGTTGTCCACACAATCAAAGGATCAGAGAATTAATTTTTTATATTATTTTTATTTAACCTTTATTTAACTCGGCAAGTCAGTTAAGAACAAAGTCCTATTTACAATGACAGCCTACCCCGGGCGATGCTGGGCCTATTGTGCACCGCCCAATGGGACTCCCAATCATGGCCAATTGTGATACAGCCTGGAATTGAACCAGGGTCTGTAGTGACGTCTCTAGCACTGAGACGCAGCGCCTTACGATGCACCACTCGGGAGTCCTATGAATCTAGTACTGAAAGCATAAGCTACTGCTAGCTAGCACTGCAGTGCATAAAATGTGGTGAGTAGTTGACTTAAAGAGAGAGAAAGACAATACTTGAAGTTTTGAACAAATACATTTTTTTAAATGAAGGAGAAGCAAGAGAAAGATTGTCATTTCTTTTCACTTTCAGTTTCACTTACTTAGCTAGCAAATGCAGCTAGATAGTTTAGCATACATATTGAAAAATAAAATTATTTTATCCTAATACAATGTTTTGTTTAAAAAGTAAAGTACTTCGTAAAGTGAATTATGCTGTTGACCTTAACAAGGGCCACAGGATCAGTGGAAGCAAAATATCCCCATAACATCAAAGATGCACCACCACATTTTACCGTAAGTTTGAGGTCATTTTGTGCAACAGCATCATGAACTTTACCAAGTACCAGGACATTTTAGCCAAAAACCTGGTTACCTCTGCCAGGAGGCTGACACTTGGCTGCTAGTGGATCTTCCCGCAAAGCAATAACTGCAAGCACTAATCAAAATCCACAAAAAAAATGTTAATTGACCACAAAATCAACATTTCAGTCTCCGGACTTGACCCCATTTAAAATGTGGTTTGAATTGAAAAGGGCAGTCCATAATAGCTAACAAAGGATTTTAAGGATCTGGAAAGATTCTGTATGGAGGAATGGTCTAAGATCCCTCCCAATGTGTTCTCCAACCTCATAAAACAATTTTAGAAAAAGGCTGTGTCATTATCCTCACCATTGAAGACTGTTATTGAAGAAAGGGGTGCCAATAATTTGTATTACTTTTTTTTATTTTGTTTTACTTGTTAAGAAAAATCTCTTTCTTTGAGAAATTGTATTAGCATAAAATAATATAATTTCCTTTTTCTGAGCATCCAATATAACTCAGTATTTGTATTTCTTTTATACTGTCTTTTTGCTTATCTTTATCAAGGGTGCAAACAATTATGGACCTGACTGTATATGATTTCTATAAATAAAGGATAGATAAATTAAGAGATTGGAGAAGAGACTAGTTCTAGAGAAGAGACAGTAAAGATAGTAAAGAAAAGCTTTTTAGGCCTGTAGGCTACTCACCATTTTCTATCTGCGAAAGAAGCGTCAGGCAAGAGAAGACAAGACAGGTTTGCTGTAGCTGAGATGCAAATGGCCATGATGAGGAAATAGATATACTGTTATGAGCATATACTCACTTCCTGTGTGTGTAATATGAGACGGAGATATGAGAGAGAGTGAAAGCGAGATATTAAAAGGTCAAATGTTTATAGTGTGTTGTAATTTATGTTACCCTTTCTTTCTAATGCAAAAATAATTATAGCACATGAAAATAGGACTAGGCCTGCCAATTTGTTAAAATAATCCTAGGGACTTTTTGTAATATGAATTTGACTTTCAAATAGGAGTGTTTCAACAGTAAAAAAAAATATTTGGGTGAACTTTTTGTCTGTTGTAAACAAGCTAAATCTAGCTTGCTAACCTCATTTGGAACATGCCTCCTGCAAATCACACTCACATAAATTAAAACTGTTCAATAGTGAAACGGTTGAATTGTTTTTATAGGTCAAAACAAAGACAGTACAGTATGAATATAGGCAGAAACTGCTTTTCCAAAAGAGTGGAGCTTGTCCGAAGTAATTTTGAGTTTTCTCATGTCGATTAACTCATGACATTCCTGGATTACTCATAACACTTATAAAGTCAGATTTAATCAACAAATATTGTAGTCAGTTTAAAAAGGGTTAAGCGTGCAAGACTGTGTAGGTAAATATCTGTCCGTCTTGGCAAAATCACCAGGTAATGCTTGTTGTAGGGGATATCATGGCGACATTGACTATCTAAGCTCATGCGCAGAAACACGGCATTGGGTCTAACGGTCGTTGTGCAGGCCGTCAAATCAAAGGCACTCCTTCAATATGAAGTTGTTTTTGAAGAAAACATGTTCAGCTACTTAAGACATTGGCTCAAATCTAGGTTGAGGCTTTAGATTTTGAGAAAATGAGCAACTTAGGAATCATTTTTCAGTTCTCTCTTTGACTTCTCAAACCCTAAACCACGGCCTGGTCTGCTTGATCTGTTTCGCAAGCCATCCCAGAAGTCTCATGATTTTGTCCCTCTGTGTTTAGAAATTCTGTGGTTAAAATCAGAGCAGAACTCTTGCAAAAATAAGCTCAATGAGTTCCTATGGGTTTATTTTGGACCCTAAGCTTGTGCTACCTTCCCACCTTTGAGACAACGGCTCCGATTGTTAGGGCAGAGACATGAGCATCATTATACACAGATTTCTGTTAATTAAAATGATATTTTCAGAAATATGCTATGTAGACCAAGCGCCTCTCCGACATTTTGAATATGGAGCCACTTCGGCTCTATTCATGGTTTTCTATCTGCAACGTTTGCAACTGAACGTGGCCCTGATCTTGTAAAAGAAAGCAAAACCAGAGACAGTACAGTCCTGTTGCAAAATGTATTATGCAGAACTCCCACAAACGCTGCCTGCAGGAAACTACTACTACCGAATTTCGTAAGAATGCAAAAACCTCAACAAACACCAGCAAGCTCCAATTGGTTGCTAAAAGTTACAAAATTCTTAAGGCTCCGCCACCTAACGAGCATCATAGCTGAGCACTGATAGGCTAACTAGCAACACATTTCAACCAATCGAAGTGCGCTTGTTTGAAATGAAAAAGCGTTGCGGTAGCTTTTAATAAAGAATAACATCAAGACGAAGCAGTTGCTTTATAAGTGGAAGGCACTGTTGAGCGATACATCCCAAGCGGTTCGTGCTGATTGTACGGAGATTGTGACAGCCGGTTAAATGGCATCCCTTGAGAAAGCAAGAACAAGATGTACATCAGGAGAAGTGCAGTATTATCATTTAGGAGACGTATACTTGGAATACGGAGGAGGAATGGAGGGAAAAAGAGAGGCAGAGGAGGTCTAAGAGAGAGAGGGAGGGAGACTGAGCTTGAGTCAGTTAAAAATGGCAGAAAAAAGGTAGATGGTTCGTTAAAGAAGAATGGTAGAAAGTGTCAGCAGAGTGATTTCAAGACAGGAGGGGAAATGGAAGTGAATGAGGGCAAAGTATTGGAGTTGGTAGGTGTGGTGAAGTTCTCGGAGCCCGAGGCTTGCACCGAGGGTCAGGATAAAGATGAGTCTGTGACAGTAGGACTGAAATTTTTGGAAAAAGTGGACCCTTGCCTTTTAGCTGATCCATTTGTTGTGTCAGGGTTGGTGAAAACAGAGTTGGATACTGTGGAATCAGTGAGGGTAACCAGAAGTGGCCTTGTGATAATTGTTTGTGTTTCTGCTGGTCAGAGGGAGAAGGCACTCGGCATTAAACAAACAGGGGCAAGAAATGTGAATTGTTTTGCTCTCAAGAAAAGGGTGCCGTTGAAACGAGTGATTACTGGGGTAGCAGTAAATGTAAAACTTGACCAACTGAAGGGGAAGATTCCCGGTGTTTGTGATGACCGTCGTTTGGTGCAACGCAGACAGGGTGGTGAGAGTGGTGAAACAGAAGAGTCATTGTCTGTTCTTTTGAGTTTTGATGTTGAGTCTTTGCCCGACAAAGGCATGTTTGGTTATATAAGTTATCCTGTACGAGCTTTTGTGCCGAATACATGACGTTGTTACAGGTGTCAAGCTTATGGGCATGTGGTAGCAGTGTGTAGGAGGGAGGTTCCTAGCTGTGAGAAGTGTGCAGAAGGGCATGAGACAAAGGAATGTGTAGCATTGTGGAAGTAGTGGTACAGTGAGGGAAAAAGTACTTGATCACCTGCTGATTTTGTACGTTTGCCCACTGACAAAGAAATGATCAGTCTATAATTTTAATGGTAGGTTTATTTGAACAGTGAGAGACAGAATAACAACAAAAAAATCCAGAAAAACGCATATCAAAAATGTTATAAATTGATTTGCATTTTAATGAGGGAAATAAGTATTTGACCCCCTCTCAATCAGAAAGATTTCTGTCTCCCAGGTGTCTTTTATACAGGTAACGAGCTGAGATTAGGAGCACACTCTTAAAGGGAGTGCTCCTAATCTCAGTTTGTTACCTGTATAAAAGTCACCTGTCCACCGAAGCAATCAGTCAATCAGATCCCAAACTCTCCACCATGACCAAGACCAAAGAGCTCTCCAAGGATGTCAGGGACAAGATTGTAGACCTACACAAGGCTGGAATGGGCTACAAGACCATCGCCAAGCAGCTTGGTGAGAAGGTGACAACAGTTGGTGCGATTATTCGCAAATGGAAGAAACACAAAAGAACTGTCAATCTCCCTTGGCCTGGGGCTCCATGCAAGATCTCACCTCGTGGAGTTGCAATGATCATGAGAACGGTGAGGAATCAGCCCAGAACTACACGGGAGGATCTTGTCAATGTCAGTGTTTATTTTCAGCAAACTTAACATGTGTAAATATTTGTATGAACATAACAAGATTCAACAGTTGGACATAAACTGGACAAGTTCCACAGACATGTGACTAACAAAAATTGAATAATGTGTCCCTGAACAAAGGGGGGGGGGGGTCAAAATCAAAAGTAACAGTCAATATCTGGTGTGGCCACCAGCTGCATTAAGTACTGCAGTGCATCTCCTCCTCATGGACTGCACCAGATTTGCCAGTTCTTGCTTTGAGATGTTACCCCACTCTTCTACCAAGGCGTCTACAAGTTCCCGGACATTTCTGGGGGGCATGGCCCTAGCCCTCACCCTGCAATCTAAAAGGTCCCAGACGTGCTCAATGGGATTGAGATCCGTGCTCTTCGCTGGCCATGGCAGAACACTGACATTCCTGTCTTGCAGGAAATCACGCACAGAACGAGCAATATGGCTGGTGGCATTGTCATGCTGGAGGGTCATGTCAGGATAAGCCTGCAGCAAGGGTACCACATGAGGGAGGAGGATGTCTTCCCTGTAACACACAGCGTTGAGATTGCCTGAAATGACAACAAGCTCAGTCCGATGATGCTGTGACACACCGCCCCATTCCTTCGACGATAAACGCAAATCCGACCATCACCCCTGGTGAGACAAAAGTGCGACTCGTCAGTGAAGAGCACTTTTTTCCAGTCCTGTCTGGTCCAGCGATGGTGGGTTTGTGCCCATAGGCGACGTTGTTGCAGGTGATGTCTGGTGAGGACCTTCCTTACAACAGGCCTACAAGCCCTCAGTCCAGCCTCTCTCAGCCTACTGTGGACAGTCTGAGCACTGATGGAGGGATTGTGCATTCCTGGTGTAACTCGGTCAGTTGTTGTTGCCATCCTGTACCTGTCCCTTAGGTGTGATGTTCGGATGTACTGATACTGTGCAGGTGTTGTTACACATGGTCTGACACTGCGAGGATGATCAGCTGTCCTTCCTGACTCCCTGTAGCGCTGTCTTAGGCGTCTCACAGTACAGACATTGCAATTTATTGCCCTGGCCACATCTTCAGTCCTCCTGCCTCCTTGCAGCATGCCTAAGTCACGTTCACGCAGATGAGCAGGGACCCTGGTTATCTTTCTTTAGGTGTTTTTCAGTCAGTACTAAGTTTTCATAACTGTGACCTTAATTGCCTACCGTCTGTAAGCTGTTAGGGTCTTAACCACTGTTCCACAGGTGCATGTTCATTAATTGATTATGGTTCATTGAACAAGCATGAGAAACGGTGTTTAAACCCTTTACAATGAAGATCTGTGAAGTTATTTGGATTTTACGAAATATCTTTGAAAGACAGGGTCCTGAAAAACTGAAGTTTCTTTTTTTGCTGAGTTTAACTATGTATCTCGCAAAATTGTAGGCATGACAGAAGATAGGATTCCAAACAGATGAAAATTACAGTTATTGCCTATCCATCTAGCTAGCTAAGTTTACTAGCTAACAGTGAGAACAAACAATAATGTATACATGTACTGTCGCAAATCTCAAACTGATGAACTGGTTTTACTCTAAAATATTAGCCTAAGCATGCCTGATAGATATGGCTTTAGCTAGAAATTGTCTGCCTACATACCTGGGTACATTTGTTCAGTCTGGTCACTGTTCAAAGGTTGAGGGTTAAGAATTTTTTTTTTTAGATATTGTTCTAAATGTAATTTCTGTGCCTGTGCACATGTATGCATGTTCAACTATTCTAAACCTAAAGTAATGTCATGCTGGCACTGTTCAACTGTTGTTCAAACTATACAATAGAGTATAATTGATTATGTCATCATCGTGTCTGTCATCATGACATGCAACACTTTGATGTGGACAACCATTTTGCTCGATCAATGAGATAAGACATGAAATAGACAAGATGGCGGCTTAAACTTTGTTGGATTACTTCATGGAGCAAAAACATTTATTTTAATAATGGAGCATTTTCTAAATTCAAACTGACCCCCTGCAACTGGACATGCACATTTTACGAGTCTCCTGTTTCCACAAATCAGGGACGAAGACACTATTGGCAATGTTGATCTCAAATTCTCTGTGCAACACCAAACAGTACCTATCCTGGAGCTCCCAGTAATGGATACCAAAAATATCAATCACATTATCTGGTGTTAGAATCTGTAGCTACAGTTCTCTGCACTTTACTACACCCGAGGCACACTCATACCCACTAAACTGTACTACACTGTTCATACTTAATTTTTTTGGTGTTATTTTAACCATATAACATTCTTGTTGAATAACCAGTTCTCTTTTTGAGTTAGCATTAAATAGTGTACGCTCTCCTGTATTTTAGATTTTGACAAATAAACATTCTTTGGATATACTGTATCTGAATATCTAACATCTGTTTGATGCTACAGAGCCCTGTACAGCTTATATAAATATATTCTATGGATCTATAAAGGCAGACAACTTTCGAAGATTGATAGTAAATATCCATATTCATGTTATGGCTGTTCTACATCAGGGGTGTCATACTCATTCCATATAGGGCATAGTGCCCGTTGGTTTTTGTTTTTTCCTTTCATTTAAGACCTAGACAACCAGGTGAGGGGAGTTCCTTACTAATTAGTGACCTTAATTAATCAATCAAGTACAAGGGAAGAGCAAAAACCCGCAGATGCTCGGTCCTCCGTGGAATGAGTTTGAGACGTGTTCTACATGGTCTTATGCTGAGCCACACTGGCTGCGTTTACACAGGCAGCCCAATTCTGATATGTTTTCCACTAATTGGTCTTTTAACCAATCACATCCGATATTTTTCAGAAGTGATTTGATTAGTGAAAAGACCAATCAGTGAAAAAAAGAACCCAATTTGGCTGCCTGTGTAAACGCAACCATAGTCCTTCATCCGGCTTTGGTACACTGGCAATGGTGTTTGATATGGTGGGCTGTGGAAGCTGAGACTCTTTGTGCTTGTGGCGAATAGTCTTGTCCTGACTGCGGTGTATGGCCAGCTGGATAAGACTGCCGGAAGTGATGTAGGGCTCGTAGACCTCTTGCAGAATATTTGCTGGTACTGCACGACTCCTGTAAAGACATGGTTGTGGTGTTACCATTTGACACTTTTTATAGAAGGGACGTAGGGAAAAATGCTTTTGTTGGTAAAGAACCTAAGATTGGGACCTAAGTGTTTAAAGACAGACTAGTGTATTGTTTAGGGACATTGAGTGACATTGGAAGGTCAGTCATCAAAGGGAATTTGATTTATTTAACCTTTATTTAACTAGGCAAGTCAGTTACGAACAAATTCTTATTGACAATGAAGGCCTACCAAAAGGCAAAAGGCCTTCTACAGGGACGGGGGCTGGGATAAAAATAAATAAATAAAATATAAATATAGGACAAACCACACATCACGACAAGAGAGACAACACAACACTACATTAAGAGAGACTTAAGACAACAACATAGCAAGGCAGCAACACATGACAACACAGCATGGTAACAACACAACATGACAACAACATGGTACCATCCATGGTGTTTTCAGGTTTCTGTTTGTTTGCCAGAGCATTTGCTGTACAGCTTGGGAATAATAATCCTTGGGTGTAGGAAGCATTCCAGGTAATTCCGTCCAAAATCAGGTTGTAGGTTTGGAGTTTTGATTTGGAGTGAAGGTTATGTTGTTTAGGGTAGCATCCTGCATATGTCCCTGCCAAAAAAATCTAAGTTTGTCTAACTCTAAATCTATCTATTTTTGCTGAAAAATCTGCTCATGACCTCTCCCTCCCTCCCTAATTACCAGGGTGGGCTGGGGGGCTGCAGAAGGTATGAAAAGTGTTAGGAGGGCATGTATTGTTGTGTATGGGGGATTGAGGAGAAATGGCACCTTTCAATCGTTCTCATTCACAACAATACGTTTACTGTCTCTAAGCACAACCCTGCACAACCAAAACCCCCTTCCTCATCTCAAAACCTCCCCCAGCCTATTGACTTTGACAGATAATTCTTGTCAATAGAAGCCCTTAGCAGGGGATTTTTGTCGACATTTCTTTGTATTGTGTTTTGAGAATCTTCAGAGAAGATTCTCAACAAGATTGTTGAGCAGCCTCTAAGGTGCAGGGTTGAGTAATCGGGTGGTAGCCGGCTAGTGATGGCTATTTAACAGTGTGATGGCCTTGAGATAGAAGCTGTTTTTCAGTCTCTCAGTCCCAGCTTTGATGCACATGTAGAGACCTCGCCTTCTGGATGGTAGCTGGCTGAACAGGCCGTGGCTAGGGTGGTTGATGTCCTTGATTATATTTTTGGCCTTCCTGTGACATCGGATGCTGTAGGTGTCCTGGAGGGTAGGCAGTGTGCCCCGAGTGATGGGTTGGGCAGACCGCACCACCCTCTGGAGAGCCCTGCAGTGGTGAAGTTGCCATACCAGGTAGTGATACAGCCCGACAGGATGCTCTCAATTGTGCATCTGTAAAAGTTTGTGAGGGTCTTAGGGGCAAAGCCACATTTCTTCAGCCTCCTGAGGTTGAAGAGGAGCTGTAGCGCCTTCTTCACCACACTGGCTGTGTGGGTGGATAATTTCAGATTGTCAGTGATGTGTATGCCCAGCTTTCCACCTTCTCCACTGTGGTCCCGTCGATGTGGATAGAGGCGTGCTCCCTCTGCTGTTTCCAGAAGTCCACGATCAGCTCCTTCGTTTTGTTGACGTTGAGGGAGAGGTTATTTTCCTGGCACCACTCCACCAGGGCCCTCACCTCCTCCCTGTAGGCTGTCTCATCATTGTTGGTAATCAGGCCTACTACTGTTGTGTTGTCTGCAAACTTAATGATTGAGTTGGAGGCTTACGTAGTCATGCAGTCATGGGTGAACAGGGATTACAGGAGGGGGCTGAGCACGCACCTTTGTGTGGCCCCTGTGTTGAGGATCAGTGAAGTGGAGGTGTTGTTTCCTACCTTCACCACCTGGGGGCGGCCCGTCAGGAAGTCCAGGACCCAGTTGCACAGGGCGGGGTTCAGATCCAGGGCCCAGAGCTTAATGATGAGCTTGGAGGGTACTGTGGTGTTGACAGCTGAGCTATAGTCAATGAACAGCATTCTTACATAGGTATTCCTCTTGACCAGATGGGATAGGGCAGTGTGCAGTGCGATGGCGATTGCATTGTCTGCGGATCTATTTTGGCGGTATGCAAAAAGTGGGTCTAGGGTGTAAGGTAGAGGTGATATGATCCTTAATCAGCCTCTCAAAGTACTTCATGATGACAGAAGTGAGTGCTACGTGGCGATAGTCATTTATTTAAGTTACCTTTGCTTTCTTGGGTACAGGAACATTGGTGGACATCTTGAAGCAAGTTGGGACAGCATACTGGGATAGGGAGTGATTGAATGTCTGTAAACACTCCAGCCAGCTGGTCTGCGCATGCTATGAGGACATTGCTGGTGATGCCGCCTGGGCCGGTAGCCTTACAAGAGTTTATACACTTAAATGTCTTACTCACATCGGTTATGGAGAATGAGAGTCCACAGTCCTTGGGAGCGGGATGCGTCAGTGGCACTGTGTTATCCCCCGCGAAAAAGGTATTCAGCTTATCCGGGAGCAAGACGTCAAAGTCCAGTGTAGTTCCTTGAGTGCCGTCGTGGTATCGGCTTGAGGAGGAATATACACGGCTGTGACTATAACCAAAGATAATTGTCTTTGAGGTAATACGTTCTGCATTTGATTGTGAGGTTTTCTAGGTCAGGTGAACAAAAGGACCAGAGTTTCTGTACGTTACCATAATCACACCATGAGTACTTAATCATAAAACATACACCACCACGTTTCTTCTTCCTGGAGAGTTCTTTATTCCTCTGCGCGATATACTGAGAACCCAGCTGGTTGTATGAACAGGGACAGTATATCCAGAGAGAGCCATGATTCTGTGAAACAGAGTATGCTACAGTCCCTAATGTCTCTCTGGAAGGAGATCCTCGCCGAGCTCGTCTACTTTATTGTCCAGAGACTGAACATTAGCGCGTAATATACTCAGAAGCGGTAGATGGTGTGCACGCTTCCTGAGTTGGACTAGAAATCCACTCCGAATATCTCTTCTCTACCAGTGGCGTCTTGGAGCAACCTCTGGGATAAGTTCAATTGCCCTGGGGGGTACGAAAAAAGGGTCCAATTTGGGAATGTTTTATTCCTGGTTGTAATACTGGTGATTTACCGCCGCTCTGATATCCAAAAGTTATTTCCGGCTGTATGTAATAACACAAAAACATTCTGGGTTAATAATGTAAGAAATAACAGACAAAAAAACGAATCTGTAAATAAACCAACCCTCTAAGAGTGCTTTGGACGCTGAGGCAGAGATGGAGCAGGAACAACCCATTGCCTCTCCCACGGATGATGCCAATCATGGCGATCATAACGATAACGAAGAAAGAAGAAAGGTGGTGACTTTTGGCCCCCTTAAACCGGTATCAATATCAAAACCACAATTCCCATATTGGTTGGAATCTAGCCTTTACGCTGCTATTCCATTGAGCCAAAGCCTACCAGTACTCTCTGCATTGTTGGCAAGAGCCCGGAACTTAGCATTTCACTGCTAGTCCACACCTGTCCTTTACGAAGCATGTGACAAATACAATTTGATGGCACCTAAGTCCTTTCCATGATGACAACTGTGTATCACTGGCAGACAGCGTAAATTGAAGCGGCCCCTTGGCCTTTGGGCTACAAAGGGCATTAACGTTTAAGAGAGTTGCAAAACAATATCATAATAGAGTGGAAAATTACACAGCTAATCTTTTCATACGTAATAACTGATACTAAACACAGATATTAAGCACAATGAAACTGTTTGCATCTCAGAACAGTCCCCCATTAACCTGCCAGTTTCTAAGAAATACACACAAAATATGAAAATACGATTAACTAAAGGATTAGTTTGTTCGGCTGAGTGGCAAATGATAAGGGGTTTCCTCAGGCATGTGTGTACTAAAAATATATTGGATGGGAATGATAGTGAGCAGAGTACATCTTTGAAAGTCAGACACAACTAGAAAGATAAAATGCATGCATACATTCACCGTGTCTAACATTTTGAGCAAAAAACACGAATCATCAGAATCATCACACTCCCTTTGACATCTTCATGCTATCTACTGTTAACACTAGCAGAGGAAGAATGCGTACCATGGCCAAGTCAAGTGCGGTCTGTACCTCCTGCTTCTTCATGGTAGGGTCATTTCTGTAGGCCAGCAGTAGAGCACACAAGGCGGAGTACGGCCCCTCTGAGCCGCCTCGTGGAGAGGGCTGAAGGGTCACTTGTCTGTGGTGTTCACATGTGTTGAACTTGATCAGAAGGGTTGCAATGTCCACGTGCTGTAGAGGAGAAACAGAGTAGAGGAGTGACAGAGGAGAAAAGAGAGGACAGGAGAGACAGAGGAGTGACCGAGAGGAGCGAGAGAATTTAATCTCATCATGACTTACCCAAAGCCTGATGCCATCCAAGCTGTTACACATAATAGTGTACAGAATATTTCTTCTCTTGATGGGAAAACTATTGTAAAAGATTACTTTGAATAGCCATAATCAATTAAAGAGGTACAAGGAGCTCTTTAGCCTATATTCTGGAATCATTTTCAGCATGGGCCCCGGTAACAACACATTTGCTTTTCACAATGTAATGAGTGCACTGCATGGTGTATTGGGAAAGGGGTGTGACATCTTCAGTTGTTATCTTTCTTCTCAAATCTGGTGGACATAAAACAATAGAGGTAAGATAGATAACGATTTTGAGACATGTATTGTAGTATTTTCATATTTTAGTATACACTGTTCATATTACTGCAATTTTTATTTTATTGTTATTTTTCTATGCATATATGTGTGAATCTGTAACGAAGACACAGGGAGTCAGGAAGCAAGTGCAGTTGGTGAGTTTAATAACAAACACATGAAGATATACAAAACTCGAGAAGCATACTAGGCATGAAAACAAAACCAATACTCCCTGAAGACTGAGGCTACTGAAGGCTAAATAAAGGGGAAGTATTCAAGGTACTGATGAAGTCCAGGTGTGCATAATGATGGGGAGCAGGTGTGTGTAATGATGGTTGCCAGGTGTGCGTAATGTGGGTTTTTGTAGGCCAGCGACGTCGAGCACTGGAGCGCGAGTAGGCGTGACAGAAATGTCAACAGAGCACTAAGCACACCCCAAGCTTTTTAATGTCAAAGACTTTTACATTTAATTCAGCTCTTGTCATGCTAATTTAGCTATTTGCGACCCACAGAAAACAACATGGAAGCCTAGCCTTCTACTAGCATAAGTCCAGCCCTAGTTGACTTGAAAACATGAAAGTGAAGATCATAATTTAAAAAGATGACAGATTTACCGAAAAAAGAAGAACATGATCCTCCTTGGAATAGCAATTAGTGCAGTTAAATCCTGAACAAGCCAGGTTTGCCCTTGCTATCAAAACTGTATCCAAAGGAATCCAAAGAACAAACACTGGAAAGTGGCGCAATCAGCAACCAGAAAAAAAGCTTTGATAGCTTTTCTATCAGCCTGTAGGGAGGAAGGAGGCTTATTTTTCCTGCAGAGTGCAATGACCATATCATGTTCTCTCTCTGGTTCTCTACACAGGATTGTGACATAAAAATTAAATGCCGGTAGCAACTCAATTATCCTCAACATTGTCTGTGTGCAAAATTGTATTAATCGTTTAAAAATATACTTCTGGTGAAATTGTAGCAAGTATTGGTACATGATCATGTTCAGAATCTTTTTTCTATATCCATGAATTTGGACCATGAAGATCACTAAGATCACCATACTCCCATTGACTATAATCCTGTTTCATAGAAACAATTGCCTCCAGTACCAGCCTTGAACATGAAATCCTCAATGTGAGGGGGCAGTCATTCTCCCCTGGATTCCAGCACCACCATAACTTTCACAAATACTGAGACCATTCTTGTGTCAGTCTTTTTCAACTAGCTATTACACAGTGACACCTACTGATATCAACTGGTAGTGCAGGTTAGAATAGAGCACAATAGAATGAGTGACATTCACTAAGATCTACTTCATGAAAAGGGGATATTATTTTCACTGAAAATGTTGAAAGTATTTGATTAAATGTGAGTGCCAAGGAACCAACCTCTGGTAGGCCAGAAGGAGACCAGGACAAAGGTTAGTGGTGTTATGACTTACACATAAATCAAACATTGTTACAAAGTCTACTGTGTGTAGTGTTAAATGCAACTCAGCTTACATAAAGCTTACAGAATGAATAATTGCAGAAGAGCACTGTAATAGGTTTTATGACATAAAATTAAGACTTTTCTACATTGAAACCTGTCTGTCTTTTTTATTTTTCAAAGTCCACTGCTTAACATTGTGTGTGTATATGTGAAAAGAATATTTAAGGACATTGTAAGCATTCTTTGCATAACGCTCAGCCCTGCTACACTTAACTACTGAGTATGCTGTCCATTGAAGTTGTTTTCTCTGGCTCTTTTGATATCAGATTCAGAATGAAAATAAAACAAGGTTTGTGTTAGTTTCAAAGGGTTTGATCCACCTTAGACCAGGAGTGTTTACAATTCACATGGCCCGACAAGAAAAAACCCAGCCCTATAGTCATAGCCTACGAACAGGACCCAGAGTTTTACCTGACCAGGTCATGAGATCAGAAAAAACTCCAGGACCCAGAAAAGACACCTATGATATAAAAAAGTGTCTTGACCCTTCTATAACATGCCATTTACATAACCATTTTTGTTATGGTTGTAAAAAAAGCAAAGTTCTCCTCAACAGGTTAACCGTCAAGTTTTTTCTGTTTTAACAATCTGAATCCTTACCTACAGTACTTTCACTTCACCCATAAGCATGTATCCCCCCTGGACAAATGTTGAATACTGAAGTGAGACTGTGAGATCTTGTTGGATCCCATGCTGTTACTATTTGACACAATAAAGCTTGTTGTTATAGACAGGCTGGCCTGATGTCACACTGGTCTAGAGCACATACACACACACACACACACACACACACACACACACACACACACACACACACACACACACACACACACACACACACACACACACAGTGATCTGTAGTCTCAATATAGCTGGCAAAAGACATTTGTTGTTAAGCTGAGTTGAAATTAACAGGGTGAAAGTTGGTACAGAGAGAAGGGTGATTAAGGCTGGTTGTGATTAATCAATTTAATGATGAATTAATCGAGTAATCAATTTTTTTATAGTTCAGTGTGTCTTGAGGCCTTCATTGTCAAAGAAAAAGGCCATATTGAGGCAACTCACATTTGAGGCACAGACTGACAGGTTTTGAAGTAATTAATTTTCTTTTGTCTATGAAACACAGAGGAAAGTTGACAGCATCACATGTTTATTTTGGTATACTCTAAAAAAGAGTGAACGCTTGTTTCTTGACATTGAAAGGAACATTCCATGTCAAATAATGACACTGGCACAAAGCGCATTTTACTTTTTTAATTAGCGTTCATCAGTATTTTTTTTGTCTTCTTAACATGAACGTTGTCGTATTGTCATCTTGTCTAGATTGATTTGGTGGAGATTGTTTCTTCCTTTTTCATCAGGATTTAACCCTATCAGTCCCAAGAAAAAAATCTGATTTTCATTTATCTGAGTTTCATTTATCTGCATTTCCAGACCTTATGTTTAACCTCACAATTAAGTATTTCACAATGTTCTTTTCAGGACAACCAGGGCTATTAGTAGAACACAATTTCACATAAACAGTTGCCTTCATGAGTTTTATTGAGAAATGTCAATAGATTTATGTAGTAACCAAAAAGTGTCAAACAAATCAAAATATATTTTATATTTGAGATTATTCAAAGTAGCCACCCTTTGCCTTGATGACAGCTTTGCACAATCTTGGAATTCTCTCAACCAGCTTCACAGGGAATGCTTTTACAACAGTCTTGAAAGACTTCCCACATATGCTGAGCACCCGTTGGCTGCTTTTCCTTCACTCTGCGGTCCAACTCATCCCAAACCATCTCATTTGGGTTGAGGTCGGGTGATTGTGGAGGCCAGGTCATCTGATGTAGCACTCCATCACTCTCCTTCTTTGTAAAATAGCCTTTACACAGCCTGGAGGTGTGTTGGGTCATTGTCCTGTTGAAAAACAAATGATAGTCCCATTATGCACAAACCAGATGGGATGGCGTTTCGCTGCAAAATCTTGTGGTAGCCGTGCTGGTTAAGTGTACCTTGAATTCTAAATAAATCACTTACAGTGTCATCAGAAAAGCACACCCACACCATCACACCTCCTCCTCCATGCTTCACGATGGGAACCACATATGTGTTCAACTACTCCGCATCTCACAAAGACACTGCACGAGCACAGTGGATTTGGATTACTCGACTGAACGCGCGAACAAAATGGAAGTATTTGGACATAAAGGATGGACTTTATCGAAACAAATGAACATTTATTGTGGAACTGGGAATCCTGGGAGTGCATTCCGATGAAGATCATCAAAGGTAAGTGAATATTTATAATGCTATTTCTGAGTTTTGTTGACTCCACAAACTGTCCTAACATAATCTAATGTTATGCTGTCGCCGTAAAGCCTTTTTGAAATCGGACAATGTGGTTGGATTAACGAGAAGTGTTTCTTTAAAATGGGATATAATAGTTGTATGTTTGAGAAATTTGAATTATGAGATTTTTGTTGTTTTGAATTTGGCGCCCTGCTATTTCACTGGCTGTTGAATAGTGTGTCCCGCTAGCGTCCCACATACCCCAGAGAGGTTAACACTATTTTGGTTACTACATGATTCCATATGTTTTATTTCATAGCTTTGATGTCTTCACTATTATTGTACAATGTAGAAAATAGTAAAAAATAAAGAAAAACCCTGTAATGAGTAGGTGTGTCAAAACTTTTGACTGGTACTGTATATATGTATATATATAATTAATGGATTATGTTTTAAATGCTTATAAAAGTGTGTTAATTATAGCAGCACAAAGGAAATGGACAGTTCTGGGCCGCTCAAAGGTGCACTCAGTCAGAACTTATGAACTTCTGGGTCTGCTCTAGTCTCCTCCCAATGAGTCTCTCCAATGAGTTTCTCGCACGTGAGACTAGAACTGCTGTATCAGGTACAGATGGCGATAAAGCAAACAGCAGATTTTAATTAACTTGTAAATAAATAATCATAACAGTCATGGGAGCATGGGACCTGATAAACTGGACAACTACATCCAACAAGAGTCGAAGTTAAGAATGATACACTAGCTAGAACCTTCCCATTGCGGATCTGGCAGGACAAAAACAATGAGCAATATTGTTTCCCCCAATGTAGCCTGGACAATACAACAAGTAAAATTCACCCAAGGCTGAAAAACTGCCAAAGAATGTTGGCTGAGCTAGAACACTTGCTCGAGGCCATAGAAAATTAATTGAAACCAACCTTTTCTTCTGACTGGAGTGAATTCCATTTTCCTTAAATGGCACCAAAAAATGTCTCCCTTTTTATTTGGCCACTGCAATCTGTTCTTAGGACGAAACTGAAAAATAAAATATTGTGTAGAAAGTAAACATCCGCACCTCGATACTGTTAAATGAGCTTACATCTGCGTAACGAGGAAGTAGGGAAAAAAGTGCAATTTCTGACTATTTCTGACCTAGTGATCAATGACAGCAGAGTATGCTGCCCAACCTTTTATAATTACAAAGAATTGTTTATTCTGATTAAAATGATGTCTGACATACACATTGTGAGATTTTTGGCGAAATAGACTAGCATGCCTCTCCATAGGAAATCAATGGACAGGGCTCAGAGTTCCATGGACAAAAGGTTTTTCGCGGCTAGCAGTTGATAACAATGGAGTACGCTGTCCAGCCTTGAATAATTAGAAAGAGGAGATTCTCCAGATTAATAAGGTGTCTGACTTGAAAAACCTTAAATATAGACATTGTGAGATATTTGGCTAAATTAACAGACATGTGCTTGCAAAATTGTCCCATAAGGAAACAACGGGGCAGACTCAAAGTTCCAAATAGTAATGTGTAATTTCTGACATTTTATAGGCTAGCATTTGATGACAGCAGAGCTCACTGCCTAGCCTTACATCCTGACAAAGAAGAGATTCAGTAGTTCTTCCTGTAAAAGTTGTGCCATACTGCAGCACACCTTGCGGGCTGCTGCAGAATTCTACGGCACGTTATTTAATTGTCAGCCATTGTTGCCATTAATGCTAGTTAGTGCTAGTTTGACCACCAGAGGGCATCTTTGAGAAGCATTTGACAGTCTTTAACCTGTTGGGGATAGGGGGCAGTATTTGCACGGCTGGATAAAAAACGTACCCGATTTAATCTGGTTACTACTCCTGCCCAGAAACTAGAATATGCATATAATTATTAGCTTTGGATAGAAAACACCCTAAAGTTTCTAAAACTGTTTGAATGGTGTCTGTTTCTGCCCTCCAAATTCATATTCCGCCATGCGGCCTTGCCTAAATGGGGAAAGGGAGTGCGCTATGCGGCTGTGCCTAACAGGCAAAGGGGGATGGATCCGGTCGGGCGCAACCCAGGCGACATGGAGATGCAGGGATCCGAGCTCGGGCGAGAGCCGAAGCCACCCTCCCGGCCTGAACCCCGCGCCGAGGGAAGGGCTAATGTTTTTTGATCACAGAAACAATGAGAAAATATGGAAAAATAAATAAATAATGAAATGTTAATAATATAAAGCAGCCCGCATAATCATCTGCCAGAGAGTAGCCACAATCGGCCCGAGCCCCAAGTAATACATTTGGACCGGATAACTCACACCGGAATCGGCCTGAGCCCAATCATCATCAAGAGATATGTTGGACCATATGTCAGAGAGACGTTTTTGGGACCACATCGTGTCTATTGTCCTGCTGAAAACCCTTGTGAAAATATGTTTTCAAAAGGCCTCCAGGGCCAGCAAAGAAGTTCCTTACTTTTCCCCCCTTCTACTTGCCTCTTCCATTTATTCCCATAGTAATTCGTTATGGTTTGTGTTGCAAATGAGGGAATAATCTGGGTCAAGAATACAGCAGAGTAAGTAGACCTTTATGTAGTAAAATAAAGGTTAAATCAAAAAATAAGAATAAGACCTACAACACTTTTAAAACTGCACTATTGTCTCTCAGCTCCACACAAAACTGTGTAGAATTGCTGGAAATTAGATTAAAAAAATCAACTTTTTCTCAACGCTGCCAAGATAACTTCCTACCTAATAGGCTTTGTTTGAGTTTACATTTCCTCCACCATTGATTGTGGGGAGGTCAAAATAATGAAACTGTCTACAAAATCTATTAACCTATTTAATCCCATCAGTCACAATAGCGACCGTGAAAAACGTTTTCAGTTATAAGGCTCAAAAAATTGGACCGAATGATGTATCAATGTATTTCCAGAAAATATTGGGTAAAGGGTAAACTTCATATTGGGTAAACTTCAGATGGGCATGTATATTTGCTTTCTTGGGCAGGGGGTCCTTGCAGGCACTGCAGGGTTTCAGTCCTGCACGGCGTAGTGTGTTACCGATTGTTTTCTTGGTGACTATGGTCCCAGCTGCCTTGAGATCATTGACAAGATCCTCCCGTGTAGTTCTGGGCGGATTCCTCACCGTTCTCATGATCATTGCAACTCCACAAGGTGAGATCTTGCATGGAGCCCCAGGCCGAGGGAGATTGACAGTTATTTTGTGTTTCTTCCATTTGCAAATAATCACACCAACTGTTGTCACCTTCTCACCAAGCTGCTTGGCGATGGTCTTGTAGCCCATTTCAGCCTTGTGTAGGTCTACAATCTTGTCCCTGACATCCTTGGATAGCTCTTTGGTCTTGGCCATGGTGGAGAGTTTGGAATCTGATTGATTGATTGCTTCTGTGGACAGGTGTCTTTTATACAGGTGGCTATGCCGGATGAAGTGATATGACATGCTATTCTATAAAATCCTTTCTCTGTAATTAATATTACCTGATTGAGCTAATCATGTAAATGTAATTAACTAGAAAGTCGGGGCACCACGAAAGAGTGTTTATAGAGCTGTTATCTTCCGAATAAACTCATAAAGACCTAGTAATATTTTACATCAATAGCAGTCAATATTAATCGTCAGCTTATTTCAGTCTCATCTGAAAATTGTAACTTCTTCACGAACCCTGGCTAACAAGTTGAATCAGCAATACAAAATTGGTTTTAATTATTTATTTACTAAATACCTAACTAATCACACAGAATTACATGTACACAGAATGCAAATTATGTCATACAGAAAACGTCACTGGTGGACGGAGACGACATGACGTCTGGTTACACAAAGGGAAGGGGGTTGGGTTTGAGTGAAAGAGCGGGAAGACTGAGGAACAAAGGGAGAAGCTCTGCTATCATAAATACACTATCTTATGCATTCTAAAATTACCGCCCATTTGGAAAAGGGAAATGAAATAAATATTTACTCTAAGCTGCGCTTCGGTAGGTTGGTCGTAGATGCTGGTCGTAGATGCTGGTCGTAGATGCTGGTCGTGTTGGCCAACAGAGATGTTCCTGTCCTCGGAAGAATGTCACTGATGGTAAATTGGATACGTCGTAATATCGTCGTCCGTCCTTTCCTAGCCCACGTTTACAGCTGCTGTTGCTAACTCAATGGCTAGGATGTCTCACTTCTTTAGTGAATAGGAGCTCAAAGTTCATACCATTCACAACCAAAGCTCACGCTGAGGTTGGCTTAGTTCTGTAGGTGACATGTTAGTCCTTTTAACGTATGGGACCGTCATCCTCATGTCCTTGGAACAGAAGGTTACATTTTCTTCAAGGGCTTATATAGTGGAGGGAGAGAAGGGTGTGTTTCATAGTTTATAACCCATGTCTCTTCACAGGGGCGGGCCACTGATTGAGCAGGGCTCTGACCTGATGAAAACCCGATTCTCTCATTTGGAAGCTAAAATTACATTTAATCTTTTCACAAATAGATTCATATTCAAACATTTAAATTGCACAACAATTCCATGTGAATCTGATAACTAGAATGTGTAGACTTTCCCAGATACAGTTTATGTCGTCCTGTCATCAGTCATAATGTCTCAGATGACAACCGAACTGACATCATATTCATTAAGTACCAACGCATATTTTCAACTGGTTCTATTACCAAAATATGGTTCCTTTCCCCCCACTTGTTTGATGTTCCCAGACTCTCCATGTTTAACAAAGGCTATTCAAGAGTCCTTCAGTAGAGTCAGAGAGAGTGGGAAGGGAGAAAGATATTTATGGGGGGGGGTCATAAACCTTACCCACAGGCCAACGCCATGACACAGGTAACAAACTGAGATTAGGAGCACTCCCTTTAAGAGTGTGCTCCTAATCTCAGCACGTTACCTGTATAAAAGACACCTGGGAGCCAGAAATCTTTCTGATTGAGAGGTGGTCAAATACACTGCTCAAAAAAATAAAGGGAACACTAAAATAACACATCCTAGATCTGAATGAATGAAATAATCTTATTAAATACTTTTATCTTTACATAGTTGAATGTGCTGACAACAAAATCACACAAAAATAATCAATGGAAATGCAATTTATCAACCCATGGAGGTCTGGATTTGGAGTCACACTCAAAATTAAAGTGGAAAACCACACTACAGGCTGATCCAACTTTGATGTAATGTCCTTAAAACAAGTCAAAATGAGGCTCAGTAGTGTGTGTGGCCTCCACGTGCCTGTATGACCTCCCTACAACGCCGGGGCATGCTCCTGATGAGGTAGCGGATGGTCTCCTGAGGGATCTCCTCCCAGACCTGGACTAAAGCATCTGCCAACTCCTGGACAGTCTGTGGTGCAACGTGGCGTTGGTGGATGGAGCGAGACATGATGTCCCAGATGTGCTCAATTGGATTCAGGTCTGGGGAATGGGCGGGCCAGTCCATAGCATCAATACCTTCCTCTTCCAGGAAGTGCTGACACACTCCAGCCACATGAGGTCTAGCATTGTCTTGCATTAGGAGGAACCCAGGGCCAACCGCACCAGCATATGGTCTCACAAGGGGTCTGAGGATCTCATCTCGTTACCTAATGGCAGTCAGGCTACCTCTGGCGAGCACATGGAGGGCTGTGCGGCCCCCCAAAGAAATGCCACCCCACACCATGACTGACCCACCGCCAAACCGGTCATGCTGGAGGATGTTGCAGGCAGCAGAACGTTTTCCACGGCGTCCCCAGACTGTCATGTCTGTCACCTGTGCTCAGTGTGAACCTGCTTTCATCTGTGAAGAGCACAGGACGCCAGTGGCGAATTTTCCAATCTTGGTGTTCTCTGGCAAATGCCAAACTTCCTGCACGGTGTTGGGCTGTAAGCACAACCCCCACCTGTGGACGTCGGGCCCTCATACCACCCTCATGGAGTCTGTTTCTGACCATTTGAGCAGACACATGCACATTTGTGGCCTGCTGGAGGTCATTTTTCAGGGCTCTGGCAGTGCTCCTCCTGCTCCTCCTTGCACAAAGGCGGAGGTAGCGGTCCTGCTGCTGGGTTGTTGCCCTCCTACGGCCTCCTCCACGTCTCCTGATGTACTGGCCTGTCTCCTGGTTGCGCCTCCATGCTCTGGACACTACGCTGACAGACACAGCAAACCTTCTTGCCACAGCTTGCATTGATGTGCCATCCTGGATGAGCTGCACTACCTGAGCCACTTGTGTGGGTTGTAGACTCCGTCTCATGCTACCACTAGAGTGAAAGCACCGCCAGCATTCAAAAGTGACCAAAACATCAGCCAGGAAGCATAGGAACTGAGAAGTGGTCTATGGTTACCACCTGCAGAACCACTCCTTTATTGGGGGTGTCTTGCTAATTGCCTATAATTTCCACCTGTTGTCTATTCCATTTGCACAACAGCTTGTGAAATGTATTGTCAATCAGTGTTGCTTCCTAAGTGGACAGTTTGATTTCACAAAAGTGTGATGTATTTGGAGTTACATTGTGTTGTTTAAGTGTTCCCTTTATTGTTTTGAGCAGTATACTTATTTCCCTCATTAAAATGCAAATCAATTTATAACATTTTTGACATGCGTTTTTCTGGATTTTTTTGTTGTTATTCTGTCTCTCACTGTTCAAATAAACCTACCATTAAAATTATAGACTGATCATTTCTTTGTCAGTGGGCAAACGTACAAAATCAGCAGGGGATCAAAAACTTTTTTCCCCTCACTGTAGGTGACCGCCCAGACAAGGCATGCAACTTTACAGTTATCCCTCAAAATGAGAAAGATGTTGTCCTCAGTGATTGTGATAGTGATGGGTCAGATATGGTCAATGAGGGGGAGACAGGCCCTTTGCCATTCAGGCTGTTGAATGCATATGCTGAACCTATGCAAACAGATCATGACAGGAACAACGTTATCAGTGATGATTACCTACCCCTCAACCCCCTCCACTGTTGATAATGAAGAGCCAAGTCCCTCTACCCACCAGAGGGTCCAGTCAGAAGAGCCAAGGGTCTCCACAAGCCATTGGGGCCAGCCAGAAGAGCCAAGGGCAAAGCTGCAGGTGGTCAAAAATAAAGATTGAGTGTCCAAACGATTGAAGAGGCCTGCCACCGCTGTGATTCCAAAACACATAGTATACAGCCCAAATGCTGCAGAATGTGTAAAACAAAGCTGCCCCAACCCAATGGATGTTTTCCTACTAATGTATCCACCCACGCTAAGAGAGCTCACCATTGAAATGTCCAACCTCTACTCCACCCAGACCAAGGACAAGCAACTGTATCTGAGTATGGATGAGCTCCTTACATTCTATGGGATCCTTATCACATCTGGGTACAGCTCTGTTCCAAGAAGACACATGTACTGGTCACTTGACAGTGATGTACACAATGAAAGCATTTCAGATGCAATGCGGATGAATCGCTTTGATTAAATAATAGCCTCAGTTCATGTGGTTGACAACACAAAGATCACAGACGACTCATTTTTTAAGGTTCATCTTCTCTGAGCTCAATCAGTCATACAAAGTCATGCCATTTCAGGAATGGCTCAGTGGATGAGAGCATGATCCGATACTATGGCCGACATGGATGTAAGCAATTCATAAGAGGTAAACCAATCCGTTTTGGTTACAAGCTATGGAACCTGGCCTCATCTAGTGGTTACATGTATCACATGGAGCCAAATGGTGGATCCCACACTCTCCTCCTGGAGACTGGGTTGGGTCAGGGACCCAGTGTCATTCTTGGTCTTGCAGAGCAATCTCAGCTGCCTCAAGGTTGTAAGTTCCTTCATGACAACCTCTTCACTTCGCTTGCACTCCTTGATGAAACGACAAAAAGAGGATATGGGAGCTCTGGAACGATGAGGCAAAATCGTCTGTTTGATGTCCCATTCAAGCCACAGAAAGACTTCATGAAGTTACCCCGGGGAACCTTTGAGCTTCTGAACCAAGGAGACAAGTTGCTGGTCCGTTGGAAAGACAATAACATTGTCACAGTGGCAACAAACATGGAGGAGAAATACAGTGAGACCTCTGTCAAGAGATGGAACAAGGAGCAACGTGCATTTGAGAACGTGCAAGTCCCACAACCAAAATGCATCAACCGATTGTCACAGGCGTCGTATTGAAGAGACCAAGGCGCAGCGTATTGAGTGCTCATCTTTTACTTTTAATGAAAGCACTTCACAAAGAAAAACAAACGAACGACAGCCAAACAGTTCTGTCAGGTATACTAACAAACTAAGCAGAAAGCAACCACCCACAAAACCCAAAGGAAAACAGGCTGCCTAAGTATGGCTTCCAATCAGAGACAACGAAAGACACCTGCCTCTGATTGGAAACCATACTCGGCCAAACATGGAAAATGAAACATAGAAATAGAAAACTAGAACACATTCCCCTAGAAACAAACAAACCCCAAAACACACAAAACAACCCCCCTGCCACGCCCTGACCATTCTACTATGGCAAATGAACATTTTCACTGGTCAGGACGTGACACCGATACAATGAGCACATGGTGGTGTTGACCTTCACAACCTACAGGTTCCAAATACCATATCTCGATCAGGTCTAAGAACTGGTGGTGGCCCATCTTTGCATGGTCTCTCAACAGTGTACTCGTAAACAGCCATTTCGTTTACAGAGACGTTATGGGTGGGACCATCAACCTGCTCACCTTCTCACGGATAGTAGCACACGGATAGTTGCTTATGAAAAAGTTTGGCACAAAACCACTGAGCCACGGAAGGAGATCTCTACTGGCTGCTACTGTTGAAGATCAGGCAAGATATGACAAAGCTTCTCACTTGCCAATCAACACGATGCACCGGTTCCAGAGATGTCGTCATTGTGACAAACACACTACCTATGCATGTGAGAAATGCAAAGCGCCACTGCACATTGAGTGCTTCAAGATATACCATGGACAGTAGAAAAGAAGATAAGAGTGAATGAAAAAGGGCTGAAAAAGCCAATAAAATAAAAATAGAAAAGTCAATAAAGGGTGAGGAGAAGCAGTACAATGACTCTATGAAGAAAAGAAAAGTTGACGAAAAAGGGAAAAAGACAATCAAAATGACTGAAATGCTTTTGGAAAAGTATGTGTATATATATATTTTATTTTGTTCAGTGTAGGCCTCTACTTGAATGCATATTCTACATGTTACCTTTATGTTCAATGTAAATGAATCACATGACTGCTATACAGTTGTTAGTGAATGTTGCACTAAAATGTCACAATGACAATGTTACTATGAATATGGCACTAAAGTTCAAATGTTACAATATAGGTTGCACTAAAGTAACAATGTTACAGTGTATGTTACAATAAGGTAACAATCTTGAAATACGTTGATGTTTGTTTTGTTTTTTTGTCTTTGATCTCAGTATTCATATCGGTGTTGTATAAGGGTTTTTGATATGTAAAATAGTCACACTAGAATGTGATGGGGTATCCTAGTGGCAATGCTGGGGACTGCCCATGACAGAGTTTAAAATGTTTTAATAACTGGGCTGGGATATATCAGAATTTTGATGACTGCATAGGAGAAATATGTTAATTCAGTATACATCACATTATCCCACCGGTCACAATTGTGACTGACCATAAAACACACTTTTTCACCTACTTTTCCATGAAAATTGAAAAAAATAATGATTGATTATTTCAAAGGGTTACTAATGACACATGATTTGGATATTTTCATGTCTGGGGAAAATTCCGGATGAAATGGGTTAATTGTAAAATGTTGATTACTTTTACTTGCCGTTAACTTTCACCTGGTGCTAACATATGATCTAGTTCCCTGGGTCGCTAGTTTTCCCATAGCATAACCCCGGGGTTATGCTATATCCCCATAAAGAGGTCAGGACTAACTAATCAGCATCAAGATGAGAATTAGTGGAGAGATGATGAATACAACTGATGGGATCAGTTTATTGGTTAGAATGAGATGGCAAAACAGGAGAATACATTATGTACCGTTCTTATTCATATGGCTGTGAACCCCATCTATACACCCTGATCCTGAATTCAGTAAACCAGTCTATATGCCCTCATCCATACATCCAGTAAACCAGTCTATACCGCCCTCATTCCGCCTCTCATGTAGTGCCCCCCCCCCAGTTGTTAAGGTGTAGCTTTATGAGCTTTATCCCATGGGTGCTATATCAACCCAAGGTACCGAATCTCCTATTTTATTGTTTTGTTCTGATCGTATCATCATTGTACAGGTAACTGACAAAATAAAGGTCACACCAACATAAAGTGTCTTAATCGGGTGTTGGGCCACCACGAGCCAGAATAGCTTGAATGGACCTTGGCATAGATTCTACAAGTGTCTGGAACTCTATTGGAGGAATGCGACACCCTTCTCCAGAATGTCCCATAAGTGTTGGGTTGAGATCTGGTGACAGACGGCCATGGCATATGGTTTACATTGTTTTCTTGCTCATCAAACCATTCAGTGACAACTCGTGCCCTCTGGATTGGGGCATTGTCATCTGATGGGGACATAGCTTGGTAGCCAAAATAATGGCCGGCCCATTTTTATACAGGAACTACACCTGTGTGGATGCACCTGCTTTCAAAATACACTGAACAAAAATATGAACCACAACATGCAACAATTTCAAAGATTGTACTGAGTTACAGTTATAAGGAAATCAGTCAATTGAATTTAAGTCATTAGGCCCTAATCTATGGATTTCACATGACTGGGAATACAGATATCTGTATCTGTCTGGTGTGACCACCATTTGCATCATGCAGCGCGACACATCTACTTTGCAGAGAGTTGATCAAACTAATGTTTGTGGCCTGTTGAATGTTGTCCCACTCCTCTTAAATGGCTGTGCGAAGTTGCTGGATATTGGTGGAAACTGGAACACAATGTCGTACACATTGATCCAGAGCATGGTTGTTTGTAATTTTGTCTTGCCTTTTAATCATTATATGTGTTATTGTTTTTACCATCGAGGACCAATTTGGAAACAAGCGTTATAATTAAAACTTTCAAGTAATATCCTCTGGGTCCACATTGTACATTTTGTTATAAATGCCTGTTACCCAAAATAAATTCCATTCATTAATATGCAGGGCATGGAAGAACTGGGACATTTTCAGCTTCCAGGAATTATGTACAGATCCTTGTGACATGCTGGAACAGGAGGTGATGGCGGTGGATGAATGGCACGACAATGGGCCTCAGGGTCTCAGGATCTCATCACATATACCAGCATAAAAATGGGGGTGGGGGGGCAAAGCAAATAGTCCGAGTAGCCATTTGATTAGCTGTTAAGGAGTCTTATGGCTTGGGTTAGAAGCTATTAAGAAGCCTTTTGGACCTAGACTTGGTGCTCCAGTACCACTTGCCGTGCTGTAGCAGAGAGAACAGTCTATGACTAGGGTGGCTGGGCCTTCCTCTGACACCACCTGGTACAGACATTCTGGATTTCAGGAAGCTTGGCCCCAGTGATGTACTGGTCCGTCTGCACATACCAGGCGGTGATACAACCAGTCAGGATGCTCTCGATGGTGCAGCTGTAGAACTTTTTGAGGATATGAGCACCCATGACAAATCTTTTCTGAGGGGCAATAGCTGTTGTCGTGGACTCTTCACGACTGTCTTGGTGTGTTTGGACCATAATAGTTTGTTGGTGATGTGGACAACAAGGAACTTGAAGCTCTCAACCTGCTCCACTACAGCCCCTTCGATGAGAATGGTACTCCACAATCGTCTCCTTTGTCTTGATCACGTTGAGGGAGAGGTTGTTATCCTGGCACCACACTGCCTAGTATCCTACTTCTTCCTTATAGGCTGTCTCATTGTTGTTTGTGATCAGACTTACCACTGTTGTGTCATCTGCAAACTTGGGGCGGAAGGTAGCCTAGTGGTTAGAAAGGTTGCAAGATCGAATCCATGAGCCGACAAGGTAAAAATCTGTCATTCTGCTCCTGAACAAGGCAGTTAACCCACTGTTCCTAGGACGTCATTGATAATAAGAATGTGTTCTTAACTGACATACATAGTTAAATAAAGGTCAAATAAAATAATAAAATGATGGTGTTGGAGTTGTGCTTGGCCATGCAGTCACGGGTGAACAGGGAGTACAGGAGGGGACTCAGCACACACCCCTTAGGGGCCTTTGTGTTGAGGATCAGCATGGCAGATATGTTGTTCCCTACCCTTACCACCTGGGGGAGGCCCGTCAGGAAGTTCAGAATCCAGTTGCGGAGGGAGGTGTTTAGTCTCAGGGTCCTTAGCTTAGTGATGAGCTTTGAGGACGCTATGGTATTGAACGCTGAGCTGTAGTCAATGAATAGTATTCTCACGTAGGTGTTCCTTTTGTCCAGGTGGGAAAGGCCAGTGTGGAGTGCAATAGAGATTGCATCATCTATGGATCTGTTGGGGCATTATGCAAATTGGAATGGGTCTAGGGTTTCTGGGATAATGGTGTTGATGTGAGCCATGACCAGCCTTTCAAAACACTTCATGGCTACTGACGTGAGGGCTACAGGTCGGTAGATATTTAGGCAGGTTACCTTGGTGTTCTTTGGAACTTGGACTATGGTGATCTGCTTGAAACATGTTGGTATTGCAGACTTGGTCAGGGACAGGTTGAAAATGTCAGTGAAGATACTTGTCAAGATACCTGTTCAAATTGCCATTGATAAAATGCAATTGTGTTCGCTGTATACAGCTTATGCCTGCCCATACCATCACCCCACCTCCACCATGGGGCACTCTTTTCACAACGTTGACATCAGCAAACCGCTCGCCCACACGACGCCATACACGCTGTCTGCCATCTACCTGGTATAGTTTAAACTGGGACCTCTTACATCTAGACGTTCCGCTAGCGGAACATCGCTCCAATATCCAATGATAGGGCGTGGCGTGAAATACAAACTCCTCGAAAATCCGAAAACTTCAATTTTTCAAACATATGACTATTTTACATCATTTTAAAGACAAGACTCTCCTTTATCTAACCACACTGTCCGATTTCAAAAAGGCTTTACAACGAAAGCAAAACATTAGATTATGTCAGGAGAGTACCCAGGCAGAAATAATCAGACACCCATTTTTCAAGCTAGCATATAATGTCACAAAAACCAAAACCACAGCTAAATGCAGCACTAACCTTTGATGATCTTCATCAGATGACACTCCTAGGACATTATGTTATACAATACATGCATGTTTTGTTCAATCAAGTTCATATTTATATAAAAAAACAGCTTTTTACATTAGCATGTGACGTTCAGAACTAGCATTCCCACCGAACACTTCCGGTGAATTTACTAAATTACTCACGATAAACGTTCACAAAAAACATAACAATTATTTTAAGAATTATAGATACAGAACTCCTTTATGCAATCGCGGTGTCCGATTTTAAAATAGCTTTTCGGTGAAAGCACATTTTGCAATATTCTGAGTAGATAGCCCGGCAATCACATGCTAGCTATTTTGACAACCACCAAGTTTGGTACTCACCAAACTCAGATTTACTATAAGAAAAATTGGATTACCTTTGCTGTTCTTCGTCAGAATGCACTCCCAGGACTTCTACTTCAACAACAAATGTTAGTTTGGTTCCAAATAATCCATAGTTATATCCAAATAGCGGCATTTTGTTTGTGCGTTCAAGACACTATCCGAAGGGTAACGAAGAGTGAAGCGCGGACGCGTATCATGACAAATTAAAAAGTATTCCATTACCATACTTCGAAGCATGTCAAACGCTGTTTAAAATCAATTTTTATGCGATTTTTCTCGTAAAATAGCGATAATATTCCGACCGGGAGTCGTTAGGGGGCAGTATTTGCACGGCTGGATAAAAAACGTACCCGATTTAATCTGGTTACTACTCCTGCCCAGAAACTAGAATATGCATATAATTGTTTGATTTGGATAGAAAACACCCTAAAGTTTCTAAAACTGTTTGAATGGTGTCTGTGAGTATAACATAACTCATATGGCAGGCAAAAACCTGAGAAGATTCCAAACAGGAAGTACCCTCTCTGACCATTCCTTGGGCTTCTTGCCTCTGTTTATTGAACATTTAGGATCTTTGCTGTAACGTGACACTTACTACGGCTCCCATAGGCTCTCAGAACCCGGGAAAAAGCTGAATGATGTAATTCCAGCCCCAGGCTGAAACACATTAGCGCTTTTGGCAAGTGCTCTATCAGAGGGCCATCAGACTGAGGCTCGTGCATGAGGGGATCCCATGCTTTTACTTTTGCTCTCTTTGTACTAAAAAACGATTTCCCGGTCGGAATATTATCGCTTTTTTACGAGAAAAATTGCATAAAATTGATTTTAAACAGCGGTTGACATGCTTCGAAGTACGGTAATGGAATATTTAGAAATGTTTTGTCTTGAAATGCGTCGTGCTCGTCACCCTTATTTACCCTTTCGGATAGTGTCTTGAATGCACGAACAAAACGCCGCTATTTGGATATAACAATGGATTATTTGGGACCAAACCAACATTTGTTATTGAAGTAGAAGTCCTGGGAGTGCATTCTGACGAAGAACAGCAAAGGTAATAACATTTTTCTTATAGTAAATCTGACTTTGGTGAGTGCTAAACTTGCTGGGTGTCTAAATAGCTAGCCCTGTGATGCCGGGCTATCTACTTAGAATATTGCAAAATGTGCTTTCACTGAAAAGCTATTTTAAAATCGGACATAGCGAGTGCATATAGGAGTTCTGTATCTATAATTCTTAAAATAATTGTTATGTTTTTTGTGAACGTTTATCGTGAGTAATTTAGTAAATTCACCGGAAGTGTTCGGTGAGAATGCTAGTCACATGCTAGTCACCTGCTAATGTAAAAAGCTGGGTTTTGATATAAATATGAATTTGATTGAACAGACATGCATGTATTGTATAACATAGTGTCCTAAGATTGTCATCTGATGAAGATCATCAAAGGTTAGTGCTGCATTTAGCTGTGGTTTAGGTTTATGTGACATTATATGCTAGCTTGAAAAATGGGTGTTAAGAGCCTCAGTCTGATGGCCCTCTGATAGAGCACTTGCCAAAAGCGCTAATGGTAATCCCCATGATGCCACAACACATGCACGCACGTACGCACAGAGGCAGGGCACACGCACAGCATCCTGTCCGACATAACCTTGTCATATTTCAGCAGAATTCTCTCTCTCTAGAAAGGACGGATGAGGTTGTTGCTGTCATGTCGCCGCCAGCTGGCCATACATTAGCCTCTCACAGCTCCTTAAGGATAGGGGGCAGTATTGACAATTTCGGAAAAAATATGTGCCCATATTAAACTGCCTCCTACTCAAACTCAGAAGCTAGGATATGCATAGTATTAGTAGATTTGGATAGAAAACACTCTGAAGTTTCTAAAACCGTTTGAATGGTGTCTGTGAGTATAACAGAACTCATATGGCAAGCAAAAACCTGAGAGAAATCCTACCAGGAAGTGGAAATCTGGATGCATGGGCTCTCTTCAAGTCGTTTCCTATTGAATACACAGTGACGTAGTAATAATTGTGCACTTCCTAAGGCTTCCACTAGATGTCAACAGTCTTTATAAAGTTGTTTGAGTCGTCTACGATGAACAGAGATCGAATGAGAAGGTGGGGAAGTTGGTGAGGCAGGGAATGACATCACTTCATTGGCGCGTGTTCACGAGGGTGGATCCTCCATTCCAAAACGTTTTTCAAGACACAGGAACCGTCCGGTTGAAATATTATTGAATCTTCACGTTCTAAAGGCCCTAAAGATTGATGTTTTACAACGTTTGACATGTTTGAACGAACGTAAATAGAACTTTCTTTTACTTTTCGTCGTGACATTGTCCGCGCGCTTCCTACATTTGGAGTAGCTTACTGAACGCATGAACAACAAGGAGTTATTTGGACATAAATGATGGACTTTATCGAACAAAACAACATTTGTTGTGGACCTGGGATTCCTGGAAGTACCTTCTGATTAAGATCATCAAAGGTAAGGGGATATTTCTAATGCAATTTAGGATTTTAGATGACTCCAAGATGGCGGCTATCTGTATAGCCTAGTGTATTTTTCTGAGCTCAGTACTCAGATTATTGCAGAGTGCTTTCCTTGTGAAGCTTTTTTGAAATCTTTCATAGCGTTTGCATAAAGGAGATGTTCATCTATAATTCTTTGAATGACAGTTTAATTTTTTATCAACGTTTATGACAAGTATGTTTGTAAATTGTGGCGCTGATTCACCGGTAGTATTTGAGGGGAAATATTTTCTGAACGTCACGCGCCGATGTAAAATGCTGTTTTTATATATAAATATGAACTTTATCGAACAAAAAATGCATGTATTGTGTAACATGATGTCCTAGGAGTGTCATCTGATGAAGATCGTCAAAGGTTAGTGCTGCATTTAGCTGTGTTTTGGGTATTTGTGATGCATGCTAGTTGCTTGGAAAATGGCTGTGTGGTTATTTGTGTCGATGTACTCTCCTAACATAATGTTTTGCTTTCGCTGTAAAGCCTTTTTGAAATCGGACAACGTGGTTCGATTTAGGAGAAGTGTATCTATAAAATGGTGTAAAATAGTCCTATGTTTGAGAAATAGAAATTATTAGATTTAGTTTTGAATATGGCGCTCTGATTTTTCACTGGCTGTTGATCCCGCTAATGGGATTGGTGTCGTAAGAGTTTTTAATCTCATGGGCTCTGTGTGTGTGTGTGTGTGTGTGTGTGTGTGTGTGTGTGTGTGTGTGTGTGTGTGTGTGTGTGTGTGTGTGTGTGTGTGTTTGTGAGCAAAAGAGACAGACAGACAGACAGACAGACAGACAGACAGACAGACAGACAATGTGTGCGTGCAAGTGTGTCTGCATGCGTGTGTGTAATCATGTTTGGATAGACTGAATGCCAGATTAACATATTCATTGCAGGATATACCCTGTTATCAGGGGTTAATAGAGTTTTGATTGCAGAAAACAGTTTGTATGATTAACACTGCATTAAAAATTTCACCCCCACACAAACCTATGACCACTATGGCTGGGCGATATATTATCTATTAAGGTATACCCGTATGGATCCATATACCAGTATGTATTTTTACAATACCGTCTATAAAGGTATTTTGGTATAGTGCTAAATAAATCGAAGTTCACTGTCAGTTTTATCCGAGTTCGATTGAGTTTAAAACAAACAGAATGAAGAAAGGACATTGAAACCACTTAGAAATCATTTGTTGCCATCATAGGGTCATGTACTAAAATATATTTAAAACTTTCATTATTCAGAAACATTAAATACCGTCATACCATCAAAAATAAGAACATTATTGTGATATGATATTTGTTTTATTGTCACATACACCGGACAGGTTATAGTGAAATGTGTTTGTTTTACTGGGTCAGCAATAATGGATGGTCAAGGGCACATCAACAGGTTTTTCCAGCTTGTTGGCTCCATTATTTGAACGAGCGACATTTCAGTTACTGGCCCAACGCTCTAACCGCTAGGCTACCTGCCACCCGGCCCTTGTGGCCACCATGAAAATACTAGTGTCTCAATTCATAGAATAACATATAATTTACATACTATATAATTGATTCCAATGGGTTTCATTCACCCCCAATCCTTGCCCACAAACACACATTGCTGTCAGAATGTATAAAACAAAATGTATGGCTAGCTTGGCAAAGAAAGCAACATTTCTCGAATTATGAACATCGTGCTTAAAAAGCATAGCGTAAAGTGTCACATTTCTTTTGAATACAGTTTTCTAAAGGCAATGTTTTTCGATTTGTAATCACATCAAAAGCTGACCATTTTGAAGACATTACTGTAATGCCTACTCCCGCTCCCTCTCTCCAGTGCTCGACGTCACTGGTCTACTAACCACCGTCCATGGCAACAATCATCACGCACACCTGTTCCCCATCATTACTCACACCTGGTCATCATAATCTCCTTGATTACTCCCCCTTTATTTAGCCCTCAGTTGACAGCAGTTACTAGGTAATATTGTTTTCTCTCACATTCTGTATGCTTCTCATGGTTTTTCTTGCTTTGATTCATTATTAAACTCACCTTCTGCAGCTGCTTCCTGACTCCTGGCGTATTACATTTCAATTACACAGTTCAGTCAGAGGGCTGGGAGCTGTGATCTCTGAGTGCTTTATTAAATCAAAAAATGTAATTCTTTAAGAGCTGAAGAGAAAAGTAATTTTCACAGCTAAATTGGTGTGTGTGGAGTCTGACTACCTGTCGTGTGTGTGCCGAGTGAACTCAACGGGAGTTATTTCTCTATGAAGTGTTACCGTTCATTTCCTTCATTAATTAATTTTCCTTCCTTACTTAATAAAGAAAACCTTGGAAAGTGGGCTTTCGGGTATTTTTATTTATTTTCTTTATGTAAAAAGGTTGTTTTCTTGTCAGTTATGAAATTATATTACCTTAAACAATTTGTTATGACCCCATTGGGATTTCAAAAGGCTGGTTTACAGTTGGTCAATCGACATGTCTGTAGACAGTTGTCGCAGTGACATCAAACTTGTCTTTGTCGTTCTGTGAAAGTATGAACACAAAAAAAAACTGTCTGCATGACCTCAGCAGCCAGGTGATCCAAATAGCATAATTGTTGTATTTTAACACCAATAAACCAATGCAGCTAAAGCCATGCAGCTAAAAGCAACTTTCTAAACAATGTTTTGTTTTATTTATGGCTTGTTAGTTAGCTAGCTAGCTGGCTAGCCAGTTTTAATAATGACCAGAGCATAGCTGACAGTAGCTAGGTTTCCATCCAATTTGCAACAGATTGTCAGGCAAATATGATAAAAAATGAACATTTACCCACCAGAAGTGTTTCCATCAGACATAACAAACACTTTTGAACCGAATACAAAAATGTGTTGTCATTGCATTTTCCACTCTAACTGTTGTGATAAATGGCAAACATGCTCTCTAGACAACAGATCATTGATAAACTGTTCACTGGACAGGTTAGGTTATATGATGACATTGATAAGAGCAAGATCATTTTTAATTGTTAATTGGCAGCTAAGCACCAATCATCACTGCACCAGCACACAAACTGTATTGGAAAGGAGCATCAAGCTCATCACTATGCACTTTCATCACACTGTAGCCTACTGTAAACTGTACACACTTTTCCAACTCGCAATGGGAGGACACCACATGCAACATAGCATTCCGACTGCAAATTTACTTCCACATGATGGTTATTCTACAGTGCCTTGCAAAAGTATTCATCCCCCTTGGCGTTTTTCCTATTTTGTTGCATTACAACCTGTAATTTAAATGTATTTTTATTTGGATTTCATGTAATGGACATCCACAAAATAGGCCAAATTGGTGAAGTGAAATGAAAATAATAACTTGCTCCAACAAAAAAAAAGGTAAAAGTGGTGCGTGCATATGTATTCACCCCCTTTGCTATGAAGCCCCTAATTAAGATCTGGTGCAACCAATTGCCTTCAGAAGTTACATAATTAGTTAAATAAAGTCCACCTGTGTGCAATCTAAGTGTCAAATGATCTCAGTATATATACACCTGTTCCGAACGGCCCCAGAGTCTGCAACACCATTAAGCAAGGGGCACCACAAAGCAAGCGGCACCATGAAGACCAAGGAGCACTCCAAACAGGTCAGGGAAAAAGTTGTGGAGAAGTACAGATCAGGGTTTTGTGGGTTTTGTTATAAAAAATATCAGAAACTTTGAACATTCCACGGAGCACCATTAAATCCATTATTAAAAATGGAAAGAATATGGCACCACAACAAACCTGCCAAGAGCGGGCCACCCACCAAAACTCACAGACCAGGCAAGGAGGGCATTAATCCGAGAGGCAACAAAGAGACCAAAGATAACCCTGAAGGAGCTGCAAAGCTCCACAACGGAGATTGGAGTATCTGTCCATAAGACCACTTTAAGCCGTACACTCCACAGAGTTGGGCTTTACGGAAGAGTGGCCAGAAAAAAAGTCATTACTTAAAGAAAAAAATAAGCAAACACGTTTGGTGTTCGCCAAAAGGCATGTGGGCACTCCCCAAACATATAGAAGAAGGTACTCTGGTCAGATGAGACTAAACTTGAGCTTTTTGGCCATCAAGGAAAACGCTATGTCTGGCGCAAATCCAACACTTCTCATCACCCCGAGAACACCATGTTTTTCCATCAGCAGGGAGTGGGAAACTGGTTATAATTGAAGGAATGATGGATGGCGCTAAATACAGGGAAATTCTTGAGGGAAACCTGTTTCAGTCTTCCAGAGATTTGATACAGGGACGGAGGTTCACTTTCCAGCAGGACAATGACCCGAAGCATACTGCTAAAGCAACACTCAAGTGGTTTTAGGGTAAACATTTAAATGTCTTGGAATGGCCTAGTGAGAATCTGTGGTACGACAAAGATTGCTGTACACCAGCAGAACCCATCCAACTTGAAGGAGCTGGAGCAGTTTTGCCTTAAGTAATGGAAAAAATCCCAGTGGCTAGATGTGCCAAGCTTATAGAGCTATACCCCAAGAGCCTTACAGCTGTAATTGCTGCAAAACGTGGCACTACAAAGTATTGACGTTGGGGGGTGAATAGTTATGCACACTCAAGTTTTCAGTTGTTTGTCTTATTTCTTGTTTGTTTCACAATAAAAAATGTTTTTTATTTTCAAAGTGGTAGCCATGTTGTGTAAATCAAATGATACAAACCCCCCAAAAATCTATTTTAATTCCAGGTTGTAAGGCAACAAAATAGGACAAATGCCAAGGGGTTGAATACTTTCGCAAGCCACTGTATCAACAATAGTGCAATAAATCGTTACCACCACATTTCTTCGCATAATTAATTTTGCAGACACAATAAGATCCAACCATGTCGAATAAACAAATTGTCTGTCGACATTTATAAAATTGTACCGACACTTCCTGTTTCTGTTACACTTGTCGTGATTTTGTTTTATACATCATTTACATGCATAAAAACTGTGGCTGGAAACATGGTAGGATTGGTAGGTCCCCTGCGGGATGGTTGAGCTAACGTAGGCTAATGCGATTAGCACGAGGTTGTAAGTAACAAGAACATTTCCCAGGACAAAGACATATCTGATATTGTCAGAAAGCTTAAATTCTTGTTAATCTCACTGCACTGTCCAATTTACAGTAGCTATTACAGTGAAAGAATACCATGCTATTGTTTGAGGAGAGTGCACAGTTTTGAACATGAAATTTGGGCAGTCTTGATACAAAATTCTGAACAGAAATACAATGGTTCATTTGATCAGCCTATGACTTTGCACATACACTGCTGCCATCTAGTGGCCAATATCTAAATTGCACCTGGGCTGGAATAATACATTATGGCCTTTCTCTTGCATTTCCAAGATGATGGTACATAAAAAATACCAAAGAACATTAGATTTTTTTCTTTGTATTATTTTTTACCGATCTAATGTGTTATATTCACCTACATTCCTTTCACATTTCCACAATCTTCAAAGTATTTCCTTTCAAATGGTACCAAAACAATGCGTATCCTTGCTTCAGGGCCTGAGCTACAGGCAGTTAGATTTGAGTATGTCATTTTAGGCAAAAATGAGAAAGTAAAAAAAAAAAAAGTGTGATAGTGTGAAGAGTAATGGTACAGAAGGACTTACAATGGGGGGAGCAGGTTGTTAATATGGTAACGAAGAACAAAAAAATTATCATTTGCTGCCTCAAAATGTTCAGTGTGTCAGAAGTAGACCTGGTGAGCATTTACACCGGTTACATTCGCTCTACCCCTGGAATACTCAACGATGGTCCTCAATGATGTCACCATTGCCCTTGATTCTAAGCAATGCTGTGCTGATATTTTTATTGACTAGGTGAAGCTTTTGATACGGTAGACCATTCCATTCTTGTGGGCCGGCTAAGGAGTATTGGTGTCTCTGAGGGGTCTTTGGCCTGGTTTGCTAACTACCTCTCTCAAAGAGTGCAGTGTATAAAGTCAGAACATCTGCTTGCTCAGCCACTGCCTTTCACCAAGGGTGTACCCTAACGCTCGATCCTATTTACATCAACAACAAAGCTCAGGTAGTAGGAAGCTCACTCATCCATTTATATGCAGATGATCGTCTTATACTCAGCTGGCCCCTCCCCGGATTTTGTGTTAAATGCTCTACAACAAAGCTTTCTTAGTGTCCAACAAGCTTTCTCTGCCCTTAACCTTGTTCTGAACACCTCCAAAACAAAGGTCATGTGGTTTGGTAAGAAGAATGCCCCTCTCCCCACAGGTGTGATTAAAGTTGAATCTAGACTTGGTTTCCTCTATCGTAATAGCTCCTCCTTCACCCCAGCTGCCAAACTAACCCTGATTCAGATGACCATCCTACCCATGCTAGATTACGGAGATGTAATTTATAGATTGGCAGGTAAGGGTCCTCTCGAGCGACTAGATGTTCTTACCATTCGGCCATCAGATTTGCCACCAATGCTCCTTATAGGACACATCCCTGCACTCTATACTCTTCTGTAAACTGGTCATCTCTGTATACCCGTCGCAAGACCCACTGTTGATGCTTATTTATAAAACCCTATTAGGCCTCACTCCCCCCTATCTGAGATACCTACTGCAGCCCTCATCTTCCTCATACAACACCCATTCTGCCAGTCACATTCTGTTTAAGGTCCCCAAAGCACACACATCCATCCCTGTGTCGCTTCTCTTTTCAGTTCGCTGCAGCTATCGTCTGGAACAAGCTGCAACAAACACTCAAACTGGACAGTATCTCCATCTCCTCATTCAAAGACTCAATCATGGCCACATACTGAAGCAGCTGTGGCTGCTTTGATGTATTGTATTGTTGTCTCTACCTTCTTGTCCTTTGTGTTGTTGTCTGTGCACAATAATGTTTGTACCATGTTTTGTGCTGCTACCATGTTGTGCTGCTGCCATGTTGTGTTGCTACCATGTTGTTGTGATGTTGTGTTGCAACCATGCTGTGTTGTCATGTGTTGCTGCCATGCCATGTTGTTGTCTTAGGTCTCTCTTTATGTAGTTGTAACGAGGGTCGTATAAAGGGGACCAAGGCGCGGTGTGTAAAGTGCTCATATTTTACTTTAATGAAAACACTAAATCAAAACAACAAAAACAACCGTCAACAGTTCCGTCAGGTTACAAGGAACAAAACAGAAAACAACTACCCACAAACCCCAAAGGAAAACAGGCTGCCTAAGTATGGCTTCCAATCAGAGACAACGAAAGACACCTGCCTCTGATTGGAAACCATACCCGGCCAAACATGGAAAAACAACATATAGAAATAGAAAACTAGAACACTCCCACATAGAAACAGAAAACCCCAAAACCCACACAATACAACCCCCTGCCACGCCCTGACCATTACTATGGCAAATGACCTCTTTACCTGGTCAGGACGTGACAGTAGTGTTGTGTTGTCTCTATTGTTGTGATGTATGTTTTGTCCTAGATTTTTTTTAGATGCATGCCAGCAAAAGCACTACACAACACAACACAACACAACACAACACGACACTAAGCAATACATTAATTGCACTAACAAACTGTTAAGTCCTACAGTACATAAAGTTGTCCCAACAGCGGAGCGTTCCTTTCAGCACCATGGAGTAAATTCTTACCACTTCTACAGCTGGCTATCAGCGGAGCCTCGCCTGGCAGAGAATCACTTCATTCAGCCTAATTTACTACCTTTTAAAAAATCATGGCTGATATGGCTGAGTTACATGAACAAATGTGGTTTTTATTGACTCCTTGTGGATTTGTGTAAGTCGATAAGAAGTACATTCTCCTTCGATAATAACAAAAGCCAACATGAGTTCTGACTTTTGAACCATACACAATCATAAAATGTATGTTCAGTAAATTCATAATGTTTGTTTTTATATCATTAACACTTAGCTCTAAGTATAAGCAAGTGCATGCAAACGAGCTGGGACGAGTTAGGCCTATTCGTTCAGCATTTTCAAAATGGACACCGACAGAAATTCTGATAGATGTTAGTACAGATAAATTCAGCAAGATGTTGAGGCCTTAACTTTACTCTTCTTTAAGTCACCAGAGAGAGAGAGAGAGAGAGAGAGAGAGAGAGAGAGAGAGAGAGAGACGGTTAGCCTACATTCAAAGTATTTTATTAAGCCTATGTAGTCTAAAAGGGAAGGAAAATACAATCATGAGGATCCACTTTTATAAACAATATACCAACGAATAGACAGCACATTGCGCAAACAAAATGACCCTCGCAATATCAACTGGAATTACATGGGTCTATAAATTAACTTTTTGTTGAAAACAATATTTTTCAATGAGAAGAGACTGTCAATGGCAAACATGGTTACAGACCCAACAACATTATATACTGTAGTATCCCCTCCTCATGAAGAAAATCACATGAGCTAATTATAATACACAAATAAAGCAAAATAATTAAATTATTCCACCATTGACTAATGAGCAACCAGGGTCAACGTTCTGCTCAAGGGAACGTCGACAGATCTCAAAAACGGGATCCGACCTAGCGATCCATCAGCCACCGGCCCAAGCTCCCAACCGCCAGGCCACCAGCCCTCCAACACCCCCCCCCCAAAGTTCCCCAAGAGCTGCCCCTCAAGTGTCTGAGACCCCCCCAAAGTCCCCCCACCCAAGAAAAAAAATGTATAAAAAATGCCATTACCCACCCCCAAGACCCCCACCAATGCACCAACAACCAATAAAATTAACAAAGGAGAAAAAATATTAAGACAAAGGAAAACAGAAAACAACCACGCAAAAAACAAAAGACATCAAGGACAACAAAAATCCTAACAGCAAGGCCAACTGATTATGTTGAGTGCATGTATGGCACTATTTACGTGTGTGTATGTGCACGTGAGCATTTGAATGAGAGTGTGTGTATATGCATGTGTACAAACACCTGCACGGCATCAGCCTCAGGCAAACCTGCATTAGCTGTAAGAACACTGTCCCTCAGTGTCATTCAAACATACTTTTTGTTATGTTTTATTTTGACTTTATTTTTTTACTTTTATCTTTGACCGTCATTCTATCCCCCGCCCAGCATCTCCACTCTCTCCAATTCCACATCCCAACCCTCAGCTTACCTCAGCCCATCCCACCTATCTCTGCTGGCCACCCACTTCGGATTTCTATGCCCCATATAGTGAGGGAAAAAGTATTTGATCCCCTGCTGATTTTGGACGTTTGCCCACTGACAAAGAAATGATCAGTCTATAATTTTAATGGTAGGTTTATTTGAACAGTGAGAGACAGAATAACAACAAAAAAATCCACAAAAACGCATGTCAAAAATGTTATAAATTGATTTGCATTTTAATGAGAATCAGAAAGATTTCTGGCTCCAAGGTGTCTTTTATACAGGTAACGAGATGAGATTAGGAGCACACTCTTAAAGGGAGTGCTCCTAATCTCAGTTTGTTACCTGTATAAAAGACACCTGTCCACCGAAGCAATCAATCAATCAGATTCCAAACTCTCCACCATGGCCAAGACGAAAGAGCTCTCCAAGGATGTCAGGGACAAGATTGTAGATCTACACAAGGCTGGAATGGGCTACAAGACCATCGCCAAGCAGCTTGGTGAGAAGGAAACACAAAAGAACTGTCAATCTCCCTTGGCCTGGGGCTCCATGCAAGATCTCACCTCGTGGAGTTGCAATGATCATGAGAACGGTGAGGAATCAGCCCAGAACTACACGGGAGGATCTTGTCAATGATCTCAAGGCAGCTTGGACCATAGTCACCAAGAAAACAATTGGTAACACACTACGCCGTGAAGCGTAGCAAGGTCCCCCTGCTCAAGAAAGCACATATACATGCCCGTCTGAAGTTTGCCAATGAACATCTGAATGATTCAGAGGACAACTGGGTGAAAGTGTTGTGGTCAGATGAGACCAAAATGGAGCTCTTTGGCATCAACTCAACTCGCTGTGTTTGGAGGAGGAGGAGGAATGCTGCCTATGACCCCAAGAACACCATCCCCACCGTCAAACATGGTTTGGGGTGGGGATGCATTATGCTTTGGGGGTGTTTTTCTGCTAAGGGGACAGGACAACTTTACTGCATCAAAGGGACGATGGACGGGGCCATGTACCGTCAAATCTTGGTGGAGAACCTCCTTCCCTCAGCCAGGGCATTGAAATGGATCGTGGATGGGTATTCCAGCATGACAATGACCCAAAACACACGGCCAAGGCAGTGGCCTAGCCAGTCTCCGGACCTTAATCCCATAGAAAATCTGTGGAGGGAGCTGAAGGTTCGCGTTGCCAAACGTCAGCCTCAAAACCTTAATGTCTTGGAGAAGATATGCAAAGAGGAGTGGGACAAAATCCCTCCTGAGCTGTTTGCAAACCTGGTGGCCAACTACAAGAAACGTCTGACCTCTGTGATTGCCAACAAGAGTTTTGCCAACAAGTACTAAGTCATGTTTTACAGAGGGGTCAAATACTTATTTCCCCCATTAAAATGCAAATCATTTTATAACATTTTTGACATGTGTTTTTCTGGATTTTTTTGTTGTTATTCTGTCTCTCACTGTTCAAATAAACCTACCATTAAAATTATAGACTGATAATTTCTTTGTCAGTGGGCAAACGTACAAAATCAACAGGGGATCAAATACTTTTTTCCCTCACTGTATATCTTTCCATCTATCTAATCGAATAGAATCCACAGATTGCTAGTTGAAGATAAATACTTTTACCAGGAGTATTAGTATTATTAGTAATTGACCTACCCATTCTCTCCTGATCTCCCAACATTACTATTTCTAGAGTCAATTTTAGATCAATGTTCTGCATTTTCAGCCGTTCCTGAACCTGAGACCAACATCATGACGCTGTTATCATTAATGTGATGACATGCTATTTATCAAATATTTAACTGTTTACAATTACGTGATTCAATTAATCCTGTTACCATTAACTCAGTCTCACTAAATCATTTCTTAACACACAAATTGAGTTGATTATTTATTTACTAACAAGCTAAATGATATTATAAGCTGAACATACACAAACAGTCCAAGTTATTGGTTAGAACTTAATACAATGGCAACAGGTCCCTAGCAGACTAACGCAATATGACACATGTTACACAAGATTTAAAGAAAGAAAGAGAGAGAGAAAGTGCATGAGAGAAAAGCACACTTGGATACGTTTGTAAACTATGCTTAGTTTAGCCCTAACACCTTTCTCCCTCACTATGGGTCAGAATTATAATGAATGTACAGTATTTACGTGTTGAAGGTCTCTGTTGGGTATCTCTTCGTTGACCGAGTTCCGCTTAGTGGGATAGGTTTGGCTGGCGCCCTTTTCTTTCGATGGCCGCGTCTCCTTCGTTACCGGGTGTAAGTCTCTGATTGTCCACACGATGTCACAATGTCCTTTTTCTTGGTTGTCTGTTTCCTTGCACTCGTTCTGTGAGAGTAGTCTTCTTATGAGGCTAATCAGCCGTGTCAATGCTCCCAGCTTGCGTAGGAGGGCCGTGTAGACAACCGATGATTTGAAGATAATAACCGGTTGGTCCTTCTTGAATTCACCTTCTTAGAAACAGTACATGATTGTTTAGAGATTTTATTTGGCTTCAACCTTGTGTTGCGTTTAGGGGTCATGACTAGTCGTAAACCTCGGCTGGATATTTTCTACACAGCGCACAGTATGTAAAAATCATGTACATGAACTGAGCAAAAATAGAAACATCCCTTTTTCAGGAGCCTGTCTTTCAAAGATAATTCGCAAAAATCCAAATAACTTCACAGATCTTCATTGAAAAGGGTTTAAACACTGTTTCCCATGCTTGTTCAATGAACCACAAACAATGAACATGCACCTGTGGAACGGTCATTAAGACACTAACAGCTTACAGACGGAAGGCAATTAAGGTCACAGTTATGAAAAGTTAGGACACTAAAGAGGCCTTTCTACTGACTCTGAAAAACAGCAAAAGAAAGATGCCCAGGGTCCCTGCTCATCTCCGTGAATGAGCCTTAGGCATGCTGCAAGGAGGCATGAGGACTGCAGATGTGGCCAGGGCAATAAATTGCAATGTCTGTACTGTGAGATGCCTAAGACAGCACTACAGGGAGACAGGACGGACAGCTGATCGTCCTCGTAGTGGCAGACCACATGTAACAACACCTGCACAGGATCGGTACAACCGAACATCACACCTAAGGGACAGGTACAGGATGGCAACAACAACTGTCCGAGATACACCAGGAACGCACAATCCCTCCATCAGTGCTCAAACTGTCTGCAATAGACTGAGAGAGGCTGGACTGAGGGCGTGTAGGCCTGTTGTAAGGCAGGTCCTCACCAGACATCACCGGCAACAAAGTCGCCTATGGGCACAAACCCACCGTCGCTGGATCAGACAGGACTGAAAAAAAGTGCTCTTCACTGACGAGTCACGGTTTTGTCTCACCAGGGGTGATGGTCGGATTTATGTTTATTGTTGAAGGAATGAGCGTTACACCGAGGCCTGTACTCTAGAGCGTGATCAATTTGGAGGTGGAGGGTCCGTCATGGTCTGAGACAGTGTGTATAGCATCATTGGACTGAGCTTGTTGTCATTGCAGGCAATTTCAACGCTGTGTGTTACAGGGAAGACATCCTCCTCCCTCATGTGATACCCTTCCTGCAGGCTCATCCTGACATGACCCTCCAGCATGACAATGCCACCAGCCACACTGCTTGTTCTATGGCTGTTGACCATCTCTATCCAAAACAGGGGATCTCTGCTGTTACGTGACACTTCCTACGGCTCCCATGGGCTCTCAGAAGGCGGCAAAAAGCTGAATGGTGGCTTTGCAGGCCCTGGCTGAAAAACATTAGCGCATTTTGATAGTGCTCGATCAGAGAACAGAGACTGGCGCACGCGTGCACGAGGCGATCCCATGTTTTTATTCTTTCGTCTTTGAACGTAAACAACAACTCCCGGTTGGAATATTATCGCTTTTTTACGAGAAAAATAGCATAAAAATTGATTTTAAACAGCGGTTGACATTCTTTGAAGTAATGGAATATTTAGAAATGTTTTGTCACGAAACGCATCGGGCGCGTAACCCTTCGTCACCCTTGGATAGTGTCTTGAACGCACAAACAAAACGCCGCTATTTGGATATAACTATGGATTATTTTGAACCAAACCAACATTTGTTATTGAAGTAGCAGTCCTGGGAGTGCATTCTGACGAAGAACAGGAAAGGTAATCAAACTTTTCTAATAGTAAATCGGAGTTTGGTGAGGGTCAAACTTGGTGGGTGTCAAAATAGCTAGCCGTGATGGCTGGGCTATCTACTCAGAATATTGCAAAATGTGCTTTCACCGAAAAGCTATTTTAATATCGGACATAGCGAGTGCATAGAAGAGTTCTGTATCTATAATTCTTAAAATAATTGTTATGTTTTTTGTGAACGTTTATCGTGAGTAATTTTGTAAATTCACCGGAAGTGTTCGGTGGGAATGCTAGTTCTGAACGTCACATGCTAATGTAAAAAGCTGTTTTTTTATATAAATATGAACTTGATTGAACAAAACATGCATGTATTGTATAACATAATGTCCTAGGAGTGTCATCTGATGAAGATCATCAAAGGTTAGTGCTGCATTTAGCTGTGGTTTGGGTTTAAGTGACATTATATGCTAGCTTGAAAAATGGGTGTCTGATTATTTCTGTCTGGGTACTCTGCTGACATAATCTAATGTTTTGCTTTCGCTGTAAAGCCTTTTTGAAATCGGACAGTGTGGTTAGATAAAGGAGAGCCTTGTCTTTAAAATGGTGTAAAATAGTCATATGTTTGAAAAATTGAAGTTTTCGGATTTTCGAGGACTTTGTATTTCGCGCCACGCCCATCATTGGATATTGGAGCAGGTGTTCCGCTAGCGGAACATCTAGATGTAAGAGGTTAATTAATGAAGGAAAAACAAGTCCAAAATATCAAGCCGACAAGGCCAGGGAAAAATATTCCAACAAAGGAAGACTAACACAGTCTTCCGAATATAACGGGACGCAGCCCAGCAACCCTAACAACGCTAAAATATAAATGGACCAGAAAAGAAATCCCCTCCAACCTAAAATAACAGACACGAAACAATCCCGCACAACCCCAAACACAAAACAGACAGACTAAATACCCCACTAATTACTAAACACAAAACAGGTGCTACCCTAACCAGACATTACCAAACGAAAACAGAAAAGGAAATCGGTGGCAGCTAATAGGCCGGTGACAACGACCGCTGAGCACCGCCCGAACGGGTAGAGGCGCCACCTGTGGACGTTGTGACACTCTGTAGAACCCTGATCCATTGTAACCTGATCATTACAGGCCAGTCATGAATGACACCAGAAACAGGCTACTTAATTGGTCTATTGATTCTGTATCCTCACAACAAAATCTGCAGAGCTTCAATTATTGAATGCCCCAAATATGCAAAATTTTGTTGGTGGCAAGAATTCTATATAATAATATTTGCTGAAAAGCACGAAGTCTTGATTCATTTTATATATCAACTCATACACCCTGTACCATGGAATCGGTACATAAAAAATATTTTGCATTCCGTATGGCACAAATGTCAACATCCTGGTCCTCAAATTAAACTGGTATACTTTCCAATTTATGTTATTTTCATTCCTCCGCCAGTTTTTGTCCTCCCGCTGCCACCTGCCTCCTCCATTTTTGGGGTAATGCTGTAATCAATTGCTTGTAATCTTGGATTGAGCAGACCTTCCCGTACAATTCTGATAACTCCATGAAATTCTGAACTATTCTGATAACTCTACCATTCCAATTGACAATATAATTTAAAAAAATACAAAAAAGACATCTTTCCTATAAATACAGGTATTTTATCAACCAGCACATTTGAGTTCAGCCATAATATTTGTTGTAATATTTGTTCTATCTTTTCAGTGGGATAAAATTTAAAATGTGGCCACCTCTGCAATGCTTGTTTGAAAAAGAAAGATACTTTGAAAAAAAGTATCATTTTCAATTAATCGAAAATGAGACATGGCAATCTGCACAAAGGCAACTTTTCTTAGTAATCTACTTGAGAACCATTTAGGGTTCAAGTAAACTTTGAATAAGTGAAGCTTTTAGAGAGAGGTTTAGTGCTTTTATATTTAATAATCTCAACCCACCCAATTCATATTCATTATATAGATTGGTACATTTTATTTATTCTGGTTTAGCGTCCCAGATAAAGTGAAATATTTTTTGACTATATGATTTGAAAAACAAATCATCAGGAGTAGGCAGCTCCATAAGTACGTTTGTAAACTGAGATATGACTGTGGAGTTAATCAGGGCAATTTTTCCATAAATAGACAGGTATTTACCTCTCCATGGTTGCAGGATCTTTTTTCTATCTCACCTTCAGCCCATTTTATAGGTAAACAAGGTAATGTAAAAGTCATATTTTTTAAAGATCCAAAACGTAATACTGTACACTTATCATAATTAGGTTTTAGTCCAGAGAGTCCAATAAAATTATCTATATCTTCAATGAGACATTGCAGGGATCTAGCTTGTGGACTTAATATAAAACTTGAGTCATTGGCATACATGGACACCTTTGTTTTAAGCCTTGGATTTATAATCCTCTTATGTTGTTTTTTCATCTGATTTTAATAGCTAGCATTTCGATGGCCATAATGAATAGATATGGTGACAGCGGACACCCTTGTTTAACTTCTATGGGCTAGGTGGGACGCGCGGGACACAGCCAGTGAAATATCAGGGCGGAAAATTGAAAAACAACAAAATGTCATAATTCAACTTTCTCAAACATACGACTATTTTACACCATTTTAAAGATACACTTCTCATTAATCTAACCACATTGTCCGATTTCAAAAAGGCTTTACAGCGAAAGCAAAACATTAGATTATGTTAGGAGAGTACATAGACAAAAATAATCACACAGCCATTTTCCAAGCAAGGACATGTGTCAATAAAACCCTAAACACAGCGAAATGAAGCACTAACCTTTGACGATCTTCATCAGATGACACTCCTAGGACATTATGTTACACAATACATGTATGTTTTGTTCAATAAAGTTCATATTTATATCCAAAACCAGCATTTTACATTTACATCAATTTACAAAAATACTCATAATAAACGTTGACAAAATACATAACAATTAGTTTAAGAATTATAGATAGACTACTCCTTTATGCAACCACTGTGTCAGATTTTAAAATAGCTTTACGGAGAAAGCACATTTTTCAATATTCTGAGTACATAGCTCAGCCATCAAGGTGAGCTATTCAGACACCCGCCAAATTCGGGGCAACCTAAACTCAGATCTGATCTTCGTCAGAATGCACTCCCAGGACTGCTACTTCCACAAGAAATGTTGTTTTTGTTCCAAATAATCCATATTTATGTCCAAATACCTCTGTTTTGTTCGTGCGTACAGATCACTTATCCAAAGGTGTAATGTGTGAGTGCAGAACGAGAGACGAAAAGTAAAAATGTTCCATTACCGTACTTAGAAGCATGTCAAACGCTGTTTAAAATGAATCTTTATGGTATTTTTTACGTAAAATTGCGATAATATTCCAACTGGACAATAGCATATTCATTCAAAAAGAAAAAGAAGGAGGGGCATATCCAATCCCTTTGTTGCCAGGCAGACCACTCAGTAACTGAGCTCCTATTATCTGCTCAGTGACAGGAAAATGCTCAAACCACTTTCTGAAGGCTTTAGACAGCCAATGGAAGCCTTAGGAAGTGCAACGTCACCCCACAGACACTGGAGCTTCGATAGAGAATCAAAAGAAGAACTACAATTCTGACTTTTCACTTCCTGCTTGGATTCTTCTCAGGTTTTTGCCTGCCATATGAGTTATGTTATACTCACAGACACCATTCAAACTGTTTTAGAAACATCAGAGTGTTTTCTATCCAAATCTACTAATAATATGCATATTCTAGTTTCTGGGCCAGAGTAGTAACCTGTTTAAATTGGGTACGTTTTTCATCCGGCCGTGAAAATACTGCCCCCCAGGCCAGACAGGTTAACTCCTCTTGACAATTCAAAACTCTCTGAGAAGAAGCCGCTATTTACTATTTTACACCTTATACCAGATTACATTTACCCATTTTATAAGAGAATGACCAAAATTGAAAAAATCCAGGCATTTATAAATAAAATCCAGTCTAACTGTATCAAAGGCCTATATAAAATCCGTTATAAATACCAGGCTTGGATTCTTAGATGCTTCAAGATGTTCTATTATTTATTATATTATCTCCAATGTATCGATTCACCGTTGTTATGCTGTGCTCACTTGAACAGGAAGGTGGCACGGAAGTCCTTCTTGTGGGCAAATTTATTTATCGAACTTTGGCATCAAAGTCTAGCATTCTCTGGATTTATGGTTCTTTCAAGACAACTGAGATCTCTGAAAAAATAAGGTCAAATCATGACATCAGTGATCTTCAGGTTGGAGCTCTAGAAAGAGGCTCGAGTTCCCGACTTGGAATTCCGAGTTGGATGACCATTCAAAACATATTTTCCCAGTTGGAGCTTGTTTTTTTCAGAGGTCCCAGTTGTCTTGAACTCACTTAAATCTGACATTTCCCAGTTCCGAGTTTCCAGTTGTTTTGAAAGCAGCTGAAGTCATGCTGGGGTGACAGCATGGCAAATGTATTCAACCTTTTCTGGCCCATGCTGTTGTGTGTGAATGTTTATCCTTTTAAGCTTGGAATAGAGACAGATGTTTGAAATCCTTAAACCAGACTTGGACCAGACACCGAATAGCAGGCAGGGGAAGCAAAATAGTGTCTGCTTTGCATCGCTTGCAGTTTGCCACTGATTCCTTTCAAACCACTCATTGTTGAATTTGTGATTTCCGACTTGTTGTATAATGTTCATGTCCGATGGTGAATGAGCACCGATACGTTTAATGTATAATTTCTTTTCATATGTAAAGGATTTGTCAGAAGATTGTCGACATGATTCATGATGATGTCCGCTTGTCTAGCTTGCAAGCTAAGATTTTGAAAGTATGATGTTGACATGATCAGTCCAATCAAATCTGCGGTAAATATAATGTGATTTGACTTACTTTTATCTGTGGCCAATGACATTGAGCCTTCTTGGATGGCCACGTTTGTATGTGGCTTTATTAACTCAATATTATTTTTTACATAGTTTTCAAACTGATAAGTGACACGAATGAATGCCAAAATAACATGCAAAACAGGCAAAAAACATGCTGTGCTGCGCTGCGCTGTGCTGTACACTCGGGAGCGTTCGGGAGAGCAGCATCTCAAAAAGTGTAAATGGCTCAAGCACAACTGAGTCTTCCCCCAAAGAGAATTGTCACACAAAATGTCATCATATACTTAATTAAAATAGTCTCCTGCTTTGTGTATGTGTCAAAGTACATGACAAGGAAGTGATTGTGTGTGCACCGCTGCTCACAGCTTACATACTCTAGAGACAGAGAGAAGGATGGAGAGCAAGGGAGGGAGGGAGGGAGGGAGAAGGATGAGAGATGGAGGGAGTGAGTGAAAGCAAGAAAGAAATGGTAATAGTAGTGTAATGTTTGTATCATATCTCATATCAACCATTTAACAGCTGAGTTATTTACAGAATTCCACACACACACATTACACGCGTACAAACACGGCTCTACAAAGGGGCCCCCTCAGTTTTAGTTTTATGTCTCTATATAAAAATAGCAAAACAGTTCAAAAGATTGAGTATAGGTTGGCACACAAAAAAATCTGCATCGCCGCTGTGCTGTGTTAGCAAAATGGTGTGTAGGGGGTTATAAGCCACTGGGCAGTTAGGTATGACTCCTTTGGGTTTCCATAAAATGCGAGAAAAAACTTCTCATCTGTGGTAGGCTAAGTGAATAACGTGGTACGCTTCCACCTGTAATATTTGATTCTGATTTATAAGGGTGGGGTCAGATTCACTGTTGAAGGTGCTTCACTGTGACTCAGCTCCTCCTCTTGCCCCACCACTACAGAGTTTCGTTAGCTTCTTAGCTAGCTGTAAAAGTGTTAGTGTTATTATCCATATCCTAATTAGCTAGCTCAAACCAGCTATTTTGCCACTGTCACGATGGATATCAGAAATTGGCTTCGCCAAAGTACCCAAACAAAGCCAAAAAGAGAAGGAGAGCAATGAGCAGCAGCATCATCAAACGACAGAGGCCACTGCCAAGCCCAGCAGCAATGATGCTGCCGAGCTCCAGCTAGCTCCGCGTACAGAGCCTACCCACCCTTCCACAAGCGCCGCCAGGATAATGTCTCTATAGTCCCCTCCATCTCCGACTATTCCTGCCGATCTTGGAACAGAGGAGCCAGCCCAGGTTAGTCTAGAATCCTACATCAGCCGCAGGTTCTCTATCCAAAACATTCATTTAATAGTGGCTGAATACTCGGTTACTGCAGATGCTGCAATTTTTTTCTCCGGTTGAAAGCTTGGTGTTGGGTCCAGTGCAAAGGCAGACAAGGCCTTCACTCAAGCTGGGTATTCTAACTGGAAGCATGCTATTGATAGTACCAAAGGATTCGCTTTAACCAAAGAGCATTTGAAATGCACTGCGGAAAGAAAAAAGTTTGAAGTGCCCCAAATATTTTCCAAAAGGGTTCTTCAGCTATCCCCATAGTAGAAGCCTTTTTTTCCCAGGTAGAACCCTTTTGGGTTCCATGTGGAGCCATCTGTAGAAAGGGTTGTACATGATATACAAAAGGGTTCTACCTGGAACCAAAAAGGGTTCTACTATGGGGACAGCCAAATAACCCTTTTGGAACCCTTTTTTCTAAGAGTGCATCACGCACACTCCCTTGTCGTGTTCACATCCGGTTTTCATTGCAAAGATTTGTGTCATAGGCTACTGTGAAAATCATTTTAAGAGTTCTAAATAAGGACTACTGTCTAAGAGCTGATTATATAATTGTATTGTCATCATGACTACCCTGACTTTCAATTCTGATTCTAAAAGTAAGCAAATCATCTTAGCAGTTCTATTGAATATACATAGCCAGACATCACCATGTCTTGAGATGTCTTAAGACATGTCAGTGAAGACACTTTGAGACATCTTTAGACATGTCTTAAAAAGTCAAGACATTTTTAAGATGCATAGTATAGACTGTCTCGAATATAGAATACATCTTAAGACGTTTTAAGGCACTAGAATTAGTATTCCTTTGGTTTAGTTGTTGACTTATCGATTCCTCTTTTGTCTTGTAGTGATTTGGCAATCACGTACTCATTCCTAGGACAGATTTGAGAAAACAACAGTTTAAAACAGTTTAACATATTTATTTACATACATTTTCTTTAACACTTGCAGCATACCTCTGATGTGCTAGAGTAAGGACATATGAACAGTGAAATACAAATAGAAAATGTATGTTTGTGATTATTTCTCAATAGATAGAAGAGATGAACATTCACAAAATGTACAGATTAATAGAATAGATGGGCAATCACAAAATGTACACATTCATAGAATAGATGGTCCTGATATGAAGTAAAACATACAGCTTGATGATAGAAATTAGCTAAATGTACAGTTGATACTACAGTGAAACTACTTTACATGAAAATGTACAGTTGATACTACAGTGATAAGACTGTACATGAGAATGTGCAGTTGATACTACAGTGATACCACTCTACATGTCAGGCCCTGACCTGAGAGAGACATTTTTCTCTGTTTGGTTAGGTCAGGGTGTGACATGGGGTGGGTATTCTATGGGTTATATTTTTATGTTGTTTTTTCCTTTGATTGGCCGAGTATGGTTTCCAATCAGAGGCAGCTGTCTATCGTTGTCTCTGATTGGGAATCATACTTAGGCAGCCATTTTTCCCTCCTTCTGTGTGGGATCTTGTTTTTGTACAGCTCAGTTAGCCTGCAGAACGTGACGTTCGTTTGTCCTTGGTTTGTTATTTTGTTTGAGTGTTCTGAGTTACAATAAATATGAGCACATTCCATGCTGCACCTTGGTCTACTCATTACGACGATCGTCACACTACATGAGAATGTACAGTTAAAAGTACGGTAATACTGCATGTATCTACAAGAAAACGTTGCTATCTGTTTTTTAGGAACACCTTGTTTTCATGATGGACAATCTTGGTGTCACGAAGTTCACAGAGCTGCCCATGTGTACCTGTAGATCTAGTTCCAATTCCCAAATGATGTTGTGGTGCCCAAAAAGTTCAGTGTTTCTGTCATGCAAGTGGGGGGAAACACAAGGACCTGGTCTTCTTCAATTAACTCCTCATACATACCCTGACAGAGGATCTCATCTATTAAGTGGTCTAAGAGGTTTCCCTTCCAAGTAAACCTAGGGGTTCTCTGTAGAAAAAATAAACACAATTGAGTTTGCTGTATATCATATATATACTGAACAAAAATATAACTGCAACATGCAACAATTCTGATGATTTTACTGAGTTACAGTTTAAATAAGGAAATCAGTCAATTGAAATAAATTCATTAGGACCTAATCAATGGATTTCACGTGACGGGGCAGGTGCCCACCCACACATAGGCCCACCCTCCATTTTGCTCTACAACCTCCACAAGTGCCAGAGCCGAACTGCCAACTGTCTGTAGCGTCCGAACCATTTGGGCTACACACTAACCTCTCTGTGCAAAGGTGAGACTCTCATACACTTGTACATGTCAGTTGTTTTGCTCTAGGATGCCCACAGGCCTCACAAGACTCGTCTGAAGGTCCCCCGGTACCAGTATATATGTAAACTGTTTAATGCCCCAAAATATGGGGTTAAATACATGTAAAAAAAAAAAAATGAAAATCCTGAACTTTCTTATATCTCTCAGATATAGGAGAGACACTTCAGAACAAACTTCCTTTTGATATGTTTTTAGGAAAATCTGTTCCATGTAGTGAATCTGTTATTCAATGTGTTTATTGTGGGCTAATAGCAGTGATTCATTTTCCTGAGATATTAACTATTATTTTTATAAGGATATTCAACTGTCATCAGCACTGCAGACTTATTCTCTATATTTCTCTCTGTGTGTCTTTCTCTCTGTCTCTCTCTCTTTGTGTCCCTCTCTCTCCGTCTCTCTTCCTCTTTCTCGCTCTCTCTCTGTGAGGTGGGTGGTGGTGATGATGGGGGATCGAGGGAGAGAATGTGAGATGGTGAAAGATATAAGAAAGAGAGAGAGAGAGAGAGCGAGGGAAAGAAAGAAAGAGAGAGTCAGAGAAGGGGAGTGGTTTTAGGGTGAAAAAGTCAAATATAGCTAGTGGGTGGAACAACAGATTTGAAAAAAGAGAAATGGAAAAGGGAGGACAGAGAAGGAGAGAGATTAGAGAGACGAAAGATAAATCAACACCAAAACATTTCAACAGTGCCAACTTCCAACTCCCCAAACAACTCCTCTCTGTCATCCTTCTCTCCTCCTCGTCCTGTCTTCTCTCCTCTTCTCTTCTCTCCTCTCTTCGCCCTTGAGAAAGTTCTGGCTTTGTTTTCAATCATCACCATTATCTAGCAGACTGGTGTGTGTGCGTGCGTGTGCGTGTGCGTATTTGTTTGTGAGTGCATGCATGTGTGTGTGTGTCAGTGTGTGTACATGAGATTGGGCAGGACTGAATGTCAGTGAGCATAACAACGAATAACAAACATTCAGGCACTTCCTCTGGCAACTACAACTGGATCTGAAGGACCGCTGTAGTTCATTGGCTACCTTTCCGAACTTCTCTTGGTTACCTGACGACTTGATTATTGATCTAGACACACTGAGCTGGCACAAGCACATCCCTTTATTCTATATAGTTGTACAACTCCCCAGTGGGCAAAGCTTATTGTAATGTAGTTACAACGTTGTGACCAATTTACGACCTGTTGCAGTCTGCTTGGAATAATGGCAGTTATTCTGTTATTATCCCATTTATAAGAGAATATTCCAGTTATCTCAGTTATTCCAGAATATTCCAGACAGTTATTCCAGTTTCAACCAGTTTTGCCTGCTGGACATGACCGCATATGACATCATATGACCATGACCTTTGACCTTATATGGCTTTAGAATGGCTGCAGTGCTGAAGATGGGCTTGGCTGGCATCACCAATGCAATGTCAGCCTTCTAGAATGTCAGAATGTTGTTTCCCTTTGACTGACAGATGGACTGGGGAAAGTTCCAAGATTCCCAGAGGTTAGAGAGGGAAGGATGGAGGTAGATTGGGATAGAGGGAGGAAGGGGAGAGAGAGAGAGGAGGATGGGAGGGTAATGGAATGATATCTGTATATTCTTAGAAATAAAGGTGCTATCTAGAACCTAAAAAAGGGTTATTTGGCTGTCCCCCACAGGAGAACCCTTTGAAGAACCATTTTTTGTTCCTGGAACCAAAAAGGGTTCTCCTATGGGGACAGCCGAAGAACCCTTTTGGGAACCCTTTTTTTAAGTGTACGGTAACATACAAAACATATTCGTTTCTGTAATAGGTCTGTGTGTAGCTGGTGCAGAGGAGTCAGGCGCAGGACAGCAGAGATGAGTAATACACATCATTTTACTCAAGACTTACAAATACAAGTCGATAATACCTAGCCCACAATATGGACCGTAAATACAACAAACAATCACTCACAAACAAACATGGGGGAACAGAGGGTTAAATAATGAACAAGTAATTGGGGGAATGAAACCAGGTGTGTAAGACAAGGACAAAACAAATGGAAAATGAAAAGTGGATCGGCGAAAGCATCCGAGCGAGCGAAACAACGCCCCTCTGTCTCTCTACGTGAAGGCTGATACTGTCTGGTCCAAATGAATATGACATTGTTGCCCCCTGTAGCATTGAATGCAAGGGAAGCCAGCGAGCATTTGGCCTCCCTTGACAAGAAAAGTATAACAAATTTGCCAACGAGATTTTAGCTAAACTGAGCGAGCTCAATTGTGAATTTTCCCGGCGAAAAGATGTCAATGGAAGCCAGCTTTGATTTGGCATCTCTCCTATCAAATTGCTTTATGAGCATATGTCATTAAGAGAAACAACTTGAATTGTTTTGTCTCATTGTGTTGTTGTCCTCCGGTAGGTAGCTAGCTATCTAAAATTGTCCCTTTCCTAAATTAGTCATGGATGGAGATAGAGATTTGGACTTGTGGTTGTACGTAATTCTCCGTACTGGCCAATGATTATAACGAGCATATCGGACTGCTTTTCTCCACTAATTCACCAGATTCCTGCCGTAAGCTCTGGACCATTACTCCAGAGTGGCCCAGCCCCGAAGCTAGCCTTGAGACAGGCCTATCTCCCGGCCTGCTCAGTGGACCCTATGATCACTCGGCTACACAGCTGATGCCTCCCGGATTCTTCACTAACACGACTAGAAGCCACTACTTCACCGGATTACTGTCGTAAGCTCTGGACCTTTGCATCGGATCATTTCAGCTAGCTATAGTGGCTAACGCCCTTGGCCCGAAGCTAGCACCAGTTAGCCTAGAGTCATTCGGATCTCCCAGCTAGCAAACAAAATCACTCCAGCTACAATACCTATTTTGCCAATTGGCCTGGACCCTTTGTCGACACGGAGCCCCGGCGATCCATCACGACAGGTCTGCCGACGTAATTCCATGAGATGTGCCCTTAACCGGCCTTTGTCGGACCTCGGTGAAGACGCTTCTGCTAACCCCGGTCTGCTAACTTTAGGAACACCGTGACCCCTGCTTGCTAGCGTAGTAACGACTACCTAACGGCTCCCCTGTTTCATCTATTGCTGTTCACTGGACCCTATGATCACCTGGCTATATAGCTGATGCCTGCTGGACTGTTCATTAATCGCGGTACTCCATTTTTGTTTATTTTGTTTATCTGTCGGCCCCAGCATCGAACTCAGGCCCTGTGTGTAGTCAACTGACCCCCTCTACCCATTCATCGCCATTTTACCTGTTGTTGTTGTTATCTTGGCTGATTAGCTGTTGTTGTCTTACCCGTTGTTGTCTTAGCTAGCTCTCCCAATCAACACCTGTGATTGCTTTATGCCTCACTTTATGTCTCTCTCTAATGTCAATATGCCTTGTATACTGTTGTTTAGGGTAGTTATCACTGTTTTATTTTACTGCGGAGCCCCTAGCCCCACTCAACATACCTCAGATACCTCTTTTGTCCCCACTCCCACAGATGCGGTGACCTCACCTAGCATAACTAGTGCCTCCAGATAATGCAACCTCTCTTATCGTCACTCAATGCCTAGGTTTACCTCCAGTGTACCCGCACCCCACCATACCCCTGTCTGTACATTATGCCGTGAATCTATTCTATCATGCCCAGAAATCTGCTCCTCTTAATCTCTGCCCCAACGCAGTAGATGACCAGTTTTGATAGCCTTTAACCGTACCCTCATCCTACTCCTCCTCTGTTCCTCGGGTGATCTAGAGGTTAACCCAGGCCCTGTGTGTCCCCAGTTGCTCTCATTTGTTGACTTCTGTAACCATAAAAGCATTGGTTTCATGCATGTTAACATCAGAAGCTTCCCCCTAAGTTTGTTTTACTCACTGCTTTAGCACACTCCACCAACCCTGATGTCCTTGCAGTGTCTGAATCCTGGCTTAGGAAGGCCACCAAAAATTCTGAGATTTCCATCCCCAGCCAGAACATTTTCTGCCAAGATAGAACTGCCAAAGGTGATGGAGTTGCAATCTACTGCAGAGATAGCCTGCAAAGGTCTGTTATACTTTCCAGGTCTAAGCCAAAACAGTTCAAGCATCTAATTTTAAACTTAATCTCTCCAGAAATAAGTCTCTCACTGTTGTCGCCTGTTATAGACCCCCCTCAGCTCCCAGCTGTGCCATGGACACCATATGTGAATTGATTGCCTCCCATCTATCTTCAGAGTCCGTTCTGTTAGGTGACCTAAACTGGGATATGCTTAAAACCTCTTAGGGATCCCTTACGGCTAGGATCCCATTAACGGGATCGATTTGACAACATCCGGTAAACTGCAGAGTGCAAAATTGAAAAATACTAAATTCGTAATATTAAACATTCATGAAGATACAAGTGTCTTACATCATTTAAAAGCTTAACTTCTTGTTAATCCAGCCGCTTTCTCAGATTTCAAAAAGGCTTTACGGCAAAAGCATACCATGCGATTATCTGAGGACAGCACCCCGCATACAAAAACATGAAAAACATTTTCCAGCAAAGCATCACGAAAGTCAGAAATAGCGATAAAATAAATTGCTTACCTCTGAAGATCTTCATCTTTTTGCAATCCCAAAGGTCTCAGTTACACAATTAATGGTTGTTTTGTTTGATAAAGTCCTTCTTTATATCCCAAAAATGTCAGTTTATTTGGCGCGTTTGATTCAGAAATACACCGGTTCCAACTCGCCCAACATGCCTACAAAGGATCTAATAAGTTACCTGTAAACTTTCAAACGTTTCTAATCCAACCTCAGGTACCCTAATATGTAAATAATCACTAAAATTTAAGACGGAATAAACTGTTTCCAATACCAGAGAAAAACAACGAGGAGCGCGCTCTCATTCACGCGCACCAAAAGACTAGAGTCCACCTGAGTACCACTTAGAAAGAATACGACTACTTCTTCATTTAAAAAAAAAAACATTGAACAATTTCTAAAGACTGTTGACATCTAGTGGAAGCCATATGAACTGCAATCTGGGTCCTAATAATTATGCTTTCCCATAGAATAGCATTGGAAAATCCAATGACCTAAAAACAAAGAATTCCTGGGTGGATTGTGCCAAATCAGTTCTGTTATACTCACAGACATTATTTTAACAGTTATAGAAACTTTTTAGTGTTTTCTATCCAATACTACCATGCATATGCATATCCTAGCTTCTGGGCCCGAGTAACAGGCAGTTTACTTTGGGCACCTCAGTCATCCAAACTTCCGAATACTGCCCCCTAGCCTTAAGAAGTTTTAACACCCTGGCCGTCCTACAATCTAAATTAGATGCCCTCAGTCTCACACAAATTATCAAGGAACCTACCAGATACAACCCTAAATCTGTAAACATGGGCACCCTCATAGATATTATCCTGACCAACTTGCCCTACAAATACACCTCTGCTGTTTTCAATCAGGATCTCGGCGATCACTGCCTCATTGCCTGCATCCGTTATGGGTCCGCGGTCAAACGACCACCCCTCATCACTGTGAAACACTCCCTAAAACACTTCTGTGAGCAGGCCTTTCTAAGCGACCCGGCCAGGGTATCCTGGAAGGATATTGACCTCATCCCATCAGTAGAGGATGCCTGGTTGTTCTTTAAAAGTAATTTCCTCCCCATCTTAAATAAGCATGCCCCTTTCAAATAATGTAGAACTAAGAACAGATATAGCCCTTGGTTCACTCCAGACCTGACTGCCCGTGACCAGGACAAAAACATCCTGTGGCGTGTATTGCACTAGCAAACAGGTTTTTACTTGATATGAGTTTGTTCTGCCGCTCACATCTGACAAGCAGACAAATTGCCCCATTCTTTGTCCCTAACAGTCAGACACACACATGACAGATATTCAAGTCTCCCCGCCCAGCGCCCACAATCAGGGAACATGGCATGCAAGTAAGACGAGTGCGCTCTTTGGGGCGGGGGAGGAGACATTGTCAAGAGCTTATAAAATGATTTAGTTTAATGTGCAATTCGTTACATTTAAAATGAAAATGAAAATTGAGAAGAGACTCAAAATAAAATATAAAAGTAATTCATAAAATGCCCTTATACCGGGAGGGCAAAAGGGCAGGTTCTTGGACACTGGTTGAGCCATATCTGTGCTCATGCCTGCACACACACACACACACACACACACACGCATTCATATTTAACATTAGAAGCACAGAGAGCGTCATGTTGAAGTAAATGTTTTATTACTCTGACATTTTCAAAGTCATGTCCCCCTTCCCCTCCATAACTTGTACTAAATAAGTGTATTTAACACACATATGTTGTTAGAATTTAGATATCATGAACAGAATTTGTGTTATAAGCAATTTTTGAGGACATGTAATAACCAAGACCTGCCAAAATGAAATTATAATGGATTTTTTGCTGCTGGATTTAACTTCTTGTATTGTTTTTAGTGTTTTTACATTTGTACATATAGCCTACATTAACATAATATGTTCTTTTAAAAAAGTACATGTATATTATAATGTTACCTAAGACCTTCATAAAGACATCCAAATAATACTTTTTTCGATCGAATATATAAAATTGTATTTATTAGACTGTTAGAATGTTGATGTCCAAAAGACGAGTCCTTAGTTTCAAGGTGTTAAAACCTTCTTGTGAAAGTAATTAGTCACACCTCATGAGAAAGAGATGAAGGTAGAAGAAAAAAAGGGAGGGAGGTAGAGAAAAAGGACGGGGGTCAGGGAGATTCTATATTTTAATCTTACTTTAACAATCGTGAGCACTGGAGCAAGAGGCACGCATAGGGAGTGAGAGAGAAGAAAGAGAGAGAAAAGGGGTGAGTGAGACAGAGATAGAGTTCAAGTTAAATTACCACCCTCATTACCGTTGACTTCTCCAACGCGTTTGACAATATCGACCACACCATCAGCACTGAGCACATAATCCAACTGGGTGTCAGACATGCCTTCACTGCATGGCTCTGCAGTTTTGTAACTGGCTGCAAACAGCAGCTACCAAGACAGCCTCTTAGACTGGCAGGTGCTAACGGGAGGTGTGGCTCAAGGAATTCTTCTAGGCCCTCTCATCTTCCTAGCAGTCATTGACCGTGCAGCCCTGGATAGACAGTACAGTATTACAAAAAAAGGTGTTATCTAGAACCAATAAGGCTTCTTCGACTCTCCCCATAGGAGAACCCTTTGAAGAACCCTTTTTGGTTCCATCTCAATTTGGTTGAGGTCAGGGAATGTGGAGGCCAGGTCATCTGATGTAGCACTCCATCACTCTCCTTCATGGTCAAATAGCCCTTAAACAGCCTGGAGGTCTGTTGGGTCATTGTCCTGTTGAAAAACTAATTTATAGTCCCTCTAAGCCCAAACCAGACGGGATGGTGTATCGTTGCAGAATGCTGTGGTAGCCATGCTGGTTCAGTGTGTCTTGAATTCTAAATAAATCACAGACAGTGTCACCAGCAAAGTATCCCCACACCATAACACCTCCTCCTCCATGCTTTACGGTGGGAAATACACATGTGGGGATCATCCGTTCATCCACACCGCGACTCACAAAGACACGGCGGTCGCAACCAAAAATCTCAAATTTGGACTCCAGACCAAATTCATACAGTCTCCTCTGAACAGTTGATTTTGGGGTCACTTAGAAATGTCCTTGTTTTTTAAAGGAAAACACATTTTTTGTTCATTAAAATAACAACAAATTGATCAGAAATAATATGGAATATCTACGTAGGCGTACAGAGGCCCATTATCAGCAATCACTCCTGTGTTCCAATGGCACGTTGTGTTAGCTAATCTAAGTGTATCATTTTAAAAGACTAATTGATCATTAGAAAACTCTTTTGCAAATATGTTAGGACAGCTGAAAACTGTTGTCCTGTTTAAAGAAGCAATCAAACTGGCCTTCTTTAGACTAGTTGAGTATCTGGAGCATCAGCATTTGTGGGTTCGATTACAGGCTCAAAATGGCCAGAAACAAAAACTATCTTCTGAAACTCGTCAGTCTATTCTTGTTCTGAGAAATGAAGGCTATTCCAGAAACTGAAACTGAAGATCTCGTACAACGCTATGTACTACTACCTTCACAGAGCAGCGCAATCTGGCTTTAACCAGAATAGAAAGAGGAGTGGGAGGCCCCGGTGCACAACTGAGCAAGAGGACAAGTACATTAGAGTGTCAAGTTTGAGAAACAGACGCCTCACAAGTCCTCAACTGGCAGCTTCATTAAATAGCACCCGCAAAACACCAGTCTCAACGTCAACAGTGAAGAGGCAACTCCGGGATGCTGGCCTTCTAGGCAGAGTTGCAAAGAAAAAGCTATATCTCTGATTGGCCAAAAAAGAAAAGATTAAGATGGGCAAAATAACACAGACACCGGACAGAGGAACTCTGTCTGGAAGACCAGCATCCCGGAGTCACCTCTTCACTGTTGACGTTGAGACTGGTATTTTGCGGGTACTATTTTGCGGGTACTATTTGGATCCAACCACCGTGTCTTTGTGAGATGCATAGTAGGTGAATGGATGATCTCCGGCATGTGTGGTTCCCACCGTGAAGTATGGAGGAGGTGTGATGTTGTGGGGGTGCTTTGCTTGTGACACTGTCATTGATTTATTTAGAATTCAAGGCACACTTAACCAACATGGCTACCACAGCATACTATACGCCATCCCATCTGGTTTGTGATTTGTTTTTCAACAGGACAATGACCCCAAACACACCTCCCGGCTGTGTAAGGGCTATTTGACTAAGGAGAGTGATGGAGTGCTGCATCAGTTGACCTGGTCTCCACAATCTCCCAACCTCAACCCAATTGAGATGGTTTCAGAGTGAAGGAAAAGCAGCCAACAAGTGCTCAGCATATGTGGGACGTTTGGAAAAACATTCCTCATGAAGCTGGTTGATAGAATGCCAAGAGTGTGCAAAGCTGTTTTCAAGGGGGGCTACTTTGAAGAATCTAAAATATATTTTGATTTGTTTAACACTGTTTTGGTTACTACATGATTCCATATGTGTTATTTCATAGTTTTGATGTCTTCACTGTTATTCTACAATGTTGAAAATAGTAAAAATAAAGAAAAACCATTAAATGTGTAGGTTTGTCCAAACTTTTGACTGGTACTGTGTATATATATACTGCTCAAAAAAATAAAGGGAACACTTAAACAACACAATGTAACTCCAGGTCAATCACACTTCTGTGAAATCAAACTGTCCACTTAGGAGGCAACACTGATTGACAATAAATTTCACATGCTGTTGTGAAAATGGAATAGACAACAGGTGGAAATTATAGGCAATAAGCAAGACACCTCCAATAAAGGAGTGGTTCTGCAGGTGGAGACCACAGACCACTTCTCACTTCCTATGCTTCCTGGCTGATGTTTTGGTCACTTTTGAATGCTGGCGGTGCTTTCACTCTAGTGGTAGCATGAGACGGAGTCTACAACCCACACAAGTGGCTCAGGTAGTGCAGCTCATCCAGGATGGCACATCAATGCGAGCTGTGGCAAGAAGGTTTGCTGTGTCTGTCAGTGTAGTGTCCAGAGCATGGAGGCGCTACCAGGAGACAGGCCAGTACATCAGGAGACGTGGAGGAGGCCGTAGGAGGGCAACAACCCAGCAGCAGGACCGCTACCTCCGCCTTTGTGCAAGGAGGAGCAGGAGAAGCATTGCCAGAGCCCTGCAAAATGACCTCCAGCAGGCCACAAATGTGCATGTGTCTGCTCAAACGGTCAGAAACAGACTCCATGAGGGTGGTATGAGGGCCCGACGTCCACAGGTGGGGGTTGTGCTTACAGCCCAACACCGTGCAGGACGTTTGGCATTTGCCAGAGAACACTAAGATTGGCAAATTCGCCACTGGCGCCCTGTGCTCTTCACAGGTGAAAGCAGGTTCACACTGAGCATGTGACAGACGTGACAGAGTCTGGAGACGCCGTGGAGAACGTTCTGCTGCCTGCAACATCCTCCAGCATGACCGGTTTGGCGGTGGGTCAGTCATGGTCTGGGGTGGCATTTCTTTGGGGGGCCGCACAGCCCTCCATGTGCTCGCCAGAGGTAGCCTGACTGCCATTAGGTACCGAGATGAGATCCTCAGACCCCTTGTGAGACCATATGCTGGTGCGGTTGGCCCTGGGTTCCTCCTAATGCAAGACAATGCTAGACCTCGTGTGGCTGGAGTGTGTCAGCAGTTCCTGCAAGAGGAAGGCATTGATGCTATGGACTGGCCCGCCCGTTCCCCAGACCTGAATCCAATTGAGCACATCTGGGACATCATGTCTCGCTCCATCCACCAACGCCACGTTGCATGCTTTAGTCCAGGTCTGGGAGGAGATCCCTCAGGAGACCATCCGCCACCTCATCAGGAGCATGCCCAGGCATTGTAGGGAGGTCATACAGGCACGTGGAGGCCACACACACTACTGAGCCTCATTTTGACTTGTTTTAAGGACATTACATCAAAGTTGGATCAGCCTGTAGTGTGGTTTTCCACTTTCATTTTGCGTGTGACTCCAAATCCAGACCTCCATGGGTTGATAAATTTGATTTCCATTGATTATTTTTGTGTGATTTTGTTGTCAGCATATTCAACTATGTAAAGAAAAAAGTATTTAGTAAGATTATTTCACTGTAAAGCCTCAAAACATGGTTAAAACGATCATTTTTATACAATGGATGGTCAGTCCTTGCATTCATAACTCTGTCTATACATTTTAGTGGTTACATTTCTCCAGCCCCATTGCAGCTTTTTACCAAAACAGTGTCCACTTTGTTATTGTTTCAACTGCTGATTGCCGCTTTCAGGTGGTGTTACTTTGGCAGATAATGTTACCCATCTTAAGTGTTTTTTTATCATTAACTAAATGTATGGTGTTTTTGGTTTACGGGTATATGGACCATTGTGACATTGTTATGCGGCTTGCAAGTTATAAAACGAACTAACAAATATTTTATATTTGGCAATTCTGAGTAATTACTGCTTCAGTAAGGAATACTATACATGTATTCGGTGACTTTGACTATAGAAACTTGTTGACGGTATGATCAACAAATTGTTTATGGTACTGGTAAATATTTCCAATAGATGGCAGCACAAGACCACGACTAACATTTCTGAAGATCAGTTCACAGTGGATACACCTTTACCCCCCTTCCCTTAACCCTTGAATGCTTTTTTCTGTCCCTTTCCACACTGCTAACGCAAGAGGAAGGACTGAAACATAATTTTAGCATAATACTGTGAATTACTATAATGAGGATTCATGTTTATTATTACCTGTTTTTATGCTCATGTTTTGAAATTATACTTGATAACTATTTCAATAACGATTATCAATATTTCTGAACATTAATTCAGTCACTTCTGGTCGAGAAAAATGTATTTTCCTAGTACATTCATTGTCAAATTCATCAACCAGCATCAAGCCGCTCTGCCTTCTTTGGTCTTTTATATTCCGAGGCTGTTTACTCTCACTGTCATATGAGATATTAAGATACATTTTATAATGCATATGTACTAGGGTTGAGGTTAGCACATCTGACTGGTGGTTTTTTGGGACAGGGTTCAATACCTGCTATAGTTATTATTTTTTCCTCTTTCTTTCTTTATATATATATATATATACAGCAATTAAAAGTCTTACGCTTCCATCAATTGGAAATATTTAGCAATTATAAGTTATTAATTCACACAAATATATTGGTGAGGCAGTTACGAATTAAAGTGTATTTTTCTTATTAATTCCTGAGATCAGTCTCAAACCTGCACCACCTATCCCATGCCAATTGCTGGACTTTCACATAAAGGTTACTAGGTCACGCCCAGTTCCAACCACATTTGAAAAATAAAACAAATGTGGTTTGTTTATCAAGTTAGGGGTTAGGGTTAAGTCTAAAATAGGTTATATGTAGGGTTGGGGTTTCTGTATAGCACTTTGTGACATCTGCTGATGTAAAAAGGGCTTTGTAAATATATTTGATTGATTGTTAGGTTTAGGGTTTTTAAGGCAAAAAACAGTATGGCTTTATAGCTCTCTTGCGCTTCCCTGTGGCCTTCTGGGGGTACTACATACCTCATACGCCACACTTGCTAAACTCATAATCTGAGGTAGCAACTGCGTCAGATCTAAAAATCAATGAGCTAGACCTATCCATTTGGTTTACTACTCCATGAACCTGCGCAGCATTCGCTCAATTCAATGCCTACGAACGAACAGATTGACGCATATCAAATTACCTAGCAGCTATTTAGAAGCAACAAATTGTAAAAAAAGGTTATTTCTTAATAATAAAATGTCTTCAGGCTGTTTAAATCGGCCAAATCTTGAAAAAGAGGACAGGGACATGCGTTTTGTTTAGGATTTACACCTTTTTCTGAAAAGGAAATATGGTTACCATGACCAGAAAATGTTAAATGTTTGATGGCTATGCGCCAGCAATCGCAAGCACTGTGGGTACCACAACGTGTACCCAGGTGAACATTGAGCCTGCGCACCAAGTAGCAGTAGCAGTAGCAGTAGCAGTAGCAGTAAGCAGTATCAATAATAAGTTACCTGAGGTAAGCCTACAAGGTTAATGCGGACAGTTCTCATTGCCAACAATAGCAAAGCTGGCATTGTGACGCGGAACAATAGGCTGAGAATCGACCAGGCTGAGAATCGATTAGGCTGAGAAAACGCCATTTTTTTCACGATTAGTTCAAAACTGCGGCAAGCAGATGGGAGAGATGGTAATATTATGAAACTGGGCTACATGGTGGATGAAATGAACTAGTTTTTATCAGAAAAAAGAGTAAAAATGTAATGTGTCCAGCCTACTAGCTAGCCATACAGACAACCAGCTAACTAGCCACCAGCTAACTAGCCACTACTGACTCTGAAAAACACCAAAAGAAAGATACCCAGGGCCCCTGCTCATCTGTGTGAACATGCTTTAGGCATGCTGCAAGGAGGCATGAGGACCGCAGATGTGGCCAGGGCAAGAAATTGCCATGTCCGTACTCTGAGACGCCTAAGACAGCACTACAGGGAGACAGGATGGACAGCTGATCATCCTCGCAGTGGCAGACCATGTGTAACAACACCTGCACAGAATCGGTACATCCGAACATCACACCTGCGGGACAGGTACAGGATGGTAACAACAACTGCCCGAGTTACATCAGAAATGCACAATCCCTCCATCAGTGCTCAGACTGTCCGCAATAGACTGAGAGAGGCTGGACTGAGGGCTTGTAGGCCTGTTGTAAGGCAGATCCTCACCAGACATCACCGGGAAAACAACGTCGCCTATGGGCATAAACCCACTGTCGCTGGATCAGACAGGACTGGAAAAAAGTGCTCTTCACTGACGAATCGCGGTTTTGTCTCACCAGGGGTGATGGTCGGATTCGCGTCTACCGTCGAAGGAATGAGCGTTACACCGAGGCCTGTACTCTGGAGCGGGATCGATTTGGAGGTGGAGGGTCCGTCATGGTCTGGGGCGGTGTGTCACAGCATCATCGGACTGAGCTTGTTGTCATTGCAGGCAATCTCAACGTTGTGCATTATAGGGAAGACATCCTCCTCCCTCATGTGGTACCCTTCCTGCAGGCTCATCCTGACATGACCCTCCAGCATGACAATGCCACCAGCCATACTGCTTGTTCTGTGCGTGATTTCCTGCAAGACAGGAATGTGTTCTGCCATGGCCAGCAAACAGCCCGGATCTCAATCCCATTGAGCACGTCTGGGACCTGTTGGATCAGAGGGTGAGGGCTTGGGCCATTCCCCCCAGAGAAATGTCTGGGAACTTGCAGGTGCCTTGGTGGAATAGTGGGGTAACATCTCACAGCAAGAACTGGCAAATCTAGTGCAGTCCATGAGGAGGAGATGATCTGCAGTACTTAATGCAGCTGGTGGCCACACCAGAAACTGACTGTTACTTTTGATTTTGACCTCCCCTCCCCTTTGTTCAGTGGCACGAGATTCAACAACTGAGACATAAACTGAACAAGTTCCACAGACATGTGACTAATAGAAATGGAATTATATTTCTGTTTGTCACATGTCTGTAGAACTTGTTCAGTTTATGCCTCAGTTGTTGAATCTTGTTATGGTCATCCAAATATTTACACATGTTAAGTTTGCTGAAAATAAACGCAGTTGACAGTGAGAGGACGTGTCTTTTTTTGCTGAGTTTATATGGTCTGATATACCACAGCGTTCAGCCAATCAGCATTCAGGGCTCGAATCAGGTTTGTAAATGAGAATAAATCTCCTTTGCACATGTTCATAACTATAGACAAATCCGTTAGGAGAATTTGAGTGATGAAAGTTGGACAGAGGATCTCGAAATCTCTGAGCAAAAAAACGAATGTTATGGCTATTTTCTGTTATGTGTCAAATGTTAAGACTACAAATGACCCATTTGCGAGATTGACTTGTCATTTCAATAGGCATAGGCTAAATACAAAAAGCTGGGTTTATGATTGTAATTCAATTTTGCTATGGTTTACTTCGATAAAGCCAGGTATCCTATAACCCGTGATTGGCCTACATCTCTTTTTCAGATAATCTACAGTAGCCTAGACAAGATGTAGGCAAGATGTAAACTGAACGATTTAGCAGCTTGCTTAGTTCAAATTAAGAGACTAATTTATTCAACATGAATAGCGATTAAGAGGTAAGAAGTGTTTGTGTTTCCCAATAGCCTCAGGCTACTGAGGATCAGGTCATAATTTCAATCACTGAATTAAATATTAATAATATGTATATGAACTGATTATGCTTGTCAACCACAGTCAATGTTTATTTTTTGGAATTTGTTTGTTGCCTAGTCTGACTACTGTTACCGTCAATCTAATGCGTTCTAACAACTGATCGGCAATTGCGAAAGGGCTTTGATAATTTCCAATTAAATTAACTAAACATGTCCATTAACAATTGCATAATAACACAAGGTTACAACAACAACAAACTGAAGTTACAGGCTATTTAAAATATATATATATTTAATTGCCTATTAAAGCAAGCCAAATGAAACTAGTTCAGACAGGACAAACCGTTCAGTAAGGGAGAGGAATGGTTAAAAAACAAATCTCACTTAAAAGGAATGTTTTTGATTATGGGGGAGGGGAGAGCTTAAGGGAAGGATAGAAGGAAGGAGAGGTTGTAGCCTTGTGTTATTATACAAATATGAATGGACATGTTTAGTTAATTGGAAATTATTGGTTTGCCAGCTCCAGCTACGCTACACAAGTGGCACAAATTGATTTGCAATGAATCCAGTGATATTATAATTTCAGCAAATGTATTGTATCGAATGGTAGAATAATGAGACTCGAAATTGAGCTCAGGTACATCCTGTTTCCATTGGTCATCCTTGAGATGTTTCTACAACTTGATAGGTGTCCACCTGTGTTAAATTCAATTGATTTGACATGATTTGGAAAGGCACACACCTGTCTATATAAAGTTGACAGTGCATGTCAGAACAAAACCCAAGCCATGAGGTCGAAGGAATTGTCCATAGAGCTCCAAGACAGGATTGTGTCGAGGTACAGATCTGGGGCAGGGTACCAAACAATTTCAGCAGCATTGAAGTTCCCCAAAACACAGTGGCCTCCATCATTCTTAAATAGAAGAAGTTTGTAACCACCAAGACTCTTCAAAGAGCTGGCCGCCCGGCCAAACTGAGCAATCGGGGGAGAAGGACCTTCGCCAGGGAGGTGACCAAGAACCCACTGGTTACTCTGACAGAGCTCCAGAGTTCCTCTGTGGAGATGAGAGAACCTTCCAGATGGACAACCATCTCTGCAGCACTCCACCAATTAGGCCTTTATGGTAGAGTGGCCAGATGGAAGCCACTCCTCAGTACAAGGCACATGACAGCCCGGTTGGAGTTTGCCAAAAAGCACCTAAAGGACTCTCAGACCATGAGAAACAAGATTCTCTGGTCTGATGGAACCTTAATTAAACTCTTTGCCTGAATGCCAAGCTTCACGTCTGGAGGAAACCTGCCACCATCCCTACGGTGAAGCTTGGTGGTGGCAGCATCATGATGTGGGGATGTTTTTCAGCGCAGGGACTGCAAGACTAGTCAGGATTGAGGGAAAAATGAATGGAGCAAAGTACAGAGAGATCATTGATAGAAATCTACTCTAGAGCACTCAAGACCTCAGACTGGGGTGAAGGTTCACCTTCCAACAGTACAACAAACCTAAGCAGACAGCCAAGAGGATGGGATGTCCTTGCGTGGTCTCTGAATGTCCTTGAGTGGCCCAGCCAGAGCCTGGACTTGAACCCAATCGAACATCTCTGGAGAGACCTGAAAATAGCTGTGCAGCAACGCTCCCCATCCAACCTGACAAAGCTTGAGAGGATCTGCAGAGAAGAATGGTAGAAACTCCCCAAATACAGGTGTGCCAAGCTTGTAGCGTCATACCCAAGAAGACTTGAGGATGTAATCTCTGCCAAAGGTGTTTCAACAAAGTACTGAGTAAAGGGTCTGAATACTTGTGTAAATGCAATATTTAAATGTTTTGGTCTGTCATTATGAGCTATTGTGTGTAGACAGATGAGAAAAAGAAACGTAATCTATTTTAAAATAAGGCTGTAACGTAACAAAATGTGGAAAATGTTAAGGGGTCTGAATACTTTCCGAATGACTGTACATTAATAGGCTACTTGATGGCCAATGGAGGCACATGTATCATTCTTCACATTTAGCCTAATGTCAGTTTCATTGAGGACTTTTCCCCATAAAAGGAACCACAGGAGGGAGTTCTTCCATTTCAAATTTCCATTAGTGTAGCCCCCAAGACCCAAGAACTGAGCATGCATAAAGCTCATAATGCTTGATACCGTTTCTTTAAGCAATCAACATTAGAATGCAGTTTAAACCAGCTCAGAGCAAATGTATGTAGTGCGCCCATAGTTTTTTCCCCAGTGCTTTGTCTCCATTATGTCATGATGTGCATCAGTTCTAACATATTCATATGTTTTATGGAAAATGGGTTGGAAAATGGGTTGGATAAATAGCCTACCTACAACTGGTAAAAAGTTGTCACAACGTGCGTTTGCTGCTCTCTCCTCTCGCTCACCTGACTCAACTAATAGATGTAGTTCTCTCTCACACATACCCTCCGGCCCTTACCACTACTCACTCAGCAACAGCCTGCCTCACTGTCTGACAGTCAGCAGCAGTCACAGTGAAATATATATATTTTTAAGAGAAATGCCATGGCGGCCACGTTGCAACTTAGAAATAGCCCCAAAAAAAACAACCCACAACAAATACATTTTCACCCGCAACATTGTTTTCAAAGTAGCCCAATTTTTCCAGAAAACTGCTAACATGGCAACTGTAGCCAGATAACAAGACACTTCTTTTGTCATGTTTCTACCGATGCAATTTATTTGGAAACCGTCCCAGCTTCATAACTAATCAGCTAACATTGGCGAGCTCTGTAGTTAGTCTGTCAGGCAAGAAAGCAAGAGTTGATTGGGAGAGGGAGCGAGAGAGAGAGAGAGGGGGAGAGAGAGAGACGAATGGGAGGCGTGTAACTGTTTCACACAATTTATTATGGAAAACCCTTATTAGGAAGAGAGTATGTGTATAGAAGAGAGAGACAGTGGGAGAGATAGAGATTATGTTCCTTGTGACCGACCGGCTCGAATCGGTCTTATCTAGTAAAATTGAAAGTGTTTCTTACATTGGATAAAAGTACAGACTCAGAGCTAGGAGATGGTATATCATACACTACAGCTGATGAACAATGGGGAAGTAACTCTGCTTTGAAAATTGATAAACTTGTAACCTCACTTTTGAGAAAATTACCCTTGAGTATTTGGTACACCTACTGGAGAGCTGCTCTTTGTCTACACCCATTCAGCATTGTTCACACCCTGCTTTAGCACCACCCATCTCTTTAAGGATTCACATGTGAGGCCATGTACTTAACAACCAAAGATTTCAAGACTAAAGGCTGGTTTATACTACGAGTGTGTTCGTCAATGTAATCTGGAGTGCCAGAAAATAATGAAGGAAAATATATTTAAAAAATATATATATACAGTACCAGTTAGAACTTTAGACACAACTACTCATTCCTGGGTTTTTCTTTATATTTACTATTTTCTACATTGTAGAATAATAGTGAAGACATGAAAACGATGAAATAACACATATGGAATCATGCATCAACCAAAAACGTTTTAAACAAATCAAAATATATTTTATATTTGAGATTCTTCAAAGTAGCCACACTTAGCCTTGATGACATCTTTGCACACTCTTGGCATAAAATAAACAAATAAAATCGCAAAAGGCCACACATTTTGCTGCGATAATTACGAACTGTGGTATTCACCTAACAGATACCGGAGCTTATCAATATTTGATTTGTTTTCTGTCCAGACGCTGTCCTTGTTTTGTTTCATGTCTGTTATTTATTAAATATTCACTCCCTGTACTTGCTTCTCGTCTTCCAGTGTCTGTCCTTACATTATACTCGTGTCGAAAAGGCAAGGGGTCTGAAGTGGTCAAGAGTGGTCAAGAGTTGAATTTCCACAAGTTAGACAGTAGTACACAGCGTTGTACGAGATATTCAGTTTCTTGGCAATTTCTCACATAGAATAGCCTTAATTTCTCAGAACAAGAATAGACTGACGAGTTTCAGAAGAAAGGAATAGAGAGTTTTGTTGATGCTGAGAACGGAATGTATTTGTTTTTAAATAACATTCTTAAAACATTCTCAGAACGTTACTAAAATGTTCTTGGGGTTTTTCTGGAAAGTTTTCTTAATGTTCTCTGAAAAATAGTAGAATATGACTTTAAATAGAACCATGAGGAAACGCTTTGCTGAACTACTGAAATTCCCACAGAAGTACGTTATTTCATAACGTTCTCTGAACTATTTGAGAACATTCACAATGTCAAACCAGTTGGAGAATGTTCCTAGAACATTATCAACATTGAAGTTAAATGTAACCATACTTGAACTTCTAGGAAACGTTCTGTTAAAGTAAAGAAAGACCAAGACAATAATGTGCTGTTAATGTTCCAAAACCAAGCAACTATCCTGCACTGTTCCCAGAAAGTTGTGGGAAGGTTGTTTGCAAAATAATCATAGGACAACCACGCTCTCACCAAGCTCTAAGAAACATATGGTCCTCAGAACATTCTGTGCTTGGTGTGGTCAATGGGTAACCATTTGATAAACTACAGTATTTAGCAGTCTTATTAGTTAGTTAAAAGTTAAAAGCTGTCTCAAAGCCTGTTGGTCCGAGAGCCGATGCTCCGGTACCGTTTACCAAATGGTAGTAGAGCGAACGGTCTATGGCTTGGGTGGATGAAGTCAGAGAATTTGGGCTGTCCGCAACACCCTCTGTAATTTTTTGCGGCCGAGAGCGGTGCAGTTGCCATACCAAACGGTGATGCAGCCAGTCAAGATGCTTTAGAGGCTGTAGCACTTTTTGAGGATCTGAGGGCCCATGCCAAATCTTTTCAGCTTCGTTATGGGTAAGAGGCGCTGTCATGCCCTCTACACGACTGTGTGGGTGTGTGTGTGTGCCATGTTAAATCCTTAGTGGTGTTGACACTGTGGTGGTTAATTTATGTATTATCAAATGAGGAGAGACGAACTTACCACACAAGTCAGAGTTATACTTTAAGCACCAGCTGTCAGAGTAGCTCACAGATCACTGCACCTGTACATAGCCCATCTGTAAACAGCCCATCTATCTTCCTACCTCATCCCCATACCGTATTTATTTATTTATTTTGCTCCTTTGCACCCCAGTATCTCTACTTGCACATTCATCTTCTGCACATCTACCATTCCAGTGTTTAATTGCTATATTGTAATTACTTCGCCACCATGGCCTATTTATTGCCTTAACTTACCTCATTTGCACTCACTGTATATAGACTTTTTGTTTTCTTTTGTTCTACTGTATTATTGACTGTATGTTTTGTTTATTACATGTGTAACTCTGTGTTGTATGTGTCGAATTGCTACGCTTTATCTTGGCCAGGTCACAGTTAAAAATGAGAACTTGTTCTCAACTAGCCTACCTGGTTAAATAAAGGTGAAATAAAAATAAAAAAATACTAAAACTGAATCTTTATTAGTGAGAGCTTTGCAATAGCGATGGCTGGTCGACGAATCGCCGCCTCTGATGATCCGTTGAGAGCCTCGAGACAAAAGTACAAAGGTATTTTATAGCCAAGATACACCACTTTCAATCTACATGATGAACAACAGATATATAGAATGGGTCACATGGTTAAGATTTGTATGAAAGATACCTATAATACATAGCAGACAATATCTGCTGTGTCAACAGTTTTCATTGTATAGAGACCAGTGTCTGGCCCTCCGACTCCAAACTGGAACCATCTCTCCCTGGTACGGTATAGAACAGGAACATTAACTCATGCTCTGGAATGCTCTTTAGGTTTTATCACCCAAAAGACATCGGAAATCTCCTCTGTCAGTGTTATCTCCCAGAGGCCCATCCTCAGTAAAACACACACACAATAGTTAAGAATACTCTATTCTGTTGAAGAAAAAAAAAACATTTGATGCAATTAAAGTATTATAACATAATCTTGCAATTTTCCTCTCACAACACTAAGGAACTTGAAGCTCTCGACCCGATCCACTACTGGCCCGTTGATGTGGATGCTCACCTCCCTGTTTCCTGTAGTCCACGATTAGCTCCTTGGTCTGACGTTGAGGGAGAGGCTTTTCCTGGCACCACACTGCCAGGTCTCTGACCTCAACTGTGTGCTTGTGTGTGTTCAGCCGTGTCTGTTTGCGTATGACAGATTAGTAAGCAGGTGGAGCGCAGAGGAGCACTCACCAAGAGTTGTGGGCTGAGACACTTGAGACAGGCGCTATACAATCACACCATGAAGCTTATCAAACACAAAACCACTGCTCTCATGAAAATGTTGTGCAAAATGTAGGCTAATCCTGTGGTTACTAAGAGAAGTTGAAAGCCATGAGGGTTTGCACTCAGGCTATATTGGAAGATGGCCGGTGCATAGGAGAAAAAATATATCTGTAGAGTTCAAAAGGTACTTACACTGAAAACCATGAAAAGGAATAACCCAAGGAGGCTGAGATGCAAAACTAGCCTGAGCGAAAACTCTCATACTGGCTTCTACGTACATTTTTGGGGGATTTTGGTGCAGCCTAAGACTAATTTTGCAGAGATCTCCAGCTTGACTGTAAATTGTGTTCTTTTACAGAAAAATGCATTGATACTATCCTTTTTCTGAGCCATTGGACCCTCAATGCTTCATCTGTGACTACTGATGATGTCACCCGCAAACTCAAGTTCCAACCCAAAAGAAGTCTTAAGACACTTTCTTCATGGTTCCACTCTCAGTGATTATGTGCGCGACAAAAGAATACAGAGAGGACTCCACATACAGAAGGAGCCTATAGTTGGCTGACATAACCAGGAGTTTTGACCTAAATGGTGTGGGATATTTAAGAAGGCTTCTCTGGACCTAAATGTCCTAGTCATTGACCTCACACAGAAGGAACTCACTAGTATCCAGACAGAAAATAGAAGAACGAGAACAGAAACTGAAATTCTCCATATGCAAAACTGACAACGAAGGAATACCGACAAGAACATTTAAGAGGGACGCTGTCGACTACAGAGATGGTAAGGTCTATCCTTGGCTCACCAAACCCAAAACCTCCTCCTCAACCTAGTGTCACGGCTGTTCGAATGATTCGAAAATAGTAGATCCGGGACAAGGTAGCCAACCGGTGAACAGGTCAGGGTTCCATAACCTTAGGCAGAACAGTTGGAACTGGAGCAGCAGCACGGCCAGGTGGACTGGGGACAGCCAAGAGTCATCAGGCCAGGTAGTCATTGATTTCACATTTGTTCGTTTCTGTAAATAACTTGGCTATTGGCACATTTTGCAAGCTTGTGGAGAGAGATGTTGATACAACTTTGTTGCTAATGACAAGAAAAAATATGCTTCCAACTGCAGTAAAACACAAAAAAGAAATGCTTCATTCTATCTCCAAAAATCTTAACCTTATCTTCAAGAGCTGTCATAAGGGAGGGGGATTGACATGCATGAATAGATCATACTATGATGGAGAAATCCAGAGACAATTGTCTGACACTGACTCCTGTAAAATCAAAGGTCACCGACTCTACCTGTGTGTTCAAAACTGTAATTGATTATTTTCTCAGCAGAGCTCATGACGCAGACTACCTGACTGACAAGCAGCAGGGGTACCTCATCAACAAGCGGTCCAACATGGCCGTTATGTACAGTTGAAGTCGGAAGTTTACATACACCTTAGCCAAATACATTTAAACTCAGTTTTTCACAATTCCTGACATTTAATCCTAGTAAATTGGCCATGTCTTAGGTCAGTTAGAATCACCACTTTATTTTAAGAATGTGAAATGTCAGAATAATAGTAGAGAGAATGATTTATTTCAGCTTTTATTTATTTCATCACATTCTCAGTGGGTCAGAAGTTTACATACACTCAGGGTCAAACGTTTCGGGTAGCCTTCCACAAGTTTCCCACAATAAGTTGGGTGAATTTTGGCCCATTCCTCCTGACAGCTCTGTCAGGAGTAACTGAGTCAGGATTGTAGGCCTCCTGGCTCACACACACTTTTTCAGTTCTTCCCACACATGTTCTATAGGATTGAGGTCAGGGCTTTGTGATGGCCACTCCAATACCTTGACTTTGTTGTCTTTAAGCCATTTTGCCACAACTTTGTAAGTATGCTTGGGGTCATTGTCCATTTGGAAGACCCATTTGCGACCAAGCTTTAACTTCCTGACTGATGTCTTGAGATGTTGCTTCAATATAACCACATCATTTTCCTTCCTCATGACGCCATCTATTTTGTGAAGTGTACCAGTCCCTCCTGCAGTAAAACACCCCCACAACATAATGCTGCCATCCCCGTGCTTCACGGTTGAAATGGTGTTCTTCGGCTTGCAAGCCTCCCCCTTTTTCCTCCAAACATAACGATGGTTATTATGGCCAAACAGTTCTATTTTTGTTTAATCAGACGAGATGTCCCCATGTGCAGTTGCAAAACGTAGTGTGGCTTTTTATGACAGTTTTGGAGCAGTGGCTTCTTCCTTCCTGAGCGGCCTTTCAGGTTATGTCGATATAGGACTCGTTTTACTATGGATAGAGATACTTTTGTACCTGTTTTCTCCATCATCTTTACAAGGTCCTTTGCTGTTGTTCTGGGATTGTTTTGCACTTTTCGCACCAAAGTACGTTCATCTCTAGGAGACACAACGCGTCTCCTTCCTGAGCGGTATGACCGCTGCGTGGTTCCATGGTGTTTATACTTGCGTACTATTGTTTGTACAGATGAACGCGGTACCTTCAGGCGTTTGGAAATTGCTCCCATGGATGAACCAGACTTGTGGAGGTCTACAGTTTTTTTTTGTGGTCATGGCTGATTTCTTTAGATTTTCCCATGATGTCAAACAAAGAGGCACTGAGTTTGAAGGTAGGCCTTGAAATACATCCACAGGTACACCTCCAATTGACTCAAATGATGTCAATTTGCCTATCAGAAGCTTCTAAAGCCATGACATAATTTTCTTTTTTTCCCAAGCTGTTTAAAGGCACAGTCAACTAAGTGAATGTAAACTTCTGACCCACTGGAATTATGATAAGTGAAATAATCTGTATGTAAACAATTGTTGGAAAAATTACTTGTGTCATGCACAAAGTAGATGTCCTAACCGACTTGCCAAAACTGAAGTTTGTTAACAAGAAATGTGTGGAGTGGTTGAAAAACGACCGACTTCAACTGTAGGTTCCAATATTTAAATTGGAAACATTTCCGCGGAGTCAAATAAAATCTGTGAATTAATTTGTAGTGTATTAATTGATTATAACGATTGTGGGAGGACATTGGGATAAATCTGTCCTTTGATCTGATGAGTCCAAATTTGAGATTTTTGGTTCCAACCACTGTGTCTTTGTGAGACGCAGAGTAGGTGAACGGATGATCTTTGCATGTGTGGTTCCCACCATGAAGCATGGAGGAGGAGGTGTAATGGTGTGGGGGTGCTTTGCTGTTGACACTGATTTATTTAGAATTCAAGGAACACTTAACCAGTATGGCAACCACAGCATTCTGCAGCGATACGCCATCTCATATGGTTTGCGCTTATTGGGACTATCATTTGTTTTTCATCAGGACAAATGAACCAACACACCTCCGGGCTGTGTAAGTGTTATTAAATCAAGAAGAAGAGTGATGGAGTGCTGCATCAGATGACCTGGCCTCCACAATCACCAGACCTCAACCCAGTTGAGATGGTTTGGGATGAGATAGACCTCAAAGTGAACTAAAAGCAGCCACCAAGTTCTCAGCATATGTGGGAACTCCTCCAAGACTGTTAGAAAAGCATTCCAGGTAAAGCTGGTTGAGAGAATGCCAAGAGTGTGCAAAGCATTCATCAAGGCAAAGGGTGGCTACTTTGAGGAATCTAAAACATAACATATAGTTTGATTTGTTTAACACCAATTTGGCTACTACATGATTCCATGTGTGTTATTTCATAGTTTTGATGTCTTCACAATTATTCGACAATGTATTATGTCCAAACTATTGACTGGTACTGTTGATTGGATTCAAGCCTCCACTTGTGTTCTGGTTCACTCAGTGAGTGGGTGGAGAAAGAGTGGTTGACTCCATGGGACTCCATAAATGCGCATAGCGGTTCTTACCTGTAAAAAAAAAAAAAAAAAACATTATACATGTTTTAATTATACATTTCTTTTTAGATCATTAAAGGATAATAAACGTTCATGATTAATTATGACCGAGAGTTTATGAATTCCTTGTTCATTGTTGAAAATTAATAGGTTTCCCTCCCAAAGGTAGGGAGTTATTTCTAAATATTAGTGTTTGGGTATGCCATTTGACTTTCCAGTTACTCAGTTATTCGATTTTTTGCCAGGTCTGTATTAAGTGGGCGATAACCTATCCAAACTGAGTATGGCAAAACTTAGGAGATAATGCAGAGAATAGTACATCTTTCAATGTAAATGGTGACACTATATTTTCCTCTATTTTTAATCAAGGGAGACATTTTTCTTGATCAAACGATTTCTTAAGCAGGCAGAGCACTGGAGACAAAGCATATAACTTGAAGTTCGGTAAACCTAGACCCCGAAGACCTTTGGGTTACCGGAGTGTAGTCATTTTAATCATAGGATGTTTCCCTCTCCATCTAAAATGCAAGACTGAACATTGAATATTTTCCTAGTACACTAATGTTATGGGCAAAGGAATTATGCCTGTATAGAACAATCATGTTGATCCAGTTGAAACAGAATCATTACAAAAGAAACTGAAACACCTATATGACAGAGAGACACGTATGCATCTGCACGTGAGAAGATACGTGAGAAGATACAAGCGGTGAGATTACAATTGCAAGCAGCAAACAACTGACCCAGAGAAACTTACAAATATGGAGAGCACACTATTGAAATTCAAGACTTACCTGGAGCAGTACATCAGAGCGAGGAAGATTAAGAAGTTTGAGCGCCACTCCAATGACTATGAACAGAATGAGATGTATTTGTGGAAAGGGAATCCCTGGCGAGGCCGTAAACAGATGAGCAGTGACGTCAAAGACTGCCCAAAACAGGTTACCCTACTTCCACACTCAAGTGCATCTTCTCTTGATGTAGATTCAGATTACAGATATGGTTCCCATTGAAGTGGATATTTTTTAGGACGAAAGCAAGGGGGAAGAGGATACCCTCAATGGCCCAACAGGAGTCAGCAGCACCGCAGACATGGAAGAAGAACAAAGGAGCAAGGCTGCTATTGGACAAGCATTTTTTACATTTACATCATTTAGCAGACACTCTTATCCAGAGCAACTTACAGTAGTGAATGCATACATTTCATACATTTTCATACATTTTTCTCTGTACTGGTCCCCCGTGGGAATCGAACCCACAACCCTGGCGGTGCAAACACCATGCTCTACGAACTGAGCCACACGAGAAGCAGTCAGAATGCCTGAGTGTGATTATTAACCTTTCTTCAGGTCCGATCACCATTTCATGTGAGTTGGCCTTGAGTAAGGGCTTATGTTTCATCAGAAATGATTTCGTACATTGAGACTTAGGGAGTTATTTTGTCCCATAAATAATAAGAGTCCAAAATGTGGATGTGCCAAATATGGGTGAGATGAGTGTTCAGACTATGGGTGACACAATAGAGAATGACATTTCCCACAGAACAAATACCCCTTTTCGAGCCATATCCACCTTTTGTCCGCCGAGATACAGAAATCCCTCCCTATAAACATACTGCAGATTGGTGGAAAAAGATGTGTCTCAGATTTTGAATAAGAAAAGAGAATACAGAGTCTACAATAATCTCCATAAAGAACAGGAACAAGCATTGGATGATTTAAAAAATGATTCCACTTTGATAGTGCGTAATGCTGACAAATGGGGAGCTGTGGTGTTTTGAGATCCGGGGACAATTGATCAACACCACTTTCTATCAGAAATTGTCACGTGACCCCATACCACTGTTCAAAGATGAGACTCATTTCAAGCTGAAGTCTCTTGTGGAAAGTGGAGACATTATGCAAAAAGAATAGGAGTTCATGAAAGTAGACTATCCAATCAGGAGCATTATTCATGCCTTACCAAAAATCCCAAAAACAATTGTATAAGCCAACAAGGAGACCTATTGTGGCCTCTATTGGCTCATTGACTGAACATTTCTGCTTTTGTAGATTTCTTTCTAAATCCCAGTGTGGTGTAGCTCCCTGCATATGTACTCAATTCTATGGACATGATTAACACCCTCAAGACAATGCACAATATCAATTGGGAGATGCTTATGGCTTGCTTTGATGTTGAATCCCTGTATACTAATATCCCCCATCAGGGTGGCCTAAAGCCATGGGACACTATCTTAGTCAATGACCCACTGGCACAATCCCTAGCACTAAGTGTATAGTTGAACTTACTGAGATTGTTCTGACTAAGAACTTTTTCATGTTTGAAAATGACATGTTCATTATACAGAACGCAACTGCTATGGGTAGTAAAATGGAACCGAATTATGCCAATCTGTATGTGGGGTTGGTTGAGTAGAATGTGATTTTCAGCCCTAACAATCCATTATTGCGCCATATCAGACTCTGGAAACGCTTCATTAATGACGTATTCCTTCTATTCCAGGGCACAGCCGAGAAACATCATCGATACCCCTCCATCAATACAAGCAGTGAACATTTGAAATTCACCCTCACCTTTGATGCGCATGAAACATGTTTTCTTTACATTTTGATTACGAGGGAGGGGGGTGGTTTTAGCACGGATCTATACAGGAAGCCGACGGACAGGAAATCCCTGTTCCGCGGAGACAGCTTCCACCCTACACCCCTAAAAAAGAGCCTCCCATTAGCCAATGCAGTCGCATTCACAGGATTTGTAGTACACAGAGTGACTATGACAAACAAGCCGACTACACTGCGTCTTCGTCCTCTGTTCTGTCTCCCTCTCCGATTACTTCTACCTCGGGTTCAGATCCTCGGAGCTCCCACCCTCATGAGACCATGAGGCTGCCTGAGAGACCGGATCATTTAACATCGCAGCTCTATGGTGAGAAACATCTCGTTTCCCAAAGCAAAAACCCTGTGCTACCCAGGAGAACAAGTACAGGACATTACAAGGCTGCTTCCGACTGTTCCACGACAGATGCTGGGAGCTGACACTGTCATAGTCCATGTGGGGTCAAACGACATCAGGAGGGCTAGCTCGGAACACCTGAAAATGGATTTTAAGAACTGAATTTATCATGAAAAGACAAGAAAAAGCCAATCATTTCAGGTCCAATACCATCATTGATTTAGCAGGCTACTGGCCTTACACATCTGGCTAAAATATTATTGTAGCTCTGCTGGAGTCATTAGATAACTTTGACACGTTCTGGAAACAGAATATACTCTACAGGAATGACGGAGTCCATCTAAATCATCTTGGCTACTGGACATTACTTATCAGTGACCCAAGACCAGCTTAGCTAATCCCTACCATTGTCACAATGAGTCGTCATAATTCTGCATTAAATGTAAGTAACTTAATTTATGTCCCCCTAATTGCCCTGAATACTTTTGTTAATCCTACAGCTATTGGATGCAATAATCATGAGCCAATGAATCAGAGTTACACTGTGTAGGAAGACCACTTTGGGCAGCTCACCCTGCACTATCAAGTCTGCCTCTGATAACTTCCCAGTAAAGAATTAAAAACAATTAAGTAACCCAGAAAAGTGCTAAAAATAGCCTGTATTAACATATGCAGCCTGAGAAACAAGGTCCATGAAGTCAATCATTTGCTTGTAACAGATGACATTCATACTTCCGGCGTCGACAGAGATGGCCGCCTTGCTTCACATTCCTGGGAAACTATGCAGTATTTTGTTTTTTTATGTTTTATTTCTTACATAGTTACCCCAGGGAATCTTAAGTTTTATTACATATGGTCAGGAGGAACTATTGGATATAAGAGCAACATCAACTCACCAACATTACGACCAGGAATACGACTTTCCCGAAGCGGATCCTCTATTGGCCTACCACCCAGGACAATGGATTGGATCCCAGCCGGCGACCCAAAACAACCCTGCCATAGAAGGCAGACGGAGCGGTCTTCTGGTCAGGCTCCATAGACAGGCACATCGCACACCACTCCCGAGCATACTACTTGCCAATGTCCAGTCTCTTGACAACAAGGTAGACAAAATCAGAGCAAGGGTTGCCTTCCAGAGAGACGTCAGAGACTGTAACGTTCTTTGATTCACGGAAACATGGCTCATTCGAGACACGCTATCAGAGTCGATACAGCCACCTGGTTTCTTCACACATCACACCGACAGAAACAAGCATCTCTCTGGGAAGAAGAAGGGCGGGGGTGTATGCCTTATGATTAACGAGACGTGGTGTGATCATAACAACATACAGGAACTCAAGTCCTTTTGCTCACCTGACTTAGAATTCCTCACAATCAAACCGCATTATCTACCAAGAGAATCCTCTTCAATCATAATCACAGTTGTGTATATTCCCCCCCAAGCAGACACATCGACGGCCCTGAAAGAACTTCATTCGACTCTATGTAAACTGGAAACCACATATCCTGAGGCTGCATTTATTGTAGCTGGGGATTTTAACAAGGCTAATCTGAAAACAAGGCTCCCTAAATTCTATCAGCATATCGATTGCGCAACCCGGGCTGGCAAAACCCTGGATCATTGTTATTCTAACTTCCACGATGCATATAAGGCCCTCCCCTGCCCTCCTTTCGGAAAAGGTGACCACGACTCCATTTTGTTGCTCCCAGCCTATTGACAGAAACTAAAACAGGAAGCACCCGGACTAAGGTCTGTTCAACGCTTGTCCGACCAATCGGATTCCACGCTTCAAGATTGCATCGATCACGTGGACTGGGATATGTTCCGCATAGCGTCGAACAACAACATTGAAAATACGCTGATTCGGTGAGCGAGTTAATTAGCAAGTGCATCGGTGATGCTGTACCCACAGCTTCTATTAAAACATTCCCCAACCAGAAACCGTGGATTGATGGTAGCATTCGCGCAAAACTGAAGCGTGAACCACTGCTTTTAATCAGGGCAAGGTGACCAGAAACATGACCGAATACAAACAGTGTAGCTATTCCCTCCACAAGGCAATCAAACAAGCTAAGCGTCAGTATAGAGACAAAGTAGAGTCGGAATTCAATGGCTCAGACACGAGAGGTATGTGGCAGGGTCTACAGTCCATCACGGACTACAAAAGAAAAACCAGCCCCGTCGCGGACAACGATGTCTTGCTCCCAGACAGACTAAACAACATCTTTGCTCGCTTTGAGGACAATACAGTGCCACTGACACGGACTGCTACCAAAACCTGTGGGCTCTCCTTCACTGCAGCCAACGTGAGTAAAACATTTAAACATGTAAACCCTCGCAAGGCTGCCGGCCCAGACGGCGTCCCCAGCCGCATCCTCAGAGCATGCGCAGACCAGCTGGCTCGTGTGTTTACGGACATATTCAATCAATCCTTATCCCAGTCTGCTGTTCCACACATGCTTCAAGAGGGCCACCATTGTTCCTGTTCCCAAGAAAGCTAAGGTAACTGAACTAAATGACTACTGCCCCGTAGCACTCACTTCCGTCATCATGAAGTGCTTTGAGAGACTAGTCAAGGACCATATCACCTCCACCCTACCTGACACCCTAGACCCACTCCAATTTGCTTACTGGTAGGTCCAATAGGTCCACAGATGATGCAATCGCAATCACACTGCACACTGCCCTAACCCATCTGGACACGAGGAATACCTATGTAAGAATGCAATTAATCGACTACAGCTCAGCATTTAACACCATAGTACCCTCCAAACTCGTCATTAAACTCGACCCTGAGTCTCGACCCCGCCCTGTGCAACTGGGTCCTGGACTTCCTGACGGGCCGCCCCCAGGTGGTGAGGGTAGGTAACAACATCTCCACCCCGCTGATCCTCAACACTGGGGCCCCACAAGGGTGCGTTCTCAGCCCTCTCCTGTACTCCCTGTTCACTCACAACTGCGTGGCCATGCACGCCTCCAACTCAATCATCAAGTTTGCAGACGACACTACAGTGGTTGGCTTGATTACCAACAACGACGAGACGGCCTACACAGAGGAGGTGAGGGCCCTCAGAGTGTGGTGTCAGGAAAATAACCTCACACTCAATGTCAACAAAACAAAGGAGATGATTGTGGACTTCAGGAAACAGCAGAGGGAGCAGCCCCCTATCCACATCGACGGGACAGTAGTGGAGAGGGTGGAAAGTTTTAAGTTCCTCGGCGTACACATCACGGACAAACTGAAATGGTCCACCTACACAGACAGTGTGGTGAAGAAGGCGCACTCTTCAACCTCAGGAGGCTGAAGAAATTTGGCTTGTCACCAAAAACACTCACAAACGTTTACAGATGCACAATCGAGAGCATCCTGTCGGGCTGTATCACCGCCTGGTACGGCAACTGCTCCGCCCATAACCGTAAGGCTCTCCAGAGGATAGTGAGGTCTGCACAACGCATCACCGGGGGCAAACTACTTGCCCTCCAGGACACCTACACCACCCGATGCCACAGGAAGGCCAAAAGATCATCAAGGACAACAACCACCCGAGCCACTACCCGTTCAACCCGCTATCATCCAGAAGGCGAGGTCAGTACAGGTGCATTAAAGCGGGGACCGAGAGACTGAAAAACAGGCCATCAGGCCATCAGACTGTTAACAAGGCCATCAGACTGTTAAACAGCCATCACTAACATTGAGTGGCTGCTGCCAACATACTGACTCAACTCTAGCCACTTTAATAATGGAAAAATTGATGAAATAAATGTATCACTAGCCACTTTAAACAATGCCACTTTATATAATGTTTAGATACCCTACATTACTCATCTCATATGTATATCTACTGCATATGTACCATCTACTGCATCTTGCCATCTTGATGTAATAAATGTATCACTAGCGACTTTACAAAATGCCACTTTATATAATGTTTACATAACCTACATTACTCATCTCATATGTGTATATACTGTACTCTATACCATCTACTGCATCTTGCCTATGCCGTTCGGCCATCACTCATTCATATATTTTTATGTACATATTCTTATTAATTCCTTTACACTTGTGTGTATAAGGTAGTTGTTGTGAAATAGTTAGGTTAGATTACTTGTTAGATATTACTGCATGGTCGGAACTAGAAGCACAAGCATTTTGCTACACTCGCATTAACATCTGCTAACCATGTGTATGTGACAAATAAAATTAGATTTTGATTTGATTTCTGACTGTCTCTGAAACTCACTTAGATAATACCTTTTATGATACAGCGGTAGCAATACATGGTTTTAACATTAACGACAAGACAGAAATGCCAACGGGGGCAGTGTTGCGGTCTATATAAAGAACCACATTCCTGTAAAGCTTAGAGAAGATCTAATGTTAAATACTGTTGAAGTAATATGGTTACAGGTTCATCTGCCTCACCTTAAGCCCATTCTTGTGGGAAGCTGCTATAGAATAAATATCAACAATAATTGTAACCCTTGTTCCGTTCAAGCTAGAGACACCAAACCAATGTTCACAGGTTCAGGCTATCGTAACTTCAAATTCTTATATATATATTTTTAATTTAACTAATAACTATATAAATGTGCATAATTTAGCATAACATAACCCACCAACACTAACGCTTATATACTGAACAAAATTATAAATGCAACATAAACATAAATGCAACACCAAAAGAGTTGGTCCCATGTTTCATGAGCTGAGTTAAAAGATCCCAGAAATGTTCCATACACACAAAAAGCATATTTCTCTCAAACATTTAGCACAAACTTGTTTACATCCTTGTTAGTGAGCATAAATCCTTTGCCAAGGTAATCCATCCATGTGCCAGGTGTGGCATATCAAGAAGCTGATTAAACAGCATGATTATTACACAGGTGCACCTTGTGCTGGGGACAATAAAAAGTCAATCTAAAATGTGCAGTTTTGTTACAACACAAGGTCACAATTTTTTTTTTAAATTAGGGAGCGAGCCATGGGCATGCTGACAGCAGGAATGTCCACCAGAAATGTTGCCAGATAATTTGTTAATTCCTCTACCATAAGCCACCTCCAACGTTGTTTTAAAGGTCTGCATTCTCACCAGATGTCACCCTTTGAGCATATTTTGGATGCTCTGGATCGACGTGTACTACAGCGTGTTCCAGTTCCCTCCATTATCCAGCAACTTCGCACAGGGACAACATTCCACAGGCCACAATCAACAGCCTGATGAACTCTATGCGAAGGAGATGTGTAGCGCTGCATGAGGCAAATGGTGGTCACACTAGATAGATACTGACTGGTTTTCTGATCCACCCGTACCTATTTTTAAGGTAACTGTGACCAACAGATGCATGTCTGTATTCCCAGTCCTGTAAAATCCATAGATATTCATAGGGTCTAATTAATTTATTTCCTTATATTTTTCCTTGTACATTCTCTGTTCCAAGATGGCGTAACAGTTGGAAGTGTGTTTGTCTTGTACCGTCCTGTCTCATGTAAATATTGTTTTCTTTTCGTATATATTTCGTATATATTTTAATCTCACTTTCCATCTATGGACTGAATATACTCTCCTGCAACCTGCCTCACCCAATGTGGTACGGATCTGCTATTTTTACACTTTAGAACCGGAACCCCCATCAGAAGCTAGCCAGCTAACTAGCTACTAGCTAGTAGTCAGTTACCCACTGCTAGCGGTCTTCACCGTTAACTCGGACACCAGCCAGCCTCAGCTCTGTCAATACCTTTCCAGTCTACACAGTATGATATCAACCCAGAACATATCGGACTGCTTTTTCTCTACCACATCTCCGGATTCCTACCGCAAGCTTTGAACCTTTACATCAGATCATCGCAGCTAGTTAGCTGCAATCTGAGTGGCTACTCCTGGCTAACGTCTCTGTCCAAAGCAAGCACCAGTTAGCCTTGAGTTAGCCTCAACCTAGGCCCATCTCCCGGCCACCCGAAGAAGTCCACCAGCTAATTATTGGTCTACAATACCTCTTTTGCCAATTGGCCTGGACCCTTTACTGCTGACGTGGAGCCCGGCCGATCCATCACGACTGGTCTGGAACCTACCAGGTACAACCCTAAATCCGTAACCATGGGCACCCTCTTAGATATCATCCTAACCAACTTGCCCTCTAAATACACCTCTGCTGTCTTCAACCAGGATCTCAATGATCACTGTAAACGGTGAAGACCGCTCATTGCCTGCATCCGTAATGGGTCCGCGGTCAAACGACCACCCCTCATCACTGTCAAACGCTCCCTAAAACACTTCAGCAAGCAGGCCTTTCTAATCGACCCGGGTATCCTGGAAGGATTTTGACCTCATCCCGTCAGTAGAGGATGCCTTGTTGTTCTTTAAATGTGCTTTCCTCACCTTAAATAAGCATGCCCCATTCCTTCCGTGGCCTCCAACTGCTCTTAAACGCTAGTAAAACCAAATGCATGCTTTTCAACCGTTCACTGCCCACACACGACAAGCATCACTACTCTGAACGGTTCTGACTTAGAACATGTGGACAACTACAAATACCTAGGTGTCTGGCTAGACTGTCAACTCTCTTTCCAGACTCATATTCAACATCTCCAATCCAAAATGAAATCTAGAATCGGCTTCCTATTTTTCGCAACAAAGCCTCCTTCACTCACGCCGCCAAACATACCGTCGTAAAACTGACTACCCAACAGATCCTCTACTTCGGCGATGTCATTTATAAAAATAGCTTCCAATACTCTACTCAGCAAAGTGGATGCAGTCTATCACAGTGCCATCCGTTTTGTCACCAAAGCCCCTTATACTACCCACCACTGCGACATGTATGCTCTAGTCGGCTGGCCCTCGCTACACATTCATCGCCAAACCCACTGGCTCCAGGTCATCTATAAGTCTTTGCTAGGTAAAGCCCCGCCTTATTTCAGCTCACTCGTCACCATAGCAAAGCCCACTCGTAGCACGCGCTCCAGCAGGTATATTTCACTGGTCCTCCCCAAAGCCAACACTTCCTTTGGCCGCCTTTCCTTCCAGTTCTCTGCTGCCAAAGACTGGAACGAATTGCAAAAATCACTGAAGCTGGAGACTTAAATCTCCCTCTCTAAATTTAAGCATCAGCTGTCAGAGCAGCTTACTGATCACTGTACCTGTACACAGCCAATCTGTAAACAGCACACCCAACTACCTCATCCCCATATTGTTATTAATTTTCTTGCTCTTTTGCACCCCAGTATCTCTACTTGCACATCATCATCTGTACATCTATCACTCCAGTGTTAATGCTAAATTGTAATTATTTCGCCTCTATGGCCTATTTATTGCCTTACCTCCCTAATACTCTACATTTGCACACGCTGTACATATATTTTTCTATTGTGTTACTGACTATACGTTTGTTTATGTGTAACTCTGTGTTGTTGTATTTGTCGCACTGCTTTGCTTAATCTTGGCCAGGTCGCAGTTGTAAATGAGAACTTGTTCTCACCTGGTCTACCTGGTTAAATAAAGGTGAAATAAAAATAAATATGAACTGTGACTCATTAAAATATTTTAAATTGTTGCATGTTGCGTTTATGTTTTTGTTCAGTGTACATACACCAAACCAACATTCACATGTTCACACTATCCTAACTAATTATTTTCAACTTTTATCAACTAGAACTATGTACATTTGCATACATTTCCATAGATAACCCACCAACAGTAACTCTTGAAACGTAAACGCTAGAGACACCAAATCAACTCTCAAATGTTAAGGCTATTCTAAGTTTGCATCTGCCTACTTTTTCAACTTTAACCAGTCACCACCATTACTGCTGCATACATTACCATACTATAATGTTTTTCAAAACCATACATACTATAAAACTGCTTAGCTTTAAATAGTAAAGTAAAACGTTTTAAACTTCTACCACAACAATACTTCTAAATAGTTAAAGCAAGTCCCATAAATTGTACATATACAATTACCATCTAGTTGCAGTATTAACATTTCTATCGAAAAAGCCCATTTGAATAGATGTTTGTACCATTTCAAGTTCAGACCAAAAGGTTAAACAGAATTCCGGTGGGATGCCATCCCATCTAGGGGATTTACGCATTAAGCATCCATCCTGACTCTTTGAAGAGGGGCTTGCCATGCAGCCAATTCTTGTGCATCAGACGCATCTACACTCGAAATTAGGATATTACCATTGAATCAAATACATTTTGCTCGAATTTCCTTCACAGAGGCTGCTCCACAGAAAGTTTGGTCTCTGCTCTTGATAAAGTCCGGGCTATGGACAGACATGACACATTACAAGGCTAACGCAACAAAAATAAATACTTTTCTGTGGTGTGCTTTACCGCATACACTCCTTACAGCCCTGACATTAAAAACATTGTTTTGCAAACTTTGGGCTATGATGTGTTTCATGATCTTCCCGTTTACTAGCTACAACCTGGTCTCAGAGCATTTTGTATTATTCTGTACGTAACCCCGGAACACTCCTTTTAGTATGATATTTTCAATTTCATATAAAATGTTACAAATTTGCAAAACATGCAATATGTTATGAATTTGCAAAACATACAATATGTTACGATTTCGCAAAACATATGATATGTTATGAATTCCAAATTTCTAGGTGGCTAGGTGGATAAGGCTGACGTTAGCTAGCTGGCTAACGTTAGCTAGGCTAGGGGATAGGTTTAGGGTTAAGGTTAGGGTTAAGGTTAGGAGTTAGCTAACATACTAAGTGTCAAGGCTCAGGAGAAGATGCAGACAGTTTTGAAGTAACAAAAGTATATTACAAAAACAGTGGGGCAGGCAAACAACAGGTCAAGGGCAGGCAGAGGTCAGTAATCCAGAGCAGAGTTCGAAAGGTACAGAATGGCAGGCAGGCTAAGGGCATGGAAAAGTCGGAAATCCAGGGTGGTGTGACAAGGTACAGAATGGCAGGCAGGCTCAGGGTCAGGGCAGGCAGAATGGTCAGAACCGGGAAAACTAAAAAACAGGAACTAGAAGAAGACAGGAGCACGGGAAAAATGCTGGTAGACTTGACGAAACCAAACGAACTGGCAACAGACAAACAGAGAACACAGGTATAAATACTAGGGATAATGGGGAAGAAGAGTGGCACCTGGAGGGGGATGAGACAAACACAAAGACAGGTGAAACAGATCAGAGTGTGACACTAAGTAGTAGCAAAGGTGCTAATTGGCTAAAAGGCTAAAGTTATCCATGATGAGATTTGAATACGCAACCTTTGGGTTGCTAGACATTCACTTTTCTACGCTCATCCATCCACCCCGACCAACCACCCTCAATAAGTAACCTTCTGTCTTCTGTAACTATGCTAAATGTAACATATCATGCTAATTTCATTGTCTTGGATGTACGCTTACTATGTTATGTCTAGTCTAAGAGACCAGGCTGCAACTCCAGGTCAGCAGCCTAAAGGCTCTGCATGATCAATCCGACATCTGCAGTGATATCTGAAGTGGCTATACAGCATCTGGCCTCTGTAGAAGTTAAAGCTTTCATACTTCTTGCATTTCGGGGAGCTGTCATATAAATTAGTCTGCACCGCACCACTCATAGTGATTCAGGGCTAATCTCTATAACCATCCATGTAATTACAAGCAACTGGCTAAACAAAAAGACAACACCTTAGCTCTTCTGAGATGTTGGAGTCTGTTTCCCAGTGCTTGACATAGGAGCTCAGCAAAGATAGCATGAAGTAAAAAGACAGCACCATTTTCCCACCTGCATCTCCTTCACGAATCTCCCCATTGCCCCCCAGCAAAATGTGCCTACATTTAGGCAACTGTTTATATGTGTATTACACACTATGTTGAGGTAAACATCTGAGTATAATGTTTGTATGGATGTCAACCCCAATACATGTTCATGTCATTGTCATCAATCAATGGCATTACAGTTAAAAGCTACTTTGACTACCACCATTGATTTCTGTATGCTAGCTATGCTACCAGCTTATACGAATTGGAGTTAGCATTTCGCACTCACTTCTTCCAAACCTATAAAGGGACAACTTCTAAATGTTATGCAGAGAAAACAGTCCAAAATATCCAAATCAGATTTTAGTAACCACATTGTGAGCCTGTCACAATACACCAATCATGACAGATTTGACAAATATCCACTTTGTTAGATCAGATTTGCTGAATGTGTGCCAAGCTGCACTGGTTCTTGACACACCGCTCGCTTAACCTGGAAGCCAGCCACACCAATGTATCGGAGGAAACACTGTACAACTGGCAACCGTGTCAGCGTGCATGCGCCCGGCCGGCCACAGGAGTCACTAAAACATGATGTGACAAGGACATCCCAGCTGGCCAAACCCTCCCCTAACCCGGACAATGCTGGGCCAATTGTGCGCCGCCTCATAGGTCTCCCGGTCATGGCCGGCTGCGACACAGCCTGGGATCAAACCCAGATCTCTAGTGATGTCTCAAGCACTAAGATGCAGTGCCTTAGACTGCTGTGCCACTTGGGAGGCTAGTGTCTTTTTAGATGTGACATTGTAATTATACATTTTTTATATTCTTCTACATATTCCTTCTTAATATGCATTGACTCCCTATTCATCAGTATCTAGTCAACTATCTGCTTGCACCTGTTATGCACAGCAGGTGCCTTCTGTTTGGGATAGGGGGCAGTATTGAGAATTTTTGAAAAAATATGTGCCCATTTTTAACTGCCTCCTACACCAACTCAGAAGCTATAATATGCATATTATTGTTCAGGTTTGGATAGAAAACACCCTAAAGTTTCTAAAACTGTTTGAATGGTGTCTGTGAGTATAACAGAACTCCTATGGCAGGCAAAAACCTGACAAGGTTTCATGCAGGAAGTGGCCTGTCTGACAAGGAGTCGTGCGTCTTGCATCTGTTTATTGAAAAGTAAGGATCTTAGCTGTAACGTGACAATTCCTAGGGCTCCAATAGGCTCTCAGAACCCGGGAAAAACCTGAACGATGACGAGGCGGCCTCTGGCTGAAACAGATTATCGCCTTTGGTAAGTGGCCGATCAGAGGACCATTGAATGAGGCGCATGCACGATTCGCCCCCGTGGAGAAATTTCATTCGGCTGTTTAGGCTCATTGCAGATTCCCGGTCGGAATATTATCGCTTTTCTACGAGATAAATGGCATAAAAATTGGTTTTAAACAGCGGTTGACATGCTTCGAAGTACGGTAATGGAATATTTAGACATTTTTTGTCACGCCATGCGCCATGCTCGTGACCGTGATGTAGCATTCTGATAGTGTCTAGAACGCACGAACAAAACGTCGCTGTTTGGATATAACGATGGATTATTTGGGACCAAACCTACATTTGTTATTGAAGTAGAAGTCCTGGGAGTGTATTCTGACGAAGAACAGGAAAGGTAAGAACATTTTTCTTATAGGAAATGTGATTTTGGTGAAGGCTGAACTGGGTGGGTGTCTAAATAGCTAGCCCGTGATGGCTGGGCTATGTACTTAGAATATTGCAAAATGTGCTTAATCCGAAAAGCTATTTTAAAATCGGACATATCGAGTGCATAGAGGAGTAATGTATCTATAATTCTTAAAATAATTGTTATGCTTTTTGTGAACGTTTATCGTGAGTAATTTAGCAAACTGTTAGTAAATTCCCCGGAAGTTTGCGGGGGGTATGCTTTTTCTGAACGTCACATGCTAATGTAAAAAGCTGTTTTTTGATATAAATATGAACTTGATTGAACAGACATGCATGTATTGTATAACATAATGTCCTAGGTGTGTCATCTGATGAAGATCATAAAAGGTTAGTGCTGCATTTAGCTGTGGTTTGGATTCATGTGACATTATATGCTAGGTTGAAAAATGGGTGTCTGATTATTTCTGGCTGGGCACTCTCCTGACATAATCTAATGTTTTGCTTTCGTTGTAAAGCCTTTTTGAAATCGGACAGTGTGGTTAGATTAAGGACAGTCTTGTCTTTAAATAGCTGTAAAATAGTCATATGTTTGAGAAATTGAAGTAATAGTATTTCAAACGATTCAAAAATCGCGCCACTGAATTCAGGTGGCTGTTACGTAGGTGGGACGAATTCGTCCCACATGCGCCAGAGAGGTTAAGTACATGTCTTCTTAATTTGTTTGTACAGCACTAATGAAGGCATAAGGTTCAAATGTATGCAACATTTTTGTTTTCTAGCACCTTGCATTTCCACTTTTTGTATTCGTTAGAGCATGAATAAAATTAATTATATTATTTTTGCATCTCGGCATCCTTGGGTTATTCCTTTTCATAGTTTTGAGTAGTCTCTCTTTCTCTCTCTCTCAGGCTGAGGGCTGAGGAAATATCCTTTTCTCTGTTTTTGCTAGTCCTCCCGGTTTTGACTCTGAACCTGCCTGCCCTGACCTCAAGCCTGCCTGCCACTCTGTACCTCCTGGACTTTGACCTTGTTATGATCTTCTTGTCTGTCCATGACCATTCTCGTGCCTGCCCCTTGGACACTATTAAATACCAGAGACTTGAACCATCTGCCTCCCGTGTCTGCATCTGGGTCTCACCCTGTGCCCTTATACATTCTCTGTCTGGGAATGGAGATGAGGATGTATTCACACACACCCACACACACTTTGCCTTTTCCCTAACTGTATGTATTGATGTTCTGAAAACACAGCAGCGTTGCTGTTCTTGACATACTCAAACCGGTGCGCCTGGCACCTGCTACCATACCCCGGCACTTAAAAAATGTAAATATTTGTCTTGTCTTGCCCATTCAACCTTTGAATGGCACACACACGATCTGTATCTCAATGATTAAAAATCCTTCTTTAACCTGTCTCCTCCCCGTCATCTACTCTGATTGAATACTTATTTCCCTCATTAAAATGCAAATCATTTTATAACATTTTTGACATGTGTTTTTCTGGATTTTTTTGTTGTTATTCTGTCTCTCACTGTACAAATAAACCTACCATTAAAATTATAGACTGATCATTTCTTTGTAAGTGGGCAAACGTACAAAATCAGCTGGGGATCAAATACTTTTTTCCCCCACTGTAGGGCCACGGAGAACAAGATCCCACCGTTCTTGGGAGCGAGCCACGTCCGTGGCACCGTGTTATCCTCAAGCGGGCGAAGAAGGTGTTTCGCTTGTCCGAGTGCAAGACGTCGGTGTCCGCGACGTGGCTGGCTTTCCCCTTGTAATCCGTGATTGTATGTAGGCCCTGCCACATACGTCTGATGTCTGACCTATTGAATTGCAACTCCACTATGTCTCTGTACTGACTTTTTGCCTGTTTGATTGCCTTATGTAGGGAATAACTACACTGTTTGTATTCGACCATATTCCCAGTCACTTTGCCATGGTAAAATGTGGTGGTTCACGCTTTTTGTTTTGTGCGAATGCTGCCATCTATCCACAATTTTTGGTTTGCGTAGGTTTTAATTGTCACAGTGGGAACAACATCCCCTATACACTTCCTGATGAACTCAAATCAAATCAAATTTTATTTGTCACACGACCTTTTTGTGAAATGCTTACCTACAAACCCTTAACCAATAATGCAGTTAAAGATATAGAGTCAAGAAAATATTTACTAAATAAACTAAAGTAAAAAAAATCAAATCAAAAAGTAACACAAGAAAATTACATAACAATAGCGAGGCTATATACTGGGGGTACCGGTACCGAGTCAATGTGCGGGGGTACAAGTTAGTCGAGGTCATTTGTAAAGTGACTATGCATAGATAATAAACAGCGAGTAGCAGCAATGTAAAAACAAAAGGGGTGGGGTCAATGTAAATAGTCTGGGTGGCCATTTGATTAATTGTTCAGCAGTCTTATGGCTTGGGGGTAGAAGCTGTTAAGGAGCTTTTTGGTCGTAGACTTGGCGCTTGTCTGTGCCACATAGTTCCACCATGTGCCAGGGAGTATGGAACTCTAAATAGAATAACACCAACTGCCTGTTACCGTTAAAACAAAACAGAAACAAGACAAAACCATGACAAAACAACAACAATAATAATAATAATAAGTCATTAACAATAATAATAATTGGGCTGTTACTGAAAGGATTGATGGAGCCGAGTGTGAAGGCTGCCACCAACGCAGCGAAGAACAACCTCCACTGTAATTGTCCAGGTTACAAAGTGCCTCAGTGACTCATGTTTGCATCTCAATGTAAAAAAACAGTTTGCTTGTTCCTCACAAAGAGGGCAACTGATGCTACTGAGCCAGATGTCTGTGTCAGGGGAGAAGCTCCAGGTGGTATCTGATTTCAAGTACCTTGGCATCATACTTGATTCGAACCTCTCTTTTAAAAATCAGGTGAAAAGGTAACTCAAATAACCAAATTCAACCCAGCTAATTTCCAATACATACAAAATTGTTTGACTACAGAGGTAGCAAAACTGTACTTCAAATCTATGATACTCCCCCATTTAACATACTGCTTGACTAGTTGGGCCAAGATTGCTTTACAACAGTAAAACCCATTCAGTCTTTCTGCAAACAGGCTCTCAAAGTGCTTAATAGGAAGCCCAATAGCCTGTTACATCCTCAGGAAGCATGAGCTCCTGAGTTGGAAAAATCTTGTGCAATACATCGACGCATGTCTTGTATTCGTGAGAGGTGGATGTTCCCTTAAGGAAAAGCACCTGCTTTCTCTGTGAGAGCTTCCCATGTCTGGAATACCCTGCCATCAGACACACCACCTGTACCACCTACCACACCTTCAGAAATAACATGAAGACATGGCTAGAAGCCAATCAGCCTAGTGAAAATCATCCCTAGCTGTGTATTGTCGCTTTCCATGTTGTCTGTAAGCTGGTGAGGTGTGGAAACATTTTGTTGCTTTTATGTATTTTGTATTGTGGCTTTTTGCGTGCTACGAGTTGCTTGTTCTATGTTGCTCTGCATGTGTTCACTGCGCCTTGACTGTCTGTATTGTTATTGCAATTGGTTTTAGTAACCTGCCCAGGGACTGCAGTTGGAAATTAACCGGCTGGCTAAAACGGGCAATTTTACTGAAATGCTGATTAATGTGCACTGTCCCTGTAAAAATAAAAATAAACTCAAACTCAAACTGCAATCCACTTTAATGACCGGATATTGCTCCACATAATGGAAACAGATTATAATGTTAGAATACATTAACTTCCTGCTCAAATTCACTGGAGTTACCTAAACTACAAAACCCAGCAACAGTAATCAGAAATTATCAAATGTTTCCGATTCAACTATTCAGACCTCCACTGCAAATGTCCCACTGCATCACTTACCCTTTGGTGGCCGTAATTCACCCTAAAAAAATCCACGCCTTTTGCGGCTAGTGGCCGTTATGCCCTTGTCCCTGAGTTCTGCGCGCTACGAAGCGCCTCTCACTCATATGGCTCTCCATCACGTGATTGGGTCTTTCTCACAGGCTACAAGTGAAGACAGACACATCAGGGACGCAACTGCGTGAGTCCTTATACAATTCCGAGGTGCATATTGAAGATATTGGAAGAACTGTTTACATTTACTGTTTGTCAGCCAACTAGATGAGTTGGACTAACAAACAGCAAAAGGAGGGAGGTGACCAAGAACCCAATGGTCACTCTGACAGAGCTCCAGAGTTCTTCAGTGGAAATGGGAGTACCTTCCAGAAGGACAACCATCTCTGTAGCACTCAACCAATCAGGCCAAGAGAAACAAGATTATCTGGTCTGATGAAACCAAGATTGAACACTTTGGCCTGAATGCTAACCGTCGCATTTGGAGGAAACCTAGCACCATCCCTATGGTAAAGCATGGTGGTGGCACCATCATGCCGTGGGGATGTTTTTCAGCGGCAGGGACTGGGAGACTCAGGATCGAGGGAAAGATGAATGGAACAAAATACAGAGAGATCCTTCATGAAAACCTGCTCCAGAAAACCTTTCTTCGCATTATAAGCACAGCAATGCGCACATGGCAGTAGGCTAAAAGCACAAATATTCCATTAGTGGGAAAACACCATTATCAAAAGTGACCCAAATGCGATTACAGTATCCATGTAATGCTTTTATTATAAATGTGCATTTTTATGGTGAAAATTATCTTCCCCAAACTTGAAACTCACGCGCTGTTTATGTATGCCAGTTAGGCTCTACAACCCTTGTAAAGTGGATTAATGTGCTTAATTTGAAGACGTTATTTGGCCACTTTAGTTGTGATACAAACTTTATCAAAACATATAAGCCTATGGGCTAGGCTACATGAGTTGTGAGACTGATTTGAAAAAGTCGCAAAAAAAGGTATTGTTTTTGCCTTATGCTGGGGATCATTCACAAGTGATAGGCTATTGTCATCCATCAGACTATTCTTAATTTAATCTTGTCTTTACATATACTAAATATAATATGTGAAATTTGTTTTGATTTAGAATGAACCGTTATCATGCCCCTGTCTTGAAACAGGGGGAGCGGAAAAAATACATGTCATCTATGCACTTAAATAGCGAATGGAGGACGCTTTTCCCAGCCAGGTAGGCTGTACTCCTGTTGTAAAGATAAGCAATGTGCATAATATTAGGAAAGCTGAGAAATAAATATAGTAGGCCTAGCCTATAGAAAGCTGATGGGATCCTCTTCTTTTTAAAAATAGAGGCCATCACTCTGTTTTCTCTCGCAATTGCACAGCCTATTGAAAAGTTGCGCAACATGAGCTCATGGGCTCTCATGAAGTGTTGGATTAGATTTTCAATTACATTTGCATTGATGTCAGCGTGATTAGAGGGACAATATAGAGTGCTGAGTACCAGGCAGTTGACAAGTTTGGTAGGCTACTAATGACCAACAGCAGCATCAGAGCTTGGAGAAGCCTAATTACCGTGACTTAGCAGTCTCGTGGAATTTGACTGCATTCATGACTCATGACCCCCAGTGTGGCTGTAATACGGTCACCGCAACAGCCCTATTTGTACATATGGACCATTTATGGGAACTTTTATTTCATCTCATGAAACATGGGACCAACACTTTCAATGTTGTGTTTATAAACTCATTCTGATTGGCTGGGCCTGGCTCCTCAGTAGGTGGGCCTGTGCCCTCCCAGGCCCACCCATGGCTGCGCCTGTCGTGGAAATATTCAGTCAATAATATTTCCCAAATACCGGAGCTTGTGAGTTCAAATAAACTTTATTACAAAGTAACAAAAGCCAAGCTGGTTCATGAAGCAACTGATCTTTCCAGTTTCAGCACTCTCCATTTATACAGTTTTAACCTTACACAACATACATAGTTACTCCACTTTATGTAAATGATTAATACCCTTTAGCCTTGGCCACCCTTATCTTTTTGCCTTGCACTCATTTTAGCTTAGTTTCCGTTTTCTTATTGACACAGACATTAGGGCATAGATTCTATTGGTGGCGTGACCATAGCAACGACACAAAAATAAGCAGACATGCACACTCCTAATGCAGGTGCATGCCTAATGGTCTTCACAAGTCCAAGGCTATGGTGTCTATAAATGATTAACCAATGTTCCTGTCCAAAGGCCTTTACAAGATCAAGCATGACCCAAAATGACTAGGCCTGTGTTGATCCAGTTTTGCACAATCACATGGATTCTACTTACATTCTGTTTACACATGTCTATTGGTCAACCCTGCATTGATTCTGCTTACTACTCTAAGAAAACTGTATAGGTACTGGAAAATTCTCAAGGTACTGGAAAATTCCCACATGCCCCTGCCCAGCTATGTGAAATCCATAGATTAGGGTCTAATGAATTTATTGAATTTGACTGATTTACATCTATGAACTGTAATTCAGTAAAATCTTTAAAATTGTTGCATGTTGTGTTTATATTTTTTAATCAGTATATTTGACCCAGATCTGGAGGGAGGAACCAGTGTAAAGCTCTGTGATGGTGTGGAGGTGGAGAGTTACACATACACACACTGGTGTGGTGGTGGCGGGTTAAAGGAGGGGCAGTGAGGGGCAAAAGGATATGTTGAATAATGAATGTGTGATGAGGCTAACTAGAGCTGACACCAGCACATCTGTCTGTACAAATCCTTCCACCGTAAAACCTCTCTCTCTCTATCTCTCTCTCTCTCTCTCTCTCAATATCCATGTATTTGAACATTCTTGTTCTTTAACCTGACAACAAGTTCTCATTTACACAATAACAACACACAGATTTACAATACAAACAGAAACATTGATTTTTGGCACAGAGAGTGTAAAAAGCCAGTCTAGTCTGAACACAGCTCCTCTCTCCCATCCTCTTTTCCCTTCCTCTCCATCCAGCCCTTTTCCCCCCTCCTCTCTTCCATTCTTTGATATGATTCTATCTGACCACCCTCTGCCCGTTCGCTCGATGAGAGACAAAGGTCACGTGACGTTATCTGCTTCTCTTACTTTACATTAGTCTGTAGAGAAGAGAGAGCTACAGAGTGTCTGAAATGAAACCCTATTCCTTATACAGTCCTCTACTTTTGACCACAGCCACAGCCACATCCCATACAGTACAGTACTTATGACTTTTGACTCTTTTTCAAAAAGTAGTGTGTAATCTAATGTCACTTGTGATTTACACACACGCGCACATACATTAATTCTTAGCTATATTAGCTTGGGGCTTGCATGGCAAAGTCAATTAATCATGACCCACTTTATTACATGTTCATTATGTATGAGGATGCTCTAACAACACACACAAACACTCCGCCTGATTCCTGATGTGGTAAAGTTAACCCTGCATTAACCTATCCAGCTGTCTGCCTGTGGCGAAGCTCGTGGGCTACGACCTCTCCATAACAGCCCAAAGTAATTCATTATAAACACACACACACACACACACACACACATGCGCACACACACACACACACATGCGCACACACACACATGCGCACACACACACACACACACACACACACACACACATGTACACACACACAGGCAAGCACGCACACCAGAACTGGGTTCAAATACTATTTGAAATCTTTAAAATAATTAGAGCAGCTTTAGTTTGCTTGGGGTGCCAGATGGGCGGCAGGTAGCCTAGTGGATAGAGTGTTGGACTAGTAACCAAAAGGTTGCAAGATCAAATCCCTGAGCTGACAAGATAAAAATCAACTGTTCTGCCCCTGAACAAGGCAGTTAACCCACTGTTCCTTGGCTGTATTTCAACATCACCCTTTAAACTTAGTGATTAACATTAACGCCAGAATAAGTTACATTCATTAATGTATTTTCTGTTATCTCAAACCACTTAATTCAATAATGAATGTTCAGTCACTAATAACCTAAATTATACCACATTTTCTTTGTCCCTTTACTTCGACAGCAACCTGGAACGTTGGAGAATTGTCACTGGTTGGCAGGGCAAAACTGCTCTATATTCAAGCGTCTAGGCCTCCCTCAAGATGCCGAGGACTTTAGCACAACTGCTCAGCAGACAGGCCTGTCGTGCGTGCCGATTCGCGCTCCCCTTCACTTTTGATAGACAACGTGAGCAGCTCTATACCATAGCCTCTATTCCTCTTATCTGACGAAGTCTGTCTAGTTTTACCGTAGCCCTCTTCTCTTATTGACTGGCCAGCATGGCCTCAGAGCCATATGAAATATTGTCTACTTTATGTTTTTCTGAGCACCTCCAAGACGTATGATACCTGCTAATGGTTTAGTTACTTGAGACAGAATCAAAAGTAGGGGGGTTGGGGGAGGTTTGGGGAGGATGGGTAGGCGTAAACCGAGAGAGTCCAGCAATCCATAAGTTCCATGTTAGAGTTGTGTTGGGGACAACTGTAGCATTTTAGCTAACCTTTCCCCTAACCCTTATTATAAACTTAACCCAATTCACCTAACATGCTAAGTAAATTCACCTAACCTTTGTCCTTTTAGTGTTCCTAACCTTTGTCATTAGTTCCCTAACCGCCAGCGTAAATGATCCGCGTAATTCTCCTTTGTTGTTATGGCGCAACAAGCAACCTGGTCTCAGAGAAAGACGTGCAATACTATATACGTCCTACAAGATGCTTGATAAGTTACATCATCCAATTTGTATGCTATTGTACAACTGGGTAAGACAAATGATACTATCGTCCCTAATTTGTATATTATTATACGATCAATATTCCATTCATAAAGTCATCTAACGTAAAGTAACATAGCATAACATAGCATACTAACCAGTGCATAGCATAGCATACTAACCGTTGCCCCCCCACATTGATTGACTCTGTACCAGTACCCCCAGTATATAGCCTCACTACTGTTATTTTACTGCTGTTCTTTAATTATTTGTTGTTTTCATTTCTTATTTTTTACTTAAAGATGATTTTTCTTACAACTGCATTGTTGGTTAAGGGCTTGTAAGTAAGCCTTTCTGTAATGTGGGTTGTCTAAAGGGGACCAAGGCGCAGCGTGTAGAGTGCTCACATTACTTTAAAATGCTGTAAAATAGTCATATGTTTGAAAAATTGAAGTTTTCGGATTTTAGAGGAGTTTGTATTTCGCGCCACGCCCATCATTGGATATTGGAGCAGGTGTTCCGCTAGCGGAACGTCTAGATGTAAGAGGTTTTAATGAGGACACTTAAACAAAAACAACAAAACGACCACCAACAGTTCCGTCAGGTAACACAGACAAAACGGAAAACAACTGCCCACAAAAACCCAGGAAGAAAAACCCCTACTTAAATATGATCTCCAATCAGAGGCAACGAGGACCAGCTGCCTCCAATTGGAGATCAACCCCAAACAACCCCAACATAGAAATAGGAAAACTAGAACTCAACCTAGAAATAGAAAACATAGACAAACACAAAACACCCCCTATCACGCCCTGAACTACTCTACTATAGTAAATTACATCTTACTAGGGTCAGGACGTGACAGTACCCCGCCCCCCCAAAAGTGCAGACTCCGAATGCAACAAACCCAAAAAAAAACACAAAACAAAAGGGAGGGTAGGGAGGGTGATAATTGTCTATGGCGGCTCAAATGCTGTCCACATAACCTTAACCTCCAGCATAGGAGGCGGCTCCGGTTCGGGGTGTACTCCCCGCTCCACCCGCTGATCCTTTTGCTTTATTACCACCTGACCGTGGATCGTCGTCGAAGGAACCGGACTGTAGATCATTGCTGGAGGTTCTGGGCTGCAGGCCACCTCTGGAGGTTCTGGGCTGCAGACTGCCGTTGAAGACTCTGGGCTGCAGACCGCTGTTGAAGACTCTGGGCAGCAGACCGCCGTTGAAGACTCTGGGCAGCATGACTGCCGCTGGAGGCTCCGGACTGGGGAGCGTCGATGGAGGCTCCGGACTGGGGAGCGTCGCTGGAGGCTCCGGACTGGGGAGCGTCGCTTGAGGCTCCGGACTGAAGAGCGTCGCTGGAGGCTGCGGACTGAAGAGCGTTGCTGGAGGCTCTGAACTGAGGAGTGTCGCTGGAGGCTCCGGACGGAAAAGCGTCACCGGAGGCTCCGGACTGGGAGGCGTCATAATAGGTTCCGGACTAATGACCGTTGCTGCTGGCTCCATGCCATGGATCATCTTTACAGGTTCTGCGCCAAGGATCATCACCGGAGGCTTCTTACCATGGATTATCTCTACAGGTGCCGGGCCATGGATTATTCCTACAGGCTTCGTGCCATGGTTTATCCTTACAGGCTCCGGACCATTTCTAATCCCTCCAGGCTTTTTGCCAAGGATTATTTCTTCAGGTTCCGGGCCATGGATTACCTCTTCAGGCTTCGTGCCTTGGAATATCCCTACAGGCTCTGGGCCATCGATCATCACTAGAGGCTTAGTGCCATGGATCATCTCTACAGGCGTTGGACCATCGATTATCACTGGAGTCTTTGTACGTGGATTAGGAACCGGTCTCACTGGACTGGGGAGACGCACTGAGGACCGAGTGCTCAAAGCAGGCACCGGCCGTACTGGGTTATGGATGTGCACTGGAGGGAGAGTGCGAAGAACAGGCACAGGACGTACTGGATTCTGGAGGCGCGCTGGAGGGAGAGTGCGAGGAGCAGGCACAGGACGTACTGTGCTATGGAGGCCCACTGAAGAGAGAGTGCGAGAGGCAGGCACATGCTTACCACAAAAAGCACGGGTAGTTGACTCAGGCCTCACCCCTGGCCCAGCCAAACTACCCGTGTGCCCCCCCCAAAACATTTTATGGGGCTGCCTCTCGTTTTTCCCAGGTAGGCTCCGATATCTATCGATTACCTGGCCCCAAGTCCAGTTCCTCCTCTCCATTCACTCCGAATGTGACCAGGTGTCCATTTCTGCCCGGGAACGCCGCTTGATCCAATCATAGTGGGTAGTTCTGTAACGTGGGTTGTCTAAAGGGGACCAAGGCGCAGCGTGTAGAGTGCTCATATTACCTTATTGAGGACACTTAAACAAAAACAACAAAACGACCACCAACAGTTCCGTCAGGTAACACAGACAAAACGGAAAACAACAACCCACAAAAACCCAGGAAGAAAAACCCCTACTTAAATATGATCTCCAATCAGAGGCAATGAGGACCAGCTGCCTCCAATTGGAGATCAACCCCAACATAGAAAATTAGAACTAAACCCCCTGTCACGCCCTGACCTACTCTACTATAGAAAATGACATCTTACTAGGGTCAGGACGTGACACTTTCACTGTAAGGTCTACACCTGTTGTATTCGGTGCATGTGACAAATACAGTTTGATTTGACTTGAATGATACAGACTTACATACAAAAAATAAGAATTGCCCTGAGATCATGTTGAACTGGCAAAGTCTCTCATTCACGCACATGCAGCTCATCTGTCTCACACCCTCTTCAGGTGCATAGCACAGGAGCAGCCTGTCGATCCCGATGGCTTGTTGACTACACACTTTTGGTAGGTGAAGCTGACCAGCCTAAACTGCAGTTAAATGTTCATAAACATCTTCACACTCGCACACAGTCAACTGAAACAATACATTTTCACACACACAGACAGGACAGAGAGACAGTGTAGCTAGTGTTTTCCCTATAGAAATAATCTTTTCTCTCCATCTGACTTGCCACTGTGTGCTGTGAGTCAGGGGAACAAATGCCCTTCTGCAGCCAATCAACATAGTGGCCAAGGTTTGGTGGCTGGAATCGTTGGACTATAAATTGTTTTCATCCAATCAATTCAACTGAGAAAACCTTCGGTCGGATAGATGGATGGATGGGCAGGAGGGTGGGTGAAGAGAGGTAGAGACAGAATGCAGAGAAAGGATGGATTAGTGCATGTACCTAAATACTTTAATGGTAGTGTTATATAATTCATGCATACTCATCAGTTACTGTAACGTCTTTCTTCAGAAGGAGTGGACCAAAGCGCAGAGTGGTAAGTGCTCATGATTTTATTTAACTAAGAAACACAACAAAACGAAAAGCCAAACAGTTCCGTCAGGTAAACTATACAAAACAGAAATTAACTACCCACAAACACAGGTGGGAAAAAGGCTGCCTAAGTATGATTCCCAATCAGAGACAACGATAGACAGCGGCCTCTGATTGGAAACCATACTCGGCCAAAACAAAGAAATAGAATGCATAGAATGCCCACCCCACACCCTGACCTAACCAAATAGAGAAAAAACACGTCTCTCTAACCTGTTGGGGATAGGGGGCAGTATTTGCACGGCCGGATAAAAAAACGTACCCGATTTAATCTGGTTACTACTCCTGCCCAGTAACTAGAATATGCATATAATTATTGGCTTTGGATAGAAAACACCCTAAAGTTTCTAAAACTGTTTGAATGGTGTCTGTGAGTATAACAGAACTCATATGGCAGGCAAAAACCTGAGAAGATTTCATGCAAGAAGTGGCCTGTCTGACAAGGTGTTGTTGTTCTTGCTTCTGTTTATTGAAGAGTCAGGATCTTAGCTGTAACGTGACACTTCCTACGGCTCCAATAGGCTCTCAGAGCCCGGGAAAAACCTGAACGATGACGAGGCAGCCTTAGGCTGAAACACATTATCGCCTTTGCCAAGTGGCTGATCAGAGGACAATGGAATTAGGCGCGTGCCCGATTCGACCCCGTGCTGTATTTTCTTTCGGCTGTTTACCTAATTGCAGATTCCCGGTCGGAATATTATCGCTTTTTTACGAGAAAAATGGCATAAAAATTGATTTTAAACATGCTTCGAAGTACGGTAATGAAATATTTAGAAATCTTTTGTCACGAAATGCGCTGTGCGCGTGACCGTTATTTACCATTGGGATAGTGTCTAGAACGCACGAACAAAACGTCACTGTTGGAACATAACTATGGATTATTTTGGACCAAACCTACATTTGTTATTGAAGTAGAAGTCCTGGGAGTGCATTCTGACGAAGAACAGGAAAGGTAATCAAACTTTTCTAATAGTAAATCTGACTTTGGTGAAGGCTAAACTTGGTGGGTGTCTAAATAGCTAGCCCTGTGATGCCGGGCTATCTACTTAGAATATTGCAAAATGTGCTTTCACCGAAAAGCTATTTTAAAATCGGACACATCGAGTGCATAGAGGAGTAATGTATCTATAATTCTTAAAATAATTGTTATGCTTTTTGTGAACGTTTATCGTGAGTAATTTAGTAAATTGTTAGTAAATTCGCCGGAAGTTTGCGGGGGGTATGCTAGTTCTGAACGTCACATGCTAATGTAAAAAGCTGGTTTTTGATATAAATATGAACTTGATTGAACAAAACATGCATGTATTGTATAACATAATGTCCTAGGGGTGTCATCTGATGAAGATCATCAAAGGTTAGTGCTGCATTTAGCTGTCTTCTGGGTTTTTGTGACATTATATGCTAGCTTGAAAAATGGGTGTCTGATTATTTCTGGCTGGGTACTCTGCTGACATAATCTAATGTTTTGCTTTCGTTGTAAAGCCTTTTTGAAATCGGACAGTGTGGTTAGATTAACGAGAGTCTTGTCTTTAAATAGCTGTAAAATAGTTATATGTTTGAGAAATTGAAGTAATAGCATTTCAAAGGTATTTGAAAATCGCGCCACAGGATTCAACTGGCTGTTACGTAGGTGGGACAAATTCGTCCCGCCGGTCCTAGAGAAGCTAAGGTCAGGGCATGACAGTACCCCCCAAAGGTGCGGACTTCCAGCCGCAAACCTGAACCTATAGGGGAGGGTCCGGGTGGGCATCTAATCTTGGTGGCGGCTCCAGTTCAGAGCGTTGCCTCCACTCCGCCAGCTGATCCCTCCGCTTTTGTATCACCGGACCGTGGATCGTCGGAGGAGGAACCGGACCGTGGATCATCGCCAGAGGCTTTGAACTGGGAACCTGAGCTGGAGATTCTGGACTGCCGACCGCCGCTGGAGACTCTGGACTGCAGACCACCGCTGGAGACTCTGGACTGCAGACCACCGCTGGAGACTCTGGACTGCAGACCGCCGCTGAAGACTCTGGACTGCAGACCGTCGCTGAAGACTCTGGACTGCAGACCGTCGCTGAAAACTCTGGACTGGGAACCGTCGCTGGAGGCTCCGGAATGGGGACCGTTGCTGGAGGCTCCGGAATGGGGACCCTCGCTGGAGGCTCCGTACTGGGGACTGTCGCTGCAGGCTCCGTACCGGGGACCGTCACTGCAGGCTCCGCGCCATGGATCATCACTGTAGGCTCTGCGCCATGGATCATCACTGGAGGCTTTGTGCCATGGATCATCACTGGAGGCTCCGGGCCATGGATTATCACTGGAGGCTTCGTGTCATGGATCATCACTGGAGGCTCCGGGCCATGGATCATCACTGGAGGCTTCGTGCCATGGATCGTCACAGCAGGCTCTGCGCCATGGATCATCACTGGAGGCTTTGGGCCATGGATTATCACTGGAGGCTTTTTGTCATGGATCATCCCTACAGGCTCCGGGCCATGGATCATCCCTACAGGCTTCTTGCCATGGATTATCACTGGAGGCTCCGGGCCATGGATAATTGGAACCAAAAATCTCAAATTTGGACTCATCAGACTAAAAGGACAGATTTCCACCGGTCTAATGTCCATTGCTCGGACCAAGCAAATCTCTTCTTATTATTGGTGTCCTTTAGTAGTGGTTTCTTTGCAGCAATTCGACCATGAAGGCCTGATTCACGCAGTCTCCTCTGAACAGTTGATGTTGAGATGTGTCTGTTACTTGAACTCTGGGAAGCATTTATTTGGGCTGCAATTTCTGAGGCTGGTATCTCCAATGAATGTATCCTTTGCAGCAGAGGTAACTCTGGGTCTTCCGTTCCTGTGGCGGTCCTAATGAGAGCCAGTTTCATCATAGCGCTTGATGGTTTTTCACAACTGCACTTGAAGAAACTTTCAAAGTTCTTGACATTTTCCAGATTGACTTACCTTCATGTCTTAACCTCTCTACGGTAGGTGGAACGAAATCGTCCCAACTACGTAACAGCCAGTGGAATCCTGTGGCGCATTATTCAAATACCTTAGAAATGCTATTACTTCAATTTCTCAAACATATTACTATTTTACACCATTTTAAAGACAAGACTCTCGTTAATCTAACCACACTGTCCGATTTCAAAAAGGCTTTACAACGAAAGCAAAACATTAGATTATGTCAGCAGAGTACCCAGCCAGAAATAATCAGACACCCATTTTTCAAGCTAGCATATAATGTCACATAAATCCATTCCACAGCTAAATGCAGCACTAACCTTTGATGATCTTCATCAGATGACACCCCTAGGACATTATGTTATACAATACATGCATGTTTTGTTCAATCAAGTTCATATTTATATCAAAAACCAGCTTTTTACATTAGCATGTCACGTTCAGAACTAGCATACCCCCCGCAAACTTCCGGTGAATTTACTAAATTACTCACTATAAACGTTCACAAAAAACATAACAATTATTTTAAGAATTATAGATACAGAACTCCTCTATGCACTCGCCATGTCCGATTTTAAAATAGCTTTTCGGTGAAAGCATATTTTGCAATATTCTAAGTAGATAGCCCGGCATCACAGGGCTAGCTATTTACACACCCAGCAAGTTTAGCACTCACCAAAGTCAGATTTACTGTAAGAAAAATGTTATTACCTTTGCTGTTCTTCGTCAGAATGCACTCCCAGGACTTCTACTTCAATAACAAATGTTGGTTTGGTTCAAAATAATCCCTAGTTATGTTCAAATAGCGACGTTTTGTTCGTGCGTTCAAGACACTATCCGAAAGGGTAAATAAGGGTTACGCACCCGACGCGTTTCGTGACAAAAAATGGCTAAATATTCCATTACCGTACTTCGAAGCATGTCAACCGCTGTTTAAAATCAATGTTTATGCCATTTTTCTCGTAAAAAAGCGATAATATTCCGACCGGGAAAGCGTGTTTACGTTCAAAGAGAGAGAAAGTAAAAACATGGGATCCCCTCGTGCATGAGCCTCAGTCTGATGGCCCTCTGATCGACCACCATCCAAATGCGCTAAAGTTTTTCAGCCAGCGGCTGGAATTACATCATTCAGCTTTTTCCCGGGTTCTGAGATCCTATGGGAGCCATAGGAAGTGTCACGTTACAGCAAAGATCCTAAATTTTCTTTAAACAGAGCCAAGAAGCCCAAGGAATGGTCAGAGAGGGTACTTCCTGTTTGGAATCTTCTCAGGTTTTTGCCTGCCATATGAGTTCTGTTATACTCACAGACACCATTCAAACAGTTTTAGAAACTTTAGGGTGTTTTCTATCCAAAGCCAATAATTATATGCATATTCTAGTTTCTGGGCAGTAGTAATAACCAGATTAAATCGGGTACGTTTTTTATCCGGCCGTGTAAATACTGCCCCCTAGCCCTAACAGGTTAATAATAGACTGTCATTTCTCTTTGCTTATTTGAGCTGTTCTTGCCGTAATATGGACTTGGTATTTTACCAAATACCAAGTCTTCTGTATACCACCCCTACCTTGTCACAACACAGCTGATTGGCTCAAACACATTAAGAAGTAAAGAAATTACACAAATTATCTTAACAAGGCACACCTGTTAATTGAAATGTATTACAGGTGGCTACCACATGAAGCTGGTTGAGAGAATGTCAAGGGTGTGCAAAGCTGTCATCAAGGCAAATGGTGGCTAATTTGAAGAATCTATAATATATTTTGATTTGTTTAACACTTTTCTGGTTACTACATGATTCCATATGTGTTATTTCATAGTTTTGAAAGTCTTCACTATTTTTCTACAATATAGAAAATAGTAAAAATAAAGAAAAACCCTGGAATGAGTCTGTGTGTCCAAACTTTTGACTGGTATTGTACATGCAAGCACACACACGCACGCACGCACACACGCACGCAAACGATCTAAGTGGTCAAGCATTATTTGTGTTGTAGCAACTTGGGCTAATACATTGGTAAGGATAATAACACCTGTCAATCAAACACATTGCAGATTAATATGTCTTGGTGATGTTGGAGAGATAGACAGACACAATCAGAGCAGAGGTACAGGGAGAACCTACAATGTACAATTGAGTTTGCACAACATTTGGACATATAGCTGAACCAACATACATTCTCAAGTTGTATTGTAGGTTCACTCAACTTGAAATGTTAGGTTGAGTGAACATATAATTCAACTTGAGAATGTATTCTACCTTATTTCATTTCAATATTTCTCAGTGTGCCTTGCTTTTTGATTGAATTGTACTTACCACCCATGACTCTATTTGTTAGCGACAGAGACATGGTTGTTGTATTTAATGGCTTTCTCTCCTGTAGACTTCACCAAGTGAGTGTGAAAGTGAATGTTACCTTTAACATTTAACTCTTCATTACAATACATACTGTATATCATAAGGCCTTTCTTTGAGGACCTAGTTACACTCTAACACAGTGGTCTGAAACTCCTGGTTTACAGGCCACATCAAGCCTGTAAGTCACATTATGCTGCCTTGCAAAGTGATGTGTAATTCCTACAGGACTCCAGTCAGAGTAAGGATATCCAACAATTGGAATTTTTAATCACCTGCAATCTGCATGGAGAATGACTGTAGAGGTAGGGGACTGTAGAGGTAGGGCAGACTAATTATTGACACTACCTAAATCATGAATGTGAACAGCCATCTCAGTAACGGGTGCAATAAATCCAATTACTAACAGATTGGATTACTTTAGAAAATGTATGTTATATGTTAGTGTACCATAGAATTAATCAACCAATCAATGTACATGCAAGAACACTGGTATTGAAAGAAACAATTCTGAAAATCAACATTCAATAGAGCATGCTGGGAAATATGATAATGATAGGCATGGTTTTGAGCGAACATTAATTTGTAATTTTACACAACAAGCTTGTTCATACCCAGCTCACTTCGAGCAGAGTTTGTTGAGTAAACAAACTTTAACACATTAGCTCAAACTTTTATCCTTTTGAAGTACACTCAACTCACATAAAACCGGTGATTAAGCTATTGGTTAAGTTGGATTTTTTTTTTTACAGTGTTACCTTCCAAAGACAAACATGAATTTGAATAACTTCAAGGTCATATATCGTCCAGGATGTCACCACTAAAATGCTGAAGTCCTGTCCAGGAGGCCCTGCCGCCAGACTTGCCCCCTGCACTATACAGGACCCTACTTAGAACAATGACTGTTTCAGGCACCAGGAAGTGCAGTGTGACCTCGGCCCCAGCATAGCTGATTATGCAGTGGAAGCTACTTCTATGGAGCTCCTCTCAGTGGGGGTAGGAGAAGACCCCAGCCTACAGCATGCACTCCATGGAGCTTCTGGAGCTGCCTTCGACGTGGAGATGGTCATCGGGACAGTGAAGATGACACATCAGATGTGGAGAAGATTCGCCTCACCGACGCAAGTGACACTGTTCTGTTCCATGGATGGAGTACTGAGGAATTACTTCAAGCTCAGATGACTGACTCTGACATGGGCCCATCAAGAGATGGCTAGAGGAAGGACAGGAACGCCCATCGTGGGGGGGATGTAGCACCTTTCGGGCCAGCGACTAAGGCTTATTGGAGCTAGTGGAAGAGACTGTAAGCCAAGGACGGCATTCTCTTACGGAACTTCTACTGTACAAAAAGGCGCAGTGTTTTACCCAGAGATACCCCTACCTCGTGTGTTCTGGATGGACATCATGAAGCAGATGCATGATGGCCCAGTAGGCGGTCACTTTGGCATGGAATGCACACTTGCCCAGATGCAGACACGATACTACTGGCACCGAAAGCACAGCTCAATAGGGTTCAATCCGCACAAGATGCTCCTTGGAAGAGAAGTAACAGGACCCATCGACCTGGTGGCTGGCTTTTCACCTGATCATGAGCACACCAAGACCCCTACACAGTATGTTGCACAGCTACGAGACAGATTGGAAGTTGCTCGCCAGATTGCAAGGGATGTGCTGGGTCAGTCTGTGGAGCGTGCCAAAAAAGCAGTATGACAAGAATGTTGGTGACACAGTATGGTACTTAATTAAAGGAACAAATGGGTTGCTGGACAAAGTTAGGAAGTTCCTATCATCCTATGAGGGTCCTTACTTCATACTGGGACAGCTGGACGACTTGGTTAACCGGATCCAAAAAAGTCAGAGAACGAAGGTGGTTGTTCATCAAGACAAACTCAAGCCGTACAACTCCCGCATGACTCTAGACAACAGCTGGGTGTCACACACGCCGAAGCGTGGCAACCTACAGAGGTCTTGCGCCTGATTTGGATGCAGGCCTCCAAGACTCTGATCTGGATCTAACCAACCTGTTCATGGATGATCAAAACAGTGATAATGGCAGTGAGAAGGATGCAGAGCTTGCTTCTGATACTACTTGTTTTGTGAGTGGGTCTGTGACACCATGCACTGCACATAGTGGAAGAATTGTAAATCCATTGTGAAAGGCTATTGAGTTTGCATTGCAAACTATTCTGATGAAATGTGTCTATATATCTGTCTGTAGTGGCACCAATTGGTTGTAACTGTGGATGTTACATCAGTCTATGGCTGAGCACAGTTGAGCACTGTCATTTTATCAGATTATATGAAATATGAGGCCATCGAAGGCTATTGCTTATGTATCTTGGCTACATTGGTATTTGCATTTGGTGAAAATTGTCATTTTCGGTTAATAGCCCATGTCACTGTTTGTTGAAGCTATCTGTTGTATGGTGAACGTGGGCTTCTTTAAGGTTTATTTGTGAGTAAATCTGGCTTTGATCACAGCCAGTGCCTACCCAGCCACCGACCTCACCACATGTCACTGGAATGGAGCATGTATTATCTCTCTCCTGCTAAGCCCTGGGTCTACAATCAGACATCACTCAGAAAATGCAATGAATAGAGGGATGGGAGGAGAAAGAGAGGATAGGGGAATGAGATGATAAAGGAGCGGATGGAAGAGGGCCAGTATAATGTGTGATATTAAACTAATGAGAGAGAGAGAGAAAAACAGTAAAGGAGAGGAGGATGGAAGATGGTTTCTCTCTCTCACTCTTTTCCTTTAGCCGTTTTATTTGTGATCTGTTTTCTCTGTATCCCCTTTCTCACTCGGTCTCTCTCAATTTATCCTCCCTCTTTTGCTCTCTCTCTCCACTCCCTCCCTACCATGCGATGGAAACCGTTCCATAAGGGGAAAGCTTGCCAGCAGTCTGGCATTCCGAAAAGGGAATGGGAATGATGCTTCCTATCCAAGTTCCTCATGGTTGAAATCCAATTTCCATGGTGTAGAAACAGTTTATGTGAGTGTGTGTGTGGCGCTGATGGAGAAGGGCAATATTTTACCAGTTCCAACCCAACTTTGCTATTTAGTGACTTATTGGGTTTCTTCACTTATTTCTACAGAAATGTCATACTATTGTCACATATGACCACCAAGCACTTCTGGACATCAGATCGATAGTTACTAACCTCGATTTCGACTTCAAATACAACTTCAACTCTGACTCAGCTGTTTCACTGTTCAAACCGGACCCTATTCCTTGTTTTATGGGCTACCAAACGACTGTAGGCATAGACGTAGGAGACGAGGTGGAGATCTGGAAAAATGTAAGCGAATAGAAAAACTGAACAGTGCTCCCCTCTGTTCTACTGGCAAATGTCCAGTCACTCGAGAATAAGATGGATGAGCTTCGTTCGAGAGTCTCCTATCAGAGACTTGCAAAGCTGCAGCTATTATATGTCTTACTGAAACGTGGCTGGATGATGATGCTATGCACGTAGAACTCAGTGAATTTTCCATGAAGTGGCAGGATCAGACGGTGGTGTCGGGGAAGTCGAAAGGAGGAGTGTGTTTTCATAAATAACAACTGCTGTGCTGCTTCAAGTATGAAGGAAATCTCAAGCTTTTGCTCACCTGATATAGAATACCTCATGGTAAGCTGCAGACCATTTTATATACCAAGAGAGTTCTCATCCGTAATTATCACGGCTGTCTACAACCTTCTACAAGCCAACACCACTCTGGCTCTCAACGAACTGTATGGGCCCATAAACACACAAGAAACCTCTCACTCAAAAGCTCAAACAGGAAGTACCAGTGATGTACTCAATATGGAAATGGTTGGATGAAGCAGACGTGAGGATACAACACTGGGATATGTGCCGGGATTCATCCGTTAGCATTGAGGAGTTTACCACAACAGTCACAGGTTTCATCCGTAAGTGCATAGACGTTGTGGTCCCCACAATTACTATAAGAATGTATCCAAACCAAAAAACATATATTACAGGCAATATCTGCGCTGGACTAAAAGTTAGAGATACTCCAAGGAATGAGACGCGGACATGGATGTATACAAGAAAGCCCGCTACAACCTCCGTCAAGACTTCAAACACACAAAAGGAAAATATAGGAGGAAGGTGTAATCCTATTACACCAACTCTGATGCTTGTTGTATGTGGTAGGGCTTGCAGACGATAACAGATTACAAAAGGAAAACCAGCCGCGAGTTGCCCAGCGATGCAGAACCCCCCAACGAGCTAAATGCCTTCTATGCTAGCATCAAGGAATATAACACTGTACCTTGAGTGAATGCCCCTGTTTTTCCGGATTGCTGTGTGATCTTGCTCTCAGTGGCTTTTAAGTGAGCAAACTGTTTAAACAGGTTAACAATCACAAATCAATCCATATGAAAATGTGATTCATATGAATCCATATGAATCACATTTTCAACCTCTCCCTGACCCAGTCTGTAATACCTATGTTTCAAATAGACCAACATAGTCCCTGTCCCCAAGAATGCAAAGGTAACCTGTCTAAATGACTACTGCCCTGTAGCACTCATCTGTAGCCATGAAATTGTAACGGCTGTCTGAAGTAGTAGACCAAGGTGCAGCGTGGAATTTGTTCATCTTTTATTTTAGATGGAAAAGGCACTTCACAAAGAAAAACAGACGACAGCCAAACAGTCCTGTCAGGTACCCTAACACACTAAACAGAAAATATCTACCCACAAAACCCAAAGGAAAAACATGCTGCCTAAGTATGACTCCCAATCAGCAATAACGATGTACAGCTGTTCCTGATTGGGAGCCATACCCGGCCGAAACAAAGCAATCCCCAACATAGAAATACAGACATAGAATGCCCACCCAAATCACACCCTGACCAAACCTAAATAGAGACATAAAAAGGCTCTCTCAGGTCAGGGCGTGACAGAAATGCTTTGAAAGGCTGTGTGTGTGTGTGTGTGTCTGTGTGAGAGTGTGTGTGTGCACGTAACCATTGCTTCGGATCAATGTCTCAATAGGCTAAAATGTAAAATTCGGACTACATGAACTATACCAGAAAGACTGGTGTATTGTATTGCACTATAATTTATTACAGATGCACTGTATCAAAGTCATTAGCTTTTAGTGTGAAGAGTTCTGGTGTTGCATCTCAAATGGCACTCTATTTGCTGCACAGTGCATTCCTTTCTATGGGCCATGGTCAAAATGTGTGCACTATGAAGGGGATAGGGTGCCATTTGGGATGCAATCCTGTTTTTGCATTGCGTAGAATTGACACAATACATTATATAATTAATTACACATCAATAGTACTATATAATATTGGTACAATTGTATTATAATTATCATTATAAGCATTATAGACAGAAACATGGCATGACCCCATGTAAAAGCATCAATCACAACAACATCTCATGGTTTGACCAATTTGACTTCAGAGGTTTGCCCACTTTCTCCAAACGTCAGATTTTGAAGGTGCTCCAAACATCAAATTTCAAAATTGTTTTTGACACCCTGGGTTGCTACGGTTGAGCCACCTGCTGCTGTTGTTGCCTGCGCCTCGCAGGGCAGAGGCACCACAGGTTCAAAACTGGTATAGCAAAATTTATTTGCATCTTTTCTGGGGCCTGGAGTTTTTCCTGATTGCATGACCTGGTCAGGCAAAACTCTTTGTCCTATTCGTTGGCTATAACAAAACATTATTAATATAGATAGCTTCCCTTTTCATCTGTGCTATGACTATTGGGCTGTGGTTTTTCCTTGTCTGGTCATTTGAATTGGAAACATTCCTGGCCTAAGGTGGATCAAACCCTTTCAAAATACCACAAACCTTGTTATCATTCTGAATCTGATATCAAAAGATCCAGAGACAACAACTTCAATGGACAACATACTCTGTAGTTTACTGAACTAATATAGCAAGGCTGAGTGTTATGCAAAGAATGGTTACAATGTCTTTAAATATTAATTTCACTCTATACACACACAATGTTAAGCAGTGGACTTTGAAAAATAAAAAAGAGACCGTTTCAATGTAGCAAAGTCTTAATTTTATGTCATAAAACCTATTATTTGTTAATCTGATTAAAGTGATCTTCTGCAATTGTACTTTCTGGAAGCTTTATGTAAGGCAGGATTACATGTAATAATATACACTGTAGACCTTGTAACAAGGCAGGGTTACATTTAACACTATACACAGTAGACTTTTTTATGTGTAAATCATAAAACCACTAACCTTGTGTTGATTTCCTGGTCTCCATTTGGCCCAACAGAGGTTGGTTCACTGGCAATCAATCATTAAATAAACTACTTTCAACATTTTCATAAAAATATCTCCCTTTTAATGAAGTTGATTTTATTGAATTATATTGCACTCTATTCTCACCAAACCTGCATTACTAGTCCATATCAGTAGGTGTCATTAGATAGTCAAAAAAGACTGACGCCATCATGCCTGTACCTGTCTCTGTATTTGTGAAAGTTATGGTGTTACTAGAATCCATAAATTCTCTCTTTCTGTATTAGGCATCTGTTAAGGTTGGACGGATGTGCTCATATGTTCAGGAAACTAGGCGTATGTCGCAAGTCCTGACTTCACAGTAGAGCCGTTTGAACGTTAAAAAAAATATTATTTCATCAAAATGCGTTTTTTGGCAGAAATGGCATCTTGACGCGAAAAAAACGCACACCTATTTAGGCGAGGTGCTGGCTAGCGGAGTGGAACACTTAAAAAAATAAAGGAGAGCCGCACACTCTATGAGCTCAGATGCAAAAATGTTATGCCAACGTTTCGACAGACAAGCTGTCTTCATCAGGGTATAATGACAAACACTGCAGGGTGACTCATTTATATAGTGTCAAAAGACACACACAGGTGTCTGTAATCATGGGCGGGTGTGGCCTGATATTTGGTTAATTCTCATATATAAAAATAGCATACAAAAAACATAAATGGATAGCGTACGATCATAGATACAATTTGGCTACATAAGCCTACAAACATTTACAATAGCAAAATCACAATACCGTAAATTCCAGACTATAAGCCGCAACTTTTTTACCACGCTTTGAACCTCGCGGCTTAAACAATGACGCGGCTAATATATGGATTTTTCCCGCTTTCAATTTTTTTTTTCTCAAAAAAACACATTCTGTGACGTGCTCAGTTTTTTGGCGGCATGAAGCTTTCATTAGACCAATGAAATTGCCGAACGGGTTAAGGTCAAACAACTTTTTTGTTTACTGTTTAGATTAAATCGAGCACGCTCAAACTTCCCATCATTCTGATTACGGTAGTCATTTTGTCACCCTCATCATGGCAAAGACACGGAGAAATGCATATGATGCAGCTTTCAAGTTGAAGGCGATTGATCTGGCTGCTGCACGGGAGCTTGGTCTGGAGCAATGACTTTCTTGGTAGGTTACTGTTTACTGCAACAAATTTTTGTTTTTATTACAAGCCGTGTTTCGTTAAAGCCTATTTATTTTTGTTACAAGCCGTGTTTCGTTAAAGCCTGTGTAGAGTTAATTTGTTTCAATGTACCGGTAGGCACCTGCGGCTTATAGACATGTGCGGCTTATTTATGTTCAAAATAATAATTGTTTTTAAATTCAGTGGGTGCGGCTTATATTCAGGTGCGCTTAATAGTCCGGAAATTATGGTAATCAAAAGAATGGCTTCAGATCAAAGTCTACGTTGAGACCGAAGGGAGCAAGGATCTTTAAATTAAAGATCCAGGCAGCCTCTCGTTTTAACAATAAATTGTCGAGGTCACCCCCTCTGCTAAGGAGGGTGAAATGTTCGATGCCAATATAACGTAGAGACGAAATCGAGGGGTTTGATTCCAAAAAGTGGGCCACAACTGGGTAAGTTGAGTTTCTGCACCTAATGGTGCTACGATGCTCCGAGATACGTACTTTTAATTCACGCTTTGTTTTACCCACATAATTTTTACCACAAGGACAAGTTATAAGATAAATAATTGCCTTAGTGGAGCAAGTGATAACACCTTTCATTGGGATCTGTTTCCCTGTTTGGGGGTGTTTGAATGATCTACATTTATAAGTGCCATTGCATTGAGCACAGCCATTACACTTGTAGTTTCCATCCAATAGGGGCGCAAATACACGTTGTGCAGGGATATCTTAGGGTGATAAATCAGAGTTTACCAAATGATCTCTGAGGTTTCTGCCCCGCGAGAATACGACTAAGGGAAGGTCTGAAAACACATTATCGATACTATCATTGGCCAATGTTTGTGAACGATTCCCTTAATTTGTTCAGACCACTTTGAATAGCGGGTAGTTAGAATGCAAGAATGCTTCTTTTTGCGAGACTGACCTTGAAAAAGGTCATGTCTCATTTTGTTTTGAATTTTCTCAATGGCAGTATTAATCTGACCATTTTTGTACCTCCTCTCCTTGAATTTTCTTTGCGTCTCAGCCATATTTCTGTCGAAATCTGATTGTTTTTTTACAAATTATTTTGATTCGACAGAATTGGCTGTAGGGCAAACTGTTTTTCAAGGGAAGTGGGTGACAACTATCAGCCCTCAACAAACTGTTACGATCAGTAGGTTTCCTGTAAAGATCAGTGTATAGAACATTATCTTCACACAAGATCAGAAGATCAAGAAAACTGATTTGACGTGTATCAGATTGCATAGTAAATCTCAGATGATCAGAACAGGAGTTAAGAAAAGCATGGAACGCCTGGAGCTGTTTTGCATCACCCCTCCATAGAACAAAAATATCATCAATATACCGTTTCCAAATAATGATGTTAGGCAAGAAAACATTTTTGAGAGGATTGAAAATACACTGTCTCCATGTAACCCACATACACATCAGCATAGTTAGGAGCTATGGGGGATCCCATAGCAGTACCCTTCGTCTGAATAAAGAAATCATTTAGATCCATGAAGTAGTTGTGTGTGTACTACTTCAGCCAATATTATAATGCATGCACTGGAAGGTAGTTCATTAGGGTCACGTTGCACAAGAAAATGTTCCATAGCTTCAATACCGCCCTCGTGTGGAATATTTGTGTATAATGACTCAACATCAAAAGTAACTAACAAAGTATTTTTAGGGAGAGGATCAAGAGATTCAATAATAGAGATCATACTGCTGGTGTCCTTTACAAAGGAGGGGAGTTGTTCTGCAAGTGGTCTAATAAAAAAGTCAACAAAAGTCGATAGAGGGGCAGTTACTGCATCAATGCCCGCTACAATAGGGCGCCCTGGAGGTTTTGTAACATTCTTGTGTAATTTCGGCAAAGTATAGAACGTGGCAATTTTAGGGTGTTGAATAGCTAAAAAGTCGTGTTATTTTTTGGTTATCTGACCAGAACTTAAATAACCATCTAGGACAGTAAAGATCATGTTCTGAAATTGGGCAGTGGGGTCGCTTCTGAGTTTCTTATAAAAGATGTTGTCAAACAGTTGTCTATGACACTCATTTACATAAACTGTCCTATTCATGAGTACAACCGACCCAGCCTTATCAGCAGGGAGGGTAAGGACTGACATATCGGATTGTAAATCAAGCAAAGCTTGTTTTTCATCCTTTGGTAAATTATGGAAAGATATGTACTCCTGTTTGTTCTTAAGGAGATGAATAACATCTTTTTCAACAAGTCTGCAATATGTCTCAATAGAGTGATTGCGATTGACTGGAAATACAAAATAACTCTTACTTCTAAAAGGAGTTGGAGTATGTGCAGGTGAGCAACCTACATGTTCAGTATAAATATCACGATTAGGGGAGCTAAAGCTATTCCTTTAAACGGATGTTTCTAAAAAACTTAAACATGTCTATCTTAACATCAAAATCGCTGCACTGAGTTGTAGGCATAAAAGATAACCCTTTATTAAGCAAGGAGACATGGGCAGGGCTCAATATCTTGCTTGATAAATTAAAAACACTCAGTCCCGTGGGTTCTGGAACCATGTGAACGGTCCCCTCTGCCTCTGGTAGTCGTTTCTTCTTACCCCATCGGGTGCGGCATCTCATCGGTGCGCGTGCCCGCGGCCACCTCCGCCCTTCCATCGACCCAGTCTCGTTGGATAAAAAACTGGCACTGGAAGCAGCTGAGGCGCTGGTTGTAGAGCATTGGTCATACTGGTGTGGATAGAAGTAAGCGGCATCCCTCCTGCATCTGTCACGGAGAGGAGGAGCAGGACCTCTTGTCAGGGTTTCTCCAGAAGTAGACTTTGTCTTTTTTGTCTTGGTTGAATATCTTGATTTTAAGTTCCTTTATTTCTGTAGACAACTTATCCTGGAGCGCTTGGTTAGTTTTCATCAGTTCATTGAATATGCCATCATCATTAACAGCTCCTTGCAGGGCTGTGCATTTCTCTTCAATCATGTTATCCATTTCAATAAAATCCTTTTTCAACTGGTGAACAATTAATGTCATTAAATCAATAGAGCATTTGTTCAGGATGGCACACCAGCGCTCACAGAAATCATCTGTGCGCTGTCCCAATGATGCCACCTGAATCCTCGTGGAAGGCGTATGTCGCAAGTCCCGACTTCACAGGAGTGCCGTTTGAACGTTTTGCCAGAAATGCCTTCTTGAACATGTGAACTTTCATGTGCCTTAATAACAAATGTGTATGCCATCTGTAAATACAAATAAAATTGTTAAATTATGAGCCTTGTTGGTTAAGCCACAGAAAAAGTTAGCAACCCTCCCACTAGCCATGATTGGCTGAGTTAATGAGCGGGCTGGACATGCTGAGAGAGGAGTTCGGATTGGTCTGCAATAGAAGCTCGTCAGTCTGTGTTGATAATCCTGTCAAACGCGGCTTTAAAACAAATGTATTGTGTAGTTAAGCTGCATAAGTGTGGCTCTCCACTTTCTGGAGGATCAAGTTTTGAAATCAGTGGAGTATAATATAATATAATAGCTAAGAGATGGAGGAAACACCTGTCTCCGGATTACATCTTCAAACTAAGGGCAACCGTGGCATGGCATTCCTGACAGGTGGAATTAGAGTATAATAGCTCAGAGATGGAGGAAACACCTGTCTCCGGATTACATCTTCAAACTAAGGGCAACCGTGCATGATGACGTATACAGCCATGTAAGATAGGTAGCTACATTTTCAGATATTTTCAGATATTTCACGTTTTCTAATTTTGACAGAAAGCGGTTTCATTTCAAGCTAAAGTGTACTGTTAGCTAGCTAGCTAATGTTAGCTGGCTGGCTCCCTAGCTGACATTATTATTAGTTTCCTAGCACCGTGTGCTGTTCTAGTTAGAGCCTAATGTTTGCTAGCTAACATTGAACATCGTTTGTTAGCTCCCAGCACTGTGGCAATGCTGGCACTGTTTATTGTTTAACTAGCTAACGTTGGCTGGCTGGCTCGTTAGCTAACATTATGTAACATGTGTACAATGCCTGTTGAATATGGCCGGTGTTAGTAAAAGTCTGCAAAAAAGCATAATGAAATTGTTGCCAGAAGAGCTGGTTAGGCTGTTTTCATGTTATCCAGAGGTAAACAAATCATCGGCCAAAGCGTCAAGGGTGCACTTCGAGAGCAAAACAAGATGGGTGGGGCTAAAGCTTAGGGTGTGAACAATGTTGAATGGGTGTAGACAAAGGAGATCTCTTCACTAGATAGCAAAACATTCAAAGGTGATTTTCTCAAAAGTGAGTTTACAAGTTGATCAGTTTTCTAAGCAGAATTACTTTCCCATTGTTCCTAAAAATGCAGTGTATGATATACCTGTCACGTCCTGACCAGTAATAGGGGTTATTTGTTATTATAGTTTGGTCAGTTTTGGCAGGGGGTGTTTTGGCAGGGGGTGTTTGTTTCATGTGGTTTGGGCTATGTATTTAGGTAGAGGGGTATTTGTTTTATATGGTTCGGGGTGTGTGTGTATGTAGAGGGGTGCTGGATTTATGTGTTCCGGGGTTTTTGGTTTATGTTCTTGTTTTGTATTCTAGGGTTTCTATGTTGTGTATTTCTTTGTTGGCCTGGTGTGGCTCTCAATCAGGAACAGCTGTACATCGTTGTTTCTGATTGAGAGTCATACTTAGGGAGCCTGTTTTCCACCTGTCCCTTTGTGGGAGATTGTTTTTGCACTGCTGTGTATAGCCTGCGAAACTGTCGTACTGTTGTTCATTGTTTTTTCGTGTTCACTTTACAAATTAAAAGTAAATATGAGCACTCAATCTGCTGCGTATTGTCTGTGTAGACTGCTCTGTGGTGGAATCTGTACATTTTTTACTTTTAAGACAGTTTAATTTGTTCCACAAACATTTGTGAATAATGACCAGCAGTGTAAATAAAATAATATGCCAACAAATATTACTGCACTTACAAACTGTCTGACTAACCTTTTCAGGAACATCAATACCCCTTGGCCTTGGGTAGTAGATCGTTCTTTATCCCATGCCAAACACATTCATTCACTGAGTCTCAATTATTAGGTCCAATGCAGCCATTTTTATCTAAATATCAAATCATTTCTGGGGTACAATTAAGTAACATTCAATTAAGATGGTCAAAAAGAAGAAAAAAATTGCTTCTTAGCAAACAGCAATTTCTCAAGCTAAAATTTTGCTAGGTGGAGAGGGGAAAACTGAAAACAAGCTGTTATTGGCAGAGAGGTTTGGAACTCTTTCTTTTTGGTCTATTAACAAATTTACTGCCTGTCACCAGGCAGGCCAAAACTCCATTATTTTCTATTTATTAATGCCGTAGTTGTAGGCTACATTTCCGGGGAAAATCACTACAATAAATGTGCTTAAGCCGTCATCCTTGCCTGATATTGGGTACACTCTAGCTACTTCCTTCTTCTTACTGCATGAAAACAGTCCTCGGCAAGTGTGAGCGGTTTGTGTAGCGTGGTTCGTTCTGCGTTGTGTACTTTTAATTAGGACACTGCCACAACTGGAATTATGGTCCTGCACACGAAGAGACAACACACAATATGTTAGCCCTCGGTGCAGTCACAGCTCTCGGGCACCTTGCTAGCTGAAGGTCCGGCAAAAGAGCGGGAACTGCATACATACATTCAGTGCCCAACAGCACACTATACAATACAATTAAAATGATATACAACATATTCGGAAACAAAATAAAGACATACCTGCACACGAAGAGACAACACACAATATGTTAGCCCTCGGTGCAGTCACAGCTCTCGGGCACCTGCGTGAGCACATAGCAACTCACTCAAACACGGTCCCAAATACTCCCGAGTTACAATAGGTACCCTAATTAGCGAGCTTGGTGAAAGTTGTTAACATAAATCTTTATAATTGTTCACATTGTAACAAAACCTATAATTGCGTAACAGCACTTTATGTAACTTTACCACAGTTTTATATTGCCAAATTACGGCGGCAAGGACAACATACCTTGCTAGCTGAAGGTCCGGCAAAAGAGAACGATAAGGGTACGTAAGTACGGATAACCCGCGATGGACCTAACCAAAATATACAAACTTTTACAATTAGGTGTATTTACAATATAGATATCAAAAAAATGTTTGTACACTGAAAAATAACATTAACTATGCTGCTGTAATTAAATAAAGAAAACACATTGAATTATTATTATTGTTATTAACTTATTAACATCCCCTCTTGACCTGGCCTACTTGAACTGTCCTTGCGTGCAACTTGGTGCATAATCTAGGGGAACAACATCACTCTACTACATTTGCAGGGTCGGCACTAGTCACCACAGCCACAACTCATAAACACTGCTTATTTATACAATTTATCTTATTAAAATGTGATTTTAAATCTAATCTTAACCCTAACCTTAAATAAATAAAAAATCATGAATCATTATGATTTAGCAAAGTTTTACTTTATATTTGTGCTAACTAGTGGAAACTGGCTTGCAGCGCAAACTCTCCCCATTGAGCAGTAGACTGTATCACGAAGACATCCAGATGGTTACTACCAATATTACAAGTAATTTATTGTGTAGGCTGCTTTCTTATTGTTGCCAGCATACATTAGGCTCATCGATCCGGACAAGCTGTACAGGGCCATAAGCAAACAAGAAAATGTTCATCCAGAGACAGCGCTCCTAGTGGCCGGTGACTTTAATGCAGGAAAACTGAACCGTTTTACCTCATTTCTACCAGCATATCACCTGTGCAAACAGAGGGAAAACAATTCTAGATCACCTTTACTCCACTCAGAGAAACACATAAAAAGCTCTCCCTCATTTGTATCATGTATGAAGGTAAGACCCAGATGCAGACAGTGTCAAATTAACGATGGTTTAATCATCCAACAGGGGCAGGCAATAGACAGGTCAAGGCAGGCAGGGGTCAGTAAACCAGAGGTGGGGCAACGGTACCGGACGGCAGGCAGGCTCATCATCAGGAATTGAATTATGGGGCGTTTCAGGCCTTGAAGTGAACATAATTGTGCACTTGCAATTAAAAGGGGGCTGAGGGGCTTACGTTGCTAACTTCCCTTGCTTGGCTAATTGAAGATGGCCATGCCCCCATTTTTTACATTTTAGTAGACGCTCTTATCCAGAGCGACTTACAGTAGTGAATGCATACATTTCATACAATTTCAAACATTTCATAATTGTATTTTTTTCTGTGCTGGCCCCCGTGGGAATCGAACCCACAACCCTGGCGTTGCAAACACCATGCTCTACCAACTGAGCTACAGGGAAGGCTTAAGGCAAGGGTAAGTCTTTTGAGTTTGAAACGCAGGCTATGTTCTGGAACCGCAAAATACCTCATGATTGTCAGCACATGGGACCCATACAACAGGACAAGGCGGGAATTCAACTCGTGGTTGGCAAAGCGCACGACGTCTCTCCGCTCCAGACACTAACCAGGGTGAAATAAGGCTGGCACGGAGATCTGTTTTCTCCTCTCTATTCCCAGTAAACGTCTGGTCGTTAACCGAAGGACATCTTTTATTCGTTGGATAAAAAAGTGTCGGTTTTAATTCACAAGAAAAAGATTCCGGGGTAGATGTCCAACAGACGGTCTCGCTCTAGCGCGCGAATTGGACGTATGCCACTGCCGTAGCACTATAACCACAAACCCTACAGGGTCTGCTGTGCTGCTGAGTCTCGGTCAGTGTGTGACATGCATAACCTACTGGTGGCTGCAGAGGAGAGTGCTTTTACCAGACACAGATTCAATTTCTGCCTATATTCAGTCTAGGTTTGAGACAGGACAGAGGGGAACGCGTCGCGCGCTTCGAGGAGGAAATTGAGTTCCGAATCAACTAAGGACATGAAGACTAACTGACAAATGACAAGAGGAATGCAACCGAAGAAAGAGGACGTTTAAAATGGCACGGATTGAGATAAAGGATCACCTTGTGTAAGTGTAACAATTTATACATGCATAAAGTTATATGTATTAGGCGAAATGGTAATGTTTGATATTTTCACAATCCGTTGATGGCATTTGGAATCAACACTTACAGCTGGTTTGCCACAATTAGTGGAATTAAATCTCAGATGTGTTTATTTTATTACAGGCTAAGTAAACTGACTAAAATAGTCTAACAGTCTGGCAGTTTTGTTAATGATATCCTCCGTTAGGACAGGAAGATTAAGCAAAGTTAAAAGTATGCATAGAATTCCAATGTCAAATGCGACACATCTGTCTCCTATTATGTGCGTAATTGCCATTTAATTCATAGCTCGTCCTGATTGGTTTGAAATGAAAATGTGAATGGACCTTGATCCACCCCTTTCACATTTAATTTAAACCGCCAATACGAGCTAAACAATGTGGCAATTACGCAAAGAATATGATAGCTGTGTATGCCATGGCATTGTTGAATATTCCTTTATGATTTGCTTGAAGGGCATTCTAGAGTGTGGATTATTTAAGCAATAAAGCACGAGGGGGTGTGACATATGGCCAATATACCACTGCTAAGGGCTGTTCTTACGCAGACACCACAAACCCGAGGTGCCCCATTGCTATTATTAACTGGTTAACAATGTAATTAGACCAGTAAAAATAAATGTCTTGTCATTCCCGTGGTATATGGTCTGATATACCACGACTGTCAGCCAATCAGCATTCAGGGCTCCCAGTTTATAATTCCCTTTATCAACTTGGTGGTTCAAGCCCTGAAAGCTGATTGGCAAAGACGTGTTATTTCAGACCTTATACCATGGGTATGACAAAACATTTATTTTTACTGCTGTAATTACTGTGACTAAGAACAGCCCTTAGCTGTGGTATATTGGCCATATACCACACCCCCTTGGACATTATTACTTAAATTACACTGTATATTTGCACAGTAAACTTCAATGGCTTTAGTTAATTTGACATGTTTTGTTTGAGCTGCATTTGAAAACAAAAGTCCAATTGAAAACAGCATTGGAATTGCTGAATTCGATTTTCATAATAACAAGCTAGGACAGATAGTTTGGTTAGCTAAACTAGCAAGTTTGGTTACCACGGCAACTACTGTAGCTGTGGAATGAACTTGCTAGCTACTTCAGTGGCTGTTGAACACATTTCTACCAGGAAATTAACACATTTCTAGTGGAAAATGTTTTAAATTACAGCCATGGTAGAAAAGGGATAATCAACTCAGGACTATGCATTCTTTGGAAAATAATGCAACTCTGTGGATGTTCAGTTCCACTCTGCTAGCACGTCTCGGAGCACATGCACCTTCCACGTCATTCATTATTTTACAAAGAACTCACAGCCCCTCGTTGATTAACCCTTATGTAGCATTTCAGACAATTATATGTATATACAGGGCATTTAGAAAGTATTCAGACCCCTTGACTTTTTCCACTTTGTTACATTAGCTTTATTCTAAAATTGATTTAAATAGTTTTCCCCTCATCAATCCACACACTAACACATAATGACCACGCAAAAACAGGTTTAGAAATGTTTGCTAATTTATAAAAAAAATACATTTACATAAGTATTCAGACCCTTTACTCTGGCAGCGATTACAGCCTTGAGTCTTCTTGGGTATGATGCTACAAGCTTGGCAAACCTGTATTTGGGGTCGTTTCTCCCATTTCCTGCAGATCCTCTCAAGCTCTCCGGTTGGATTGGGAGCATCGCTATACACCTATTTTCAGGTCTCTCCAGGGATGTTAGAATTGGTTCAAGTCCAGGCTCTGGCTGGGCCACTCAAGGACATTCGGAGACCTGTCCCGAAGCCACTTCTGCATTGTCTTGGCAGTGTGCTGAGGGTTGACTAGAGAATATTGTTTCTCATGGTCAGAGTCCTTTAGGTGCCTTTTGGAAAACTTCAAGTGGGCTGTCATGTTCCTTCCGTCTGGCCACCAGACCATGAGAAACACACCCTATATTTGCCGAAACATCAATATTACCATGGTTACTCCATGGCTATTCGGTTTGAAAGAAGTCTGCCTAAAAAAGATGCAAGAGTCTCTACAAAGCAGCATGTTGATTAAAATTATATTTAGACTTACTTTACCAGTTGTCCTTGCTGTTGCTCCTTTTGACGCTAGGAGAGAGAGATTGGGTATCCACAGGAAAGTGTTTCTTGAGTCACCGGGATTGCACGTGATGCTTGCACAATGTGTAAACAATAGTCTAATGTAACCAAACGTAGTTGACCGACGCAAGTTCTTCGCAATCAGCTGGAAGAGTTTGTGAAATTTGCCAGTTGATTGCATGGGACAACGTTCAGTCTGTGGTTGGGTTAGGCTTAGCCATATTGTGAAAGTGTTTGTTGGGTTGAGTACTGATGGTTGGGTTGAGAGCACTTTCATGTGGATATTTTGTCTCAGATTCTCCGTTATAGGAACAAAATCGTCAGGCAACAGGTAAAGTAAATTGAAATTAAGTATATTCAACATTCTGACTTGTAATGGGACTGTTTGGAAATGCTGAGCCTACATGTTAGAGACGAGAGTATAAGAATGTAATTCTCTGATTCGAAAAGAGGCTAACACACTTTCAGATCATTGCTGTAGTGTCAACATTGTTATAACCTGTTATTGAATTGTTTTAAGATGGTCATACCAAGAGAATATTTAGCTATTTGAATTTTAGGACCCCTGTAGGTGTGTGTGTGTGCGCGCGTGTGTACAGTGGCAAGAAAAGTATGTGAACCCTTTGGAATTTCTAGGATTTCTGCATAAATTGGCCATAACATTTGATCTGATCTTCATCTATGTCACAAAACTAGACAAACAGTCTGCTTAAGCTAATAACACACACACAATTATACATTTTCATGTCTTTATTGAACACGCCGTGTAAACATTCAGTGTAGGGTGGAAAAAGTATGCGAACCCTTGCATTTAATAACTGGTTGATCCTCCTTTGGCAGCAATAACCTCAACCAAACGTTTTCTGTAGTTGTGGGTCAGACCTGCACAACGGTTAGGAGTAATTTTGAACCATATTTACAAAACTGTTTCAGTTAAGCAATATTCTTAGGATGTCTGGTGTGAACTGCTCTCGAGGTCATGCCACAGCATTTTAAATCGGGTTGAGTTCAGGACTCTGACTGGGCTACTCCAGAAGGCGTATTTTCTTCTTTTGAAGCCGTTCTTTGTTGATTTAATTCGGTGTTTTGGGTCGTTGTCCTGTTGCATCACCCAACTTCTGAGCTTCAATTAGTAGACAGCCTAACATTCTCCTGCAAAGTGTCTTCATACACTTGGGAATACATTTTTCCGTCGACGATAGGAAGCTGTTCAGGACCTGAGGCAGCAAAGCAGCCCCAAACCATGACGCTCCCTCACCATACTTTACAGTTGGGATGAGGTTTGATGTTGGTGTGCTGTGCTGTGCCTTTTTTTTCTCCACACATAGCGTTATGTTCCTTCCAAACAACTCAGCTGCTGTTTCATCTGTCTGCAGAATATGTTACTATAAGCGCTGTGGAACATCCAGGTGCTCTTTTGCAAACTTCAGACGTGCAGCAATGTTTTTTTTTTGGACAGCAGTGGCTTCTTCTGTGGTGTCCTCCCATGAACACAATTCTTGCTTAATATTTTACGTATCGTAGACTCGTCAGATGTTACCATGTTCCAGAGATTTCTGTAAATCTTTAGCTGACACTCCAGGATTCTTCTTAACCGCCATTGAGCATTCTGCGCTGTGCTCTTGCAGTCATCTTTGCAGGATGGCCACACCTAGGGAGAGTAGCAATAGTGCTGAACTTTCTCCATTTTATAGACCATTTGTCCTACCATGGACTGATGAACATGAAGGTTTTTAGAGATACTTTTGTAACCCTTTCCAGCTTCATGCAAGTAAACAATTCTTAATCTTAGGTCTACTGAGATCTTGTTTGTTCGAGGCATGGTTCACATCAGGCAATGCTTCTTGTGAATAGCAAACTCAAATTTTGAGTTTTTGTTGGGCAGGGCAGCTCTAACCAACATCTCCAATCTCATCTCATTGATTGGACTCCAGGTTAGCTGACTCCAATTAGCCTTTGGAGAAGTCATTAGTCTAGGGGTTCACATACTTTTTCCAACCTACACTGTGAATGTTTAAATGATGTACTCAATATAGACAAGAAAAACACAATTTGTGTGTTATTAGTTTAAGCACACTGTTTGTCTATTGTTATGACTAAGATGAAGATCAGATCCAATTTTATAACTAACTTATGCAGAAATCCAGGTAATTCACATACTTTTTCTTGCCACTGTATATACACTACCGTTCAAATGTTTGGGGTCACTCGAAATGTCATTGTACTTGAAAGAAAATCACAAAACCACAGATAATTCGTGTACAGGTTTGGATAGATTTTAGACATGTTTTCAATTCAAAAATAAAAGTAAAATAATCAGTGCAGCTTCTCAAGTCCATGTGCATTGCATTCCAGTATATTGTAGCTCTAACAGAGAAGGACGATGGGCCGATTTTTTTTTTTTTAATAAATGGTTATTTTTATATTATTATATTTTTATATACATACATGCATGCATGTATGTATGTATGTATATATATTTCTATATTTTATTTATTTTGTTGTTATATATATTTTCTTTTTTTTTTATATTTATATATTTTATTTTTGTACATATTTTTTTTTATATATTTTTATATATATATATATATTTTTTTGTTGCATTTTTATATATATATATATATATATATTTTATTATTATTATTTTTTTTTACACTGTGTCGAGGGGACAACGCAATCCCCTCTAGTTACTGCCCTTGTTATCCTGGAGGTGCTTTCTTTGAGCATGATATGCCGGCATAGGGGTTTAGGGGCAAGATCACGAAGGATCTTAAAGATAAGGCTTGCATCTACATACTGCTTAAAGCTATACAGACTAAATAAATTATGTTGTTTAACCTCTCTTGGGTGGGGGGCAGTATTTTGACGTCCGGATGAAAAGCGTGCCCAAAGTAAACTGCCTGTTACTCAGGCCCAGAAGCTAGGATATGCATATAATTGGTAGATTTGCATAGAAAACACAAGTTTCTGTTAAAATTCTGTCTGAGTATATCAGAACTGATATGGCAGGCAAAACCCCGAGGACAATCCATCCCAAAAGAAAATTTCAGCCTACCACTATTTTCAATTGCAATCACTTTTATTATAAGGCCAAGTCCTCCCAGATTGCAGTTCCTAGGGCTTCCACTAGATGTCAACAGTCTTTAGAAAGACTTTCAGGCTGGGTTTTGGAAAAATGAGCCAGAAATTGTCGTTTTTCTAGGTGGCTCCCATTTCGGCTGTAGTGTTTCCAAGCGCGTTGAAGAGAGCGCGTTGTTTCTCCGGTAAAGACAATACCGATTCTGTCTTATGTATGTATTAGGGTACCTAAGGTTTGATTGTAAATGTTGTTTGACTTGTTTGGAAAAGTTTATTAGTAACATTTGGGATTCATTTTGTATGCATTTTGATGGATGGAAACTGGGTGGATTATTGACTGAAGGGCGCCAGCTAAACTGAGTTTTTATGGATATAAAAGAAGGACATTATCAAACAAAATGACCATTTGTGATGTAACAGGGACCTTTTGGAGTGCCAACAGAAGATCATCAAAGGTAAGGCATTTTTTATATCGCTATTTCTGACTTTAGTGTCACCTTTTTGAAATCTGACACAGTGGCTGGATAAACAAGAAGTTAAGCTTTATTTTGATGTATTACACTTGTGATTTTATTGAAGTTAAATATTTATAATACTGTAATTTGAATTCCGCGCTCTGCAATTTCACCGGATGTTGGCCAGTTAACTAAAAAGTAAACTTTTTAGTGACTGGGTGCAGTATTCGGAAATTCAGATGAATGACGTGCCCAAAGTAAACTGCCTGTTACTCAGGCCCAGCTTTTTCCCGGGCTATGAGAGCCTATGGGAGCCGTAGGAAGTGTCACGTTACAGCAAAGATCCTCAGTCTTCAATAAACAGAGACAAGAAGAACAAGCTCTTGTCAGAGAGGGCACTTCCTGTACAGAATCTTCTCAGGTTTTTGCCTGCCAAATGAGTTCTGTTATACTCACAGACACCATTCAAACAGTTTTTTAGAAACTTTGGAGTGTTTTCTATCCAAAGCTAATAATTATATGCATATTCTAGTTTCTGGGCAGGAGTAATAATCAGATTAAATCGGGTATGTTTTTTATCCGGCCGTGAAAATACTGCCCCCTATCCATAACAGGTTAAACAGCGGTTGACATGCTTCGAAGTACGGTAATGGAATATTTCGAAATCTTTTGTCACGAAACGCGTCGGGCGCGTCACCCTTCTTTACACTTCGGATAGTGTCTTGAACGCACGAACAAAACAGAGGATATTTGAACATAACTATGGATTATTTTGAACCAAACCAACATTTGTTATTGAAGTATATGTCCTGGGAGTGCATTCTGACGAAGAACAGCAAAGGTAATAACATTTTTCTTATCGTAAATCTGACTTTGGTGAGGGCTAAACTTGGTGGGTGTCTAAATAGCTAGCCCTGTGATGCCGGGCTATCTACTTAGAATATTGCAAAATGTGCTTTCACCGAAAAGCTATTTTAAAATCGGACATAGCGAGTGCATAGAGGAGTTCTGTATCTATAATTCTTAAAATAATTGTTATGTTTTTTGTGAACGTTTATCGTGAGTAATTTAGTAAATTCACCGGAAGTTTGCGGGGGGTATGCTAGTTCTGAACGTCACATGCTAATGTAAAAAGCTCTTTTTTGATATAAATATGAACTTGATTGAACAAAACATGCATGTATTGTATAACATAATGTCCTAGGCGTGTCATCTGATGAAGATCATCAAAGGTTAGTGCTGCATTTAGCTGCGGTTGGGTTTATGTGACATTATATGCTAGCTTGAAAAATGGGTGTCTGATTATTTCTGGCTGGGTACTCTGCTGACATAATCTAATGTTTTGCTTTCGTTGTAAAGCCTTTTTGAAATCGGACAGTGTGGTTAGATTAACGAGAGTCTTGTCTTTAAAATGGTGTAAAATAGTCATATGTTTGAGAAATTGAAGTAATAGCATTTCAAAGGTATTTGAATAACGCGCCACAGGATTCCACTGGCTGTTGAGTAGGTGGGATGCAAGCGTCCCACTGGCCCAGAGAGGTTAAATCTCTTTTAAGAGCTTTCTAACCACCAATGTAACATTATGGTCAGATGCCAGTTAGTAAGTTACTGGACTTAATTATTTGATGTCTGTTAGTAATCACCAGATCAATTTGAGTCTGGGATGACTGTTACTGTTACTCTAGTTGTATCATTTGAGTCAGGTTGAAATAATCTGTGATCTGAGTTTTTTTCCTGCAAGTTTTGTTTTCCCAGTATATATTGAAATTGCCCATGAAGATAGGATTCTTATGATCACATTCTTTAAGCATGGCATTTAGATGGTCATGAAATGAGAGATCAGATGTTGGTCGATATAATGTTTGTAGACACTGGACAGAGAAACTCTGCCTAGAAGGCCAGCATCCCAGAGTCGCCTCTTCACTGTTGACGTTGAGACTGGTGTTTTGCGGGTACTATGTAATGCTTCCGAGGTTAAGCAAGCATTTTGTCAAGAAGCAGTGTGGCTCGGTGGGGTCGTGTTTCGGAGGAAGCGTGGCTCTCGATCTTCACCTCTCCCGAGTTCATACAGAAGTGCAGCAATGGGACAAGACTACCAATTGGCTATCACGAAAAAAGGGGTAAAAAGAAGAATGACAGTATAATTAGGTTTTTTTAAATACACTGCTCAAAAAAATAAAGGGAACACTTAAACAACACAATGTAACTCCAAGTCAATCACACTTCTGTGAAATCAAACTGTCCACTTAGGAAGCAACACTGATTGACAATACATTTCACATGCTGTTGTGCAAATGGAATAGACAACAGGTGGAAATTATAGGCAATTAGCAAGACACCCCCAATAAAGGAGTGGTTCTGCAGGTGGTGACCACAGACCACTTCTCAGTTCCTATGCTTCCTGGCTGATGTTTTGGTCACTTTTGAATGCTGGCGGTGCTTTCACTCTAGTGGTAGCATGAGACGGAGTCTACAACCCACACAAGTGGCTCAGGTAGTGCAGCTCATCCAGGATGGCACATCAATGCGAGCTGTGGCAAGAAGGTTTGCTGTGTCTGTCAGCGTAGTGTCCAGAGCATGGAGGCGCAACCAGGAGACAGGCCAGTACATCAGGAGACGTGGAGGAGGCCGTAGGAGGGCAACAACCCAGAAGCAGGACCGCTACCTCCGCCTTTGTGCAAGGAGGAGCAGGAGGAGCACTGCCAGAGCCCTGCAAAATGACCTCCAACAGGCCACAAATGTGCATGTGTCTGCTCAAATGGTCAGAAACAGACTCCATGAGGGTGGTATGAGGGCCCGACGTCCACAGGTGGGGGTTGTGCTTACAGCCCAACACCGTGCAGGACGTTTGGCATTTGCCAGAGAACACCAAGATTGGCAAATTCGCCACTGGCGCCCTGTGCTCTTCACAGATGAAAGCAGGTTCACACTGAGCACATGTAACAGATGTGACAGAGTCTGGAGACGCCGTGGAGAACGTTCTGCTGCCTGCAACATCCTCCAGCATGACCGGTTTGGCGGTGGGTCAGTCATGGTGTGGGGTGGCATTTCTTTGGGGGGCCGCACAGCCCCCCAAAGAAATCTCAGGTTTTTGCCTGCCATATGAGTTCTGTTATACTCAGACACCATTCAAACTGTTTTAGAAACTTCAGAGTGTTTTCTTTCAAAATCTACTAATAATATGCATATTCTAGTTTCTGGGCCAGAGTAGTAACCTGTTTAAATTGGGTACGTTTTTCATCCGGCCGTGAAAATACTGCCCCCTAGCCCAGACAGGTTAATCTACCTGCGTTGGCCGATTTTTCAAAAAGGCTTTACTGCGAAAGCATACCATGTGATTGTCTGACGGTGCCCCAGATCAACGTATTTTTCAAGCAGCACAGACTTCATTAAATCACAAATAGCGATGAAATAAATCACTTAATTTCGAAGAGCTTCCTCTGTTTGCAATCCCAAGGGTCCCAGCTACAACGTGAATGGTCATTTTGTTAGATAAAATCCTTCTTTATATCCAAGAAAGTCCATTTACATTACATTTACATTTAAGTCATTTAGCAGACGCTCTTATCCAGAGCGACTTACAAATTGGTGCATTCACCTTATGATATCCAGTGGAACAACCACTTTACAATAGTGCATCTAAATCTTTTAAGGGGGGGGGTTAGAAGGATTACTTTATCCTATCCCAGGTATTCCTTAAAGAGGTGGGGTTTCAGGTGTCTCCGGAAGGTGGTGATTGACTCCGCTGTCCTGGCGTCGTGAGGGAGCTTGTTCCACCATTGGGGTGCCAGAGCAGCGAACAGTTTGGACTGGGCTGAGCGGGAACCGTGCTTCCTCAGAGGTAGGGGGGCCAGCAGGCCAGAGGTGGATGAACGCAGTGCCCTTGTTTGGGTGTAGGGCCTGATCAGAGCCTGAAGGTATGGAGGTGCCGTTCCCCTCACAACTCCGTAGGCAAGCACCATGGTCTTGTAGCGGATGCGAGCTTCAACTGGAAGCCAGTGGAGAGAGCGGAGGAGCGGGGTGACGTGAGAGAACTTGGGAAGGTTGAACGCCAGACGGGCTGCGGCGTTCTGGATGAGTTGTAGGGGTTTAATGGCACAGGCAGGGAGCCCAGCCAACAGCGAGTTGCAGTAATCCAGACGGGAGATGACAAGTGCCTGGATTAGGACCTGCGTCGCTTCCTGTGTGAGGCAGGGTCGTACTCTGCGAATGTTGTAGAGCATGAACCTACAGGATCGGGTCACCGCCTTGATGTTAGTGGAGAATGACAGGGTGTTGTCCAGGATCACGCCAAGGTTCTTAGCACTCTGGGAGGAGGACACAAGGGAGTTGTCAACCGTGATGGCGAGATTATGGAACGGGCAGTCCTTCCCCGGGAGAAAGAGCAGCTCCGTCTTGCCGAGGTTCAGCTTGAGGTGGTGATCCGTCATCCACACTGATATGTCTGCCAGACATGCAAAGATGCGATTCGCCGCCTGGTTATCAGAAGGGGGAAAGGAGAAGATTAATTGTGTGTCGTCTGCATAGCAATGATAGGAGAGACCATGTGAGGATATGACAGAGCCAAGTGACTTGGTGTATAGCGAGAATAGGAGAGGGCCTAGAACAGAGCCCTGGGGGACACCAGTGGTGAGAGCGCGTGGTGCGGAGACAGATTCTCGCCACGCCACCTGGTAGGAGCGACCTGTCAGGTAGGACGCAATCCAAGTGTGGGCCGCGCCGGAGATGCCCAACTCGGAGAGGGTGGAGAGGAGGATCTGATGGTTCACAGTATCAAAGGCAGCAGATAGGTCTAGAAGGATGAGAGCAGAGGAGAGAGAGTTAGCTTTAGCAGTGCGGAGAGCCTCCGTGACACAGAGAAGAGCAGTCTCAGTTGAATGCCCAGTCTTGAAACCTGACTGATTAGGATCAAGAAGGTAATTCTGAGAGAGATAGCAGGAGAGCTGGCCAAGGACGGCAAGTTCAAGAGTTTTGGAGAGAAAAGAAAGAAGGGATACTGGTCTGTAGTTGTTGACATGGGAGGGATCGAGTGTAGGTTTTTTCAGAAGGGGTGCAACTCTCGCTCTCTTGAAGACGGAAGGGACGTAGCCAGCGGTTAAGGATGAGTTGATGAGCGAGGTGAGGTAGGGGAGAAGGTCTCCGGAAATGGTCTGGAGAAGAGAGGAGGGGATAGGGTCATTTAGTTGGCGCCATCGATTTCAGTAATCCACTCGTTCAACATGCAGACAAAGGAGTCCAAAAAGCTATCGCTAAACTTTGTCCAAACAAGTGAAACAACATTTCTATTTAATCCTCCTATCTCTAAAATGTAAATAAACTATAATATTTAATACGGTAAGTAGTATGTTCAATAGGAAAGGAAAATTAGTAAGTGCGCGCCCTCTCCCTCGCATGCCGAAAGACTATTGTTCCGGTGCTCTTCTCACAAAAACTCAAAATACTTGTTTGTTTTTCAAAAAAACAGCCTGAAACCTTGAATAAAGACTGCAATTTTTATGGCTTCCACTAGATGTCAACAATCTGGGAGACGGATTTACATAGAAACAATAGGTTCCCATTATAAGAACCTGGGAGCTCAACAACAAAAAAATTTGGTTGGATTTTCTTCAGATTTTTGCCTGCCATATCAATTCTGTTATAGTCTCAGACATTATTTTAACAGTTTTAGAAACTTCAGTGTTTTCCATCCAATGCTACCAGTTATATGCTTATCCTGGCTTCTGGGCCTGAGTAACAGGCAGTTTACTTTGGGCATGTCAGTCAGGCAGAAATTCAGGAAACTAGACCCTATCCCTAAGAAGTTTTAAGCAGACTGAACATTTGACATCCCTACCTCTAGATCTCTCTGCGTAATATTGGAGACAGCATACTGGGCACACACTGGTTGAATCAACGTTGTTTCCATGTCATTTCAACAAAATTTACATTGAATCATTGTGGAATAGACTTTGAACAGTGGGAGGTAGTTGGAAGACTGCCATACCAGCTCAGCCGCCGTGTTCCTTTATAGGTGGCAACTGATCAACACAAACACAGAAACCACACAATCTAATTTTCTATCTCACTCTTTCGTGCTCACACTCTCACATCACTTGGTCTCTCACTATCTCTCTCTCGCACTCTTTCCCTGCCCTCCATAATGTTCATTACATTAATCTTTGACTCATGTCCAACAGATCTAATCCTTAGCAATGCTTAAAGGTCACCTGACTACATTGACTGTTAATCTCACTGCTACAACATCATTGAAATATAATTCAAATCTCAGTGAAAACCTCTACTCTAAATCCATTTTAGGGATTACAGAAAAAGATACGTGAGAGTGAAAATAATAATGTGAAAAATAAATAGGAGGGCCCAAGAACTCCAGGCTAACCTGCCTAAATGACTATCACTCACATCTGCACTCACATCTGTAGTTATAAAGTGCTTTTAAAGGCTGGTCATGACACACATCAACACCATCATCCTAGACACCCTAGACACACTCCAATTTGAATACCACCCCAACAGAACCACAGATGAGGCGATCTCAATTGCACTTCACACTGCCCTCCCCCACCTGGAAAAGAGGGGAAATAACTATGCGAATGCTGTTCATAGACTACAACTCAGTGTTCAACACCTTAGTCCCCTTCATTAAAGCTCATCACCAAGCTAGGGATCCTTGGTCTGAACCCCTTCCTCTGCAACTGGATCCTGGACTTCTTGACAGGCTGGTCCCAGGTGGTGAGGGTAGGCATCAACACCTCCGCCATGTTGACCCTCAACAGGTTGGCCCCTCAGGGGTGTGTGCTTAGTCCCCTCCTATACTCCCTATTAACCAATGACCGCATTCCCACGCACGACTCCTACAGCATCAAGTTTGCTGACGGCACGATGGTGGTAGGCAATGAGTCAGCCTACAAAGAGGAGGTCAGAGAATTAGCAGTGTGTTGCCAGGACAAGAACCTCTCCCTTGTAAATGTTAAGCTGTTTAAAGATGTTACTCTCATCGGCTACGGGGAGCGAGATCACACAATCGTTCAGAACAGCTGGTTTCCCCTTTAACCTGTTGGGGATAGGGGGCAGTATTTACACGGCCAGATAAAAAACGTACCCGATTTAATCTGGTTACTACTCCTGCCCAGTAACTAGAATATGCATATAATTATTGGCTTTGGATAGAAAACACCCTAAAGTTTCTAAAACTGTTTGAATGGTGTCTGTGAGTATAACAGAACTCATATGGCAGGCAAAAACCTGAGAAGATTCTAACCAGGAAGTGGCCTGTCTGACAAGTGGTTGTTCTTCTTGCCTCTGTTTATTGAAGACTGAGGATCTTTGCTGTAACGTGACACTTCCTATGGCTCCCATAGGCTCTCAGAACCCGGGAAAAAGCTGAATGACGTAATTCAATGCCCAGGCTGAAACACACTAGCTCGTTTGGCAAGTGCTCTATCAGACGGCCATTAGACGAGGCTCGTGCATGAGGGGATAGCATGCTTTTACTTTTTCTCTCGTTGAATGTAAACAGGCTTTGCCAGTCGGAATATTATTGCTTTTTTATGAGAAAAGTGGCATAAAAATGTATTTTAAACAGCGGTTGACATGCTTCGAAGTACGGTAATGGAATATTTAGAATTTTTTTTTGTCACGAAATGCGCAATGCTCGTAACCCTTATTTACCCTTTGGATAGTGTCTTGAACGCACAAACAAAACGCCGCTGTTTGAACATAACTATGGATTATTTGGGACCAAACCAACATTTGTTATTGAAGTAGAAGTCCTGGGAGTGCATTCTGACGAAGACAGCAAAGGTAATAACATTTTTCTTATAGTAAATCTGACTTTGGTGAATGCTAAACTTGCTGGGTGTCTAAATAGCTAGCCCTGTGATGCCGGGCTATCTACTTAGAATATTGCAAAATGTGCTTTCACCGAAAAGCTATTTTAAAATCGGACATATCGAGTGCATAGAGGAGTTCTGTATCTATAATTCTTAAAATAATTGTTATGCTTTTTGTGAACGTTTATCGTGAGTAATTTAGTAAATTCCCCCGGAAGTGTTGGGTGGGAATGCTAGTCACCTGCTAATGTAAAAAGCTGTTTTTTGATATAAATATGAACTTGATTGAACAGACATGCATGTATTGTATAACATAATGTCCTAAGATTGTCATCTGATGAAGATCATCAAAGGTTAGTGCTGCATTTAGCTGTGGTTTGGGTTTATGTGACATTATATGCTAGCTTGAAAAATGGATGTCTGCTTATTTCTGGCTGGGTACTCTGCTGACATAATCTAATGTTTTGCTTTCGTTGTAAAGCCTTTTTGAAATCGGACAGTGTGGTTAGATTAAAAGTTGTGAGCTTGCACCGCGGGACTTAGAGGTACCCAGCATCATGGCGTCATTGCTCCAGATCACCACAAGGGGCAGTTAGAGCACTCATTATGCTTTTGAGTCCCAAGGACTATATATGACCAATCATATCGAGTGGTTCCAATGACGAATTTTGACGCATGCCACCCATGCCTGGTGGCGTTCTTCAACAAAGATGGCTGACAAAACATTACACTGGAACCAGATGTAAGTTATAATGAGTCAAGGAATATGTTAATGTAGAGAAACTTTTGTGCATATTTTTTTTTGTCAAAGTTAATTTACGAAACTTGCTAAATAGCGATTTATCTGACTAGCTAACATTAGCCAGCTAGCTAGTGTTAGGAGAATGAATTTGTAATTCGTGGTTAATGTTTTAGGGACTCCTGAGAACTAGCAAACCAGGCTGTCGTCTTGTGAAACAGTGGAAGTAAAGAATCTAGCTAGCTAAGGCATTTACTGCAAATTGAATGTACAATTGTGTAAGCTTGCCTGCTAGCTAATTATTTACTTGCTTATTGTGTAGTGGAGGATAACAATAACTGTATGCCTATGGATGTGTAGCTAGCTACAGTATGTAGCCGATCTGTGTATGGACCCTAAAACGTTGGTATGAATATTAGCTCAGAACCTAATCTATGATCCTCAGCTATCATAGTTGTTCTATCAACTTCAAGTCTGAATGGCATTAATGAAGCCTATGGATAGAGTAGAATATAATAACTTTTTTGTGCCAAGGTTGCAAGTCCTATGTACATGTATTGTAGTTATTACCACGCATGAGATTCCCGCATTGTAGCCTGTACATTAAATATATTCACTGATCATGTACTCTTCCTTGGCAAATAAAGGTTCGGTTCAGGTATGAATCTCAGACATTATTTTTCAGTCATATCAAACCCAATTATTTGAATGATGCTGTGTCTGCATGTATGTATTACAATTATACACTTCAACAGTGTTTACCGCTCCTGGGATATCAATGATTACACATTGTAACTATGCAATAGACTAGAAACATGACTGATTTGTAATTCATATATAATAAAAAAAACAATGCATATCTAACTCCCTTCATCTGCATTAATCTGAGGACACAGGATAGTATTTCAATGAGATGCATAATATCAACCAGTGGAGAATGTGAAATGCTTTATTGAAAGAAGTTTATTATCCAGGTGTTATTAATACATGTATTTATAATATTACAATTATAATGCAAGTTCAATCGGTACTTCAATGCACATATGGTGTGCATTATAAAACGAGGAAGAAAGACAAGGTGGGGAGAGAGTTGTAGAAGACAAAGGAAAAAGAGGTAAGAACAGCGGCAGACAGCATATGATTAATTAATTACAGTGCTATATTCTCATTTCATCACAATTGCGGTGTCTCCTAACCAACCTTCGGGCCAACTGGGGACCCAATGCTATCTTAAGAGTGGGTGAGGTGGCGATGACGGGACTGGCTTCCTCTCTCACATCAAAACATACCTGCAGATGAGAGAGAGCATGGAAGAGGGACAGGAACGAGATGGGAACAACAACAATTTGTTCCAAGTTGGGGAGGGGGGCTAATAGCTGAACAATAGACTGCTCAACCTTTACTAAAGAATAGTCTCATAGCCGAGCTAGGTGTGGGGGAAAAAAACAATCACAGACCAGATTTGCACCAACGACCAAGGGGTAGCTTGCTACTCAATGTAATAAAGTAATGACTTTTCAAATAAGTTACCGTACATGTTCTGTTGGCTGACAACTTGTTAGCTACGCTGTCCTTACAAACCACATACCAGTAGATACTGCTGTAATGATATGCTATGTTTGCTAGCTACCTAACGTTAGTAGTTATACATCAAACTTGCCAGTATATTAACTACCCAACATTTATTGACTTGATTATTCCAGTCATTTTTAGCTTAGCTAAATGGTATAATCGTTGTGCGTTCTCAATGGACAATCGGGTGCTTTCGTAAATTCGCTCTGGCCATCTATAGGCTGGACAATAGAACGAGTCAAAGCTTGGGTGCTTGACTGCCAGAACATTCAAATCGACCCGAACGTCCAGTGTGTTATCCGCCAGCGACACGGTCTGAATTTACAAATGGACAGTCTGACAATGCTCTGAATTTATGAGCGTCACGTTGTACAGTGCCATATTTTCTGATCCAGCTTAACGGAAACCCAGAGGGTTTTTCATTTTTCATGGAATAGAAACACCATAATATTAATCAAATTAATTAAGCCAAATTTCTTAATCAATCCCATATACTATTTTTGTAATTACAAGGTTTTAAATTCTCTAGTAATGCCAATACGGAATACTATCAAATGCTTCTCAAAGATGTGCTCTGGTGGTCAAACTAGCAATAACTTGCAGTAACAGAAAAAATGTCTGAGAATTAAATTATGTGCTACATAATGCTGCAGCAGCACGCAAGGTGTGCTGCAGTATGATGCAACTTTTAAAGAAGGAACCACTGTACAATAGTAATTTACAACATTAACACATACACACGTACACATGGATTTTGTGTTGTAGATATGTGGTAGTAGAGTAGGGGTCTGAAGGCACACACTTAATGTGTTGCGAAATCTGTTGTGTGTATTGTGACGTTTTTAAAATTGTATAACTGCCTTCATTTTGCTGGACCCCAGGAAGAGTAGCGTCTGCATTGGCAGCATCAAATGGGGATCCATAATAAATACAAATACAAACCTCCCCCCTCTTGCGCTATTGATTTCAAAGTGATAATCGATATGAGTGATTGACAAAACAGTGAGGTGTTTCTCTTTCTGTTGTTGACCCATTATCAATATGCAACATTCCAACATGTCTTCTTCACATTGTCCTATAACCAGTTTCTGTGTGGCTTTTGAGTTGTGGTAATTTCAACAGTGCATACAACCTGATTTCTCCCCTAATCGTGATTTATTGCCACAACAGGGTTTATGGTGCGTGTGCAGTTTATAAGGTGCTTGTAAAACAAATTATAATTGCAGAAAAACATAAAATGTACTAAGTTTTCAATAAATCACAAACTTTATCTGCATACTGGTTATTGATTTGGACACGTTAAGACTGTTTTGACATTGGGCTATTTATCAAAATGTCAAAGCAAAGCAGCGACAGCATAATTTTAAACTTATTACGTTTTAGGAATATAAATTGAACTTCCATTTAATTTCCAATGGTATTGTACTTAATCAGGTTAAAGCTGCTGAATGAGTCCAAAAACGTGCTGTGTTTTATTTATTTGGTAATATACCAGAAATCGCCAAAACTGGTTTGCCCTGCATCCTAGGGTGGCAGGGTAACATATCCACCACCTGTTTCTTTGACAAGCCAGGCACGCGCACACATACATATAAACAAATATATACACACACATGAAGCTGCCCAGTAATAGTAATTGATGGTGGCACTTAGACATTCTTTCCCTATCTACATTAAAGACATGCGCTAGCAAGCAAGTATTTTTTTTTAACACTTTAGGCCCCAATTGAATTCAAGAATGCTGCTGTAGATTGCTGAGGATTTTCAAGATAAAGCTCATTTTCTCACACATTTCAAACAGAGAGCTCAAAACAAATAGCTATTAGTTAACTTAGTTTTACAGACCACAACCTCTTCTTTATGACATCACATTCATGTCATTAGGAATAACTCACGCAACACAACAAAACACGAGTATTTAAATTGTATATTTGACTAAATTACTCAAATGTACCAAATATAATATATTAAACTTAGAAATATTATTTACATATAAAAAGAATAGTCCAAAATAATTCATACATGCATAATCTATTAATAGAATTACAGTCTTCCCTCAATTAGCCCCAAAATCCCTAGTTTGAATGTGATTGTTTACTGGAAGCTGTGCAGCGCCATTTTCCCCCTTGTGCGCCAGCCCCCTAGCAATTCGAGTTCCAGTTAATAAGGTTCAGCACCTTGCCATTTGTGACCGACCGGCTTGATGCGGTCTTATGTAGCAAAATTTGAAATAGTGTTTTTTACATTGGATAAAAGTATAGACTCAGAGCTAGAAAATGGTATGTCATACACTACAGTTGAGGAACAATGGGGAAGTAATTCTGCTTTGAAACTTGTAATCACATTTGAGAAAATGTCCCTTGAATGTCTTGGTAAATCTACTGGAGAGCTCTTCTTTGTCTACACCCATTCAGCATAGTTCACACCATCTTAAGCATTAGCCCCACCCATCTCTTTAAGGGTTGACATGTGAGGTCATGTACTAAACAACCAAAGATTTAAAGACTAGAGGACTGGTTTATACTACGTCTATCGACAGTTGTCACAATGACATCATGAGCATTCTATTGTCGTCCAACATCAAACTTGTCGTTATGAAAAACTATAAACACAAAAACTACAGGCTGCATGACAGCAGCCTGGTGGTCCAAAATAGCATAACTAGTGTATTTTAACACCAATAAACCCACCTGTTTAAAATGTATTTAGTATATGTCAATATAGCAAACCAGGCAACTAAAAGCAACTTTATAAATGTTTTGGTTAGTTTCTAGCTTGTTAGTTAGCTAGCTAATTTTAAGTTAGCTGGCTAGCCACTTCAAATAATTAACATATCATATAGCTGACATCTTCACTTAAGCTCATTTGTCTATATTATTACAAGAAAATAAACTCACAAGATCATTATTTAGAAGATGATGGCGAGCCAATTACAGTTGAGTCTAACTAAATTAAAGCAGGCAACTTAGGTTGGCGTCATTAACTCATTTTTCAACCACTCCACAAATTTCTTGTTAACACACTATAGTTTTGGCAAGTCGGTTAGGACATCTACTTTGTGCATGACACAAGCAATTTTTCCAACAATTGTTTACAGACACAGTGAAATAATCTATCACAATTCTAGTGGGTCAAAAGTTTACATACACTAAATTGACTGTGCCTTTAAACAGCTTGGAAAATTCCAGAAAATTGTCATGGCTTTAGAAGCTTCTGATAGGCTAATTGACATCATTTGAGTAAATTGGAGGTACCTGTGGATGTATTTCAAGGCCTGCCTTCAAACTCAATGCCTATTTGCATGACATCATGGGAAAATCTAAAGAAATCAGCCAAGACCTCAGAAAAAAATAGTAGACCTCCAGAAGTCAGGTTCATTTTTGGGAGCAATTTCCAAACGCCTGAAGGTACCACGTTCATCTGTACAAGCAATAGTACGCAAGTATAAACACCATCGGACCGCACAGCCGTCATATCGCTCAGGAATGAGATGCGTTCTGTCTCCTAGAGATTAACATACGAAAAGTGCAAATCGATCCCAGAACAACAGCAAAGGACCATGTGAAGAAGCTGGAGGTAATGGGTACAAAAGTATCTATATCCACAGTAAAACGAGTCCTATATCGACATAACCTGAAAGGCTGCTCAGCAAGGAAGAAGCCACTGCTCCAAAACCACCATACAAATGCCAGACTACGGTTTGGAACTGCACATGGGGATAAAGATCATACGTTTCGGAGAATTGTCCTCTGATCTGATTAAACAAAAATAGAACTCTTTGGCCACAATAACCATCGTTATGTTTGGAGGAAAAAGGGGGAGGCTTGCAAGCCGAAGAACACCATCCCAACCGTGAAGCACGGGGGTGGCAGCATCATGTTGCTGGGGTGCTTTGCTGCAGGAGGGGATGGTGCACATCACAAAATAGATGGCATCATGAGGGAGGAAAATGATGTGGATATTTTGAAGCAACATCTCAAAACATCAGTCAGGAAGTTAACCTCTCTCGGGTATGTGGGACGATTTCGTCCCACCTACGTAACAGCTACTGAAATTCCAGTGGCGCGATTTTTGAATCGTTAGAAATACTATTACTTCAATTTCTCAAACATATGACTATTTTACAGCTATTTAAAGACAAGAATCTCGTTAATCTAACCCCACTGTCCGATTTCATAAAGGCTTTACAACGAAAGCAAAACATTAGATTATGTCAGCAGAGTGCCCAGCCAGAAAAAATCAGACAGCCATTTTTCAAGCTAGCATATCATGTCACATAAACCCAAACCACAGCTAAATGCAGCACTAACCTTTGATGATCTTCATCAGATGACACACCTAGGACATTGTGTTATACAATACATGCATGTCTGTTCAATCAAGTTCATATTTATATCAAAAAACAGCTTTTTGCATTAGCATGTGACGTTCAGAAAAAGCATAACCCCCGCAAACTTCCGGGGAATTTACTAACAGTTTGCTAAATTACTCACGATAAACGTTCACAAAAAGCATAACAATTATTTTAAGAATTATAGATACATTACTCCTCTATGCACTCGATATGTCCGATTTTAAAATAGCTTTTCGGATGAAGCACATTTTGCAATAATCTAAGTACATAGCCCGGCATTACAAGGCTAGCTATTTAGATATCCACCCAGGTCAGCCTCCACCAAAATCACATTTCCTATAAGAAAAATGTTCTTACCTTGCTTGTTCTTCATCAGAATACACTGCCAGGACTTCTACTTCAATAACAAATGTTGGTTTGGTCCCAAATAATCCATCGTTATATCCAAACAGCGACGTTTTGTTCGTGAGTTCTAGACACTATCAGAATGCTTCTTCACGGTCCCGCGCATGGCGCATTGGTGTGTCAAAAATGTCTAAATATTCCATTACCGTACTTCGAAGCATGTCAACCGCTGTTTAAAACCAATTTTTATGCCATTCAACTCGTAGATAAGTGATAATATTCCGACCGGGAGTATGCATTGAGCCTAAACAGCCGAATAAAATTTCTCCTCAGAAGCGACTCATGCACGCGCCTCATTCAAAGGTCCTCGGAGCAGCCACTTACAAAAGGTGATAATGTGTTTCAGCCTGAGGCTCCCTCGTAAACCTTCAGTTATTTCCCGGGCTCTGAGAGCCTATCGGAGCCCTGGGAATTGTCACGTTACAGCTAAGATCCTTACTTTTCAATAAAAAGATGCAAGACGCACGACTCCTTGTCAGACAGGGTACTTCCTGCTTGAAACCTTGTCAGGTTTTTGCCTGCCATAGGAGTTCTGTTATACTCACAGACACCATTCAAACAGTTTTAGAAAATTCAGAGTGTTTTCTATCCAAACCTGAACAATAATATGCATATTCTAGCTTCTGAGTTGGTGTAGGAGGCAGTTAAAAATGGGAACATATTTTTTCCAAAATTCTCAATACTGCCCCCTAGCCCAGACAGGTTAAAGCTTGGTCGCAAATGGGTCTTCCAAATGGACAATGACCACAAGCATACTTCCAAAGTTGTGGAAAATGTCTTCAGGACAACAAAGTCAAGGTATGGAGTGGCCATCACAAAGCCCTGACCTCAATCCTATAGAAAATTTGTGGGCAGTACTGAAAAAGAATGTGCGAGCAAGGATGCTTACAAACCTGACTCCGTTACACCAGCTCTGTCGGGAGCCGTGCCACTCGAGAGCTGCGCCACTGGGGAGCCCAACTAAAGGGTACGAACGACGCTGAATGGGTGTAGACAAAGAGCTCTCCAGTAGGTGTCCCAAAACATTCAAGGGCCATTTTCTCAAAAGTGGGATTTCAAGTTGTATCAATTTTCAAAGCAGAATTCCTTTCCCCTTGTTCCTCAACTGTAGAGTATGATATACCATTTTATAGCTCTGAGTCTCTACTTTTATCAAATGTAAAAAATTCAAATGTTGCTACATAAGATCGAGCCGGTAGGTCACATGTGGGACGCACACACCATGTGCCTGTAAGTGTGTGAGAGCGATGGGAGTCAATGAACTCAATAATCAGCAGGCAGCATGTCAGGCCCTTTAGTTAAAGTGGTGGATGTGTGTGTGTGTGTGTGGTTAAAGTGGTCTCTTGTGATAACATAATGGAACCCTTATCTCCTGATTCAGTTTAATGGTTGCCTAGCAGCCATATGGATACACAAACACACGCTGGCATGCATGCAATGCACGAGCACGGACACGCAAAGACACAAAAACATATGCTGGTGCACACACACATACTCATGAATGTACACAAACATGCTCTCTTTCTCTCGCTCTGTCGCCCTGTTTCTGTCTCCCCCCACTCTCTCTCTCTCTCTCATAAACAAACCAGAGTGATTGACAGGGAAGTGAGAAAAAACCCACACTAACCAGTCCAAAGCTCTTCTCGCATATGAATGAGAACTCTACCATCTTCAGATTACAGGGAAATACATTCTACATTATTTTGGTTTATGTAGAACTGTTCATGCTGAGAGAGAGAACAACTGAACATGCCCATATTAGAACTAAAACAAGAAGAGTTGATGACATCATTAACCATTTGATTTAGCAAGGAGCTAATGCAGCCAACTGATCATTACTGACTGGGAGATGAGGAAAGAATGTGTGTCCACTGTCCAATTGGGCCATTTGGTCAGTCCCTTTGGGTTTTAAAATGACACTTGGTCTAAATGGGTAATCTGTGTGGATTACTATCTGAATCATGGGATTATCAGTCCCTTAATTGAGGGATAGAAATGCCTTTATACAACCCAATCTAATTTCTCTATCTTGCAATACACAGTGACCAGAACACACGCACACGCATGCTCTTACACACACACTGTCAGAAAACACAAGTAGCGGCCAGAATAACACACACACCAGCGGTCAGCAAACTTGCATGCAGCACAAACACCCATAACCCATTGAAAACAGGCAGATGAGTCACCACCTAGCGACGTGTGTTGTCTCAGAATAGAAGCGAGACAGACATTCCCTCACGTAGTTTATGATCCTCTCAGCAAGCCTTTACCATTTCAACACTTTCATTGCCAGACACACATCCTCCATAGCTTCCCCTGAGATTGTTAAACCCATTATTCAAATTGGATAATATAATATCAGAATCCGTTACCCCACCCCCACCCTTCTCTATGTAATACCCTGCACACTGTATTTATAATGGATTCCCATTAGCTGCTGGCAAGACAGCAGCTACTCTTCCTGGGGTCCAGCAACGTTAAGGCAGTTTTATACAAAATATTACATTACATTTCATAACACTTTTCACAACACATTTAGTGTGTTCCCTCAGGCCACTACTCTACTACCACATATCTACAATTCAAAGTCCATCTGTACGTGCGTATTTGTAAGCGTGTGCCTGTGTGTCTCTTCACAGTTCCCACTGTTCCATAAGGTGTATTTTTATGTTTAAAAAAAATCTGATTCTACTGCTTGTATCAGTTACCTGATGTGGAATAAAGTTCCATGTAGCCTCCCATAGTCTGTTCTTGACTTGGGGATTGTGAAGGGACCTCTGGTGGCATGTCTTGATGGGTATGCATGGGTGTCCAAGCTGTGTGCTAATAGTTTAAACGGACACCTCGGTGCATTCATCATGTCAGCAATTCTTACAAAATTAAGTAGTGATGAAGTCGACCTCTCCTCTACTTTGAGCCATGAGAGATTTACATGCATATTATGAATGTTAGCTCTCTGTGTACATTTAAGGGCCAGCCGTGCTACCCTGTTCTGAGCCAATTGTAATTTTACTGTATGCCCGGATGCAAACAAACAAACACACCCGCACACACACACACTCACGGACGCAAACACACACACACACACATACGTGCACAGGCTTAAAACCTGTTGGGGATCTTATCCCGGTATTGGGATTCATTGTCATGTGACCATGGCGGGGAATTCAAAACTGCAAGAGTAATCATTTCAAATACTCAAATAATCAACTATTTTCCTCCATTTGAAAGATACACATCCCCTTAAATCTAACCACGTTGTCCGATTTTCAAAGAGGCTTTACGGAGAATGCATAAAGTTAGGTTATGTTAGGAGAGTACATTGACAATAGCTGTGTGTAATGTTTAGCCAATTCAAAGAAGGGCATCAACAGACAGAAAACTAGCTAGAATTATGCACTTACCTTTGACAATCTGCATCAGATGACACTCATAGGACATTATGTTATACAATACATGCATTTTTAGTTCCATCAAGTTCATATTTATATCCAAAAACAGCATTTACAGTCGCGGTGAAATTCAGAATTTTTTGCGGCTCGAATGCTCCCAGTGAATCCAGCATTACAAATCACTGAATTACTATTCGAAAACATTGGTAAATTATAATATTGTCATTCAAAGAATAATATATTATCATCTCGTAATTGCTACCGAATGGCCAGATCTCAAAATAACTTTACTGGGAAATCACATTTTGCAATAAACGGGGTACTATGCTAAGAACAATAAGCTAAGCTATACAGTTAGCATCATCTAATATCGATAATAACATTGTAAATATCCCCTTACCTTTGATTATCTCCATCAGAAGGCACTGCCAGGAATCCCAGGTCCAGAACAAATGTGGTTTCTTTTGACAAAGTTCATAATTTATGTCCAAATAACACCAAATAGTTAGCGTTCAGTAGGCTCCCACAAAACGTGGTGGGGGGGTGTAAAGTCACGCCGAAAAGCTAAAAAAAACCCTAGTAAATAATCTATTTACGTTCGTTCAAACATGTCAAACGTTGTTTAGCATTAATCTTTTGGTCCATTTTTAACGTGAAACATCAGTAAACATCAGTAATATTTTCACACAACCTATCAAGTGTCTAGATAAACGATTATGACAAACACACTCTTCTCAGATTTATGCGCAGGCGCAAAAAATGAAGTGATGACGTGTCAACTTCCCTGCATTCTAATTCGGTCTGTATTCATCACAGATGCTTCAAACAACTTTATAAAGATCGTTGACATCTAGTGGAAGCCGTAGGAGTTGCGAACTGAATCCTTTCTCACTATGGTATCTATAAAACAATGACACTAAATAGTACAGTCACAAAATTCACATTTTTTTAAATCTATTTTTCACAGGTTTTTTCCTGCAATATGAGTTTTGTTATACTTACAGACACCATTCAAACTGTTTTAGAAAATTCAGAGTGTTTTCTATCCGAATGTGTTAATAATATGCATATCCTAGCTTATGAGTTGGTGTAGGAGGCAGTTAAAAATGGGCACATATTTTTTTCAAAATTCTCAATACTGCCCCCGTAGCCCGTAGAGGATGTTGTGTACACAGGACATTTTTTATATTTTCTAATTTGGCTGTTTACTGGCTGTTTAGTACAGAATGAATATTGAGCGAGGGAGAATGGACCGAAATGTAGGGAAGAATATTAACACAATACATTAGTGTGGTCCTTAATTTGCTATTTAGTAAACCGATTATATAAATGAGAGACAATGAGATCAGGATACTAAAAGACGTAAGGAGAGATGGATTGAATCAAGGCGGGAGGGAGAGGGATAAAGTGAAGTGCTTGGAGGACTCTGGAGGAATGGAAAAAGGTAACTGTTGACATGTGGTTTGGAAAGGATAGTGAAGGGATAAAGTGAGCAAGAGAAGGAAGGATGAAAAGAGATGGAATTCGCAAAGACATGTGTTTATAGATTTAGGTCCCAATGGGTGGTTCAATAACTGTCGGTTTCAAATGGATGATGTCTGACGATGCAGGGAGAGCTATGAGACTTTCTCTCCCTCTCAATCCATCTCTCTCTCAATCCATCTCTCATTTCACCTCATTGGCTTAAGCTCTCAAGACTCTCTCTCTCTACCTCCTTCATTCTCTTCCCCCCCACCATTCAGCCGGAAATAACTTTTGGATATCAGAGCGGCGGTAACTCACCAGCATTTCAACCAGAAATAGGACTTTCCTGAATTGGATTCGTAACCCCCAAGGCGATTCAACTTATCCCAGAGGCTGCTCCAAGAACCGCCTGCGGAGGAGGAGGTATTTGGAGTGGACTTTTAGTCCGACTCAGGAGGCGTGCACACCATCCACCGTTTCCGAGTATTTTACTCGCTAAAGTTCAGTACCTGGAGAACAAAATAGACGAGCTCAGGGCGAGAATCTCCTTCCAGAGACACATCAGGGACTATCCGGGGCGACTCTGGCTGCGCCGGTTCCGGACTGTGGGGCAACTCTGGCTGCGCCGGTTCCGGACTGTGGGGAGACTCTGGCTGCGCCGGTTCCGGACTGTGGGGAGACTCTGGCTGCGCCGGTTCCGGACTGTGGGGAGACTCTGGCTGCGCCGGTTCCGGACTGTGGGGAGACTCTGGCTGCGCCGGTTCCGGACTGTGGGGAGACTCTGGCTGCGCCGGTTCCGGACTGTGGGGAGACTCTGACTGCGCCGGTCCCGGACTGTGGGGCGACTCTGCAGGCTCCGGACTGTGGGGCGACTCTGCAGGCTCCGGACTGTGGGCCGTCTCTGCATGCTCCGGACTGTAGGACGTCGCCGGAAGCACTGGACGGGGAACTGTCGCCGGAAGCTCTGGACTGGGAACTGTCGCCGGAAGCTCTGGACGGGGAACTGTCGCCGGAAGCTCTGGACTGGACAGGCGCACTACAGGCCTAGTGCGTGGGGCTGGCTTTGGAGCGCCAGACTGGTAACACGCACCTCAAGGCCAGTGCGAGGAACAGGAACAGGACGTACTGGACTGGGCTGACGCACTGGAGGCCTGGTGCGTGGTGCTGGCTTTGGAGGCGCCAGACTAGATACACGCACCTCAGGGCTAGTGCGAGGAGCAGGAACTGGATACACCGGGCCATGAACAAGCATTGGAGGTCTGGAGCGCACAGCCTGCACCACCCGTCCTGGCTGGGTAGTCACAGTAGCCCTGCACGGGCGGAGTGCTGGCACAGGGCGAACTGGGCTGTGCAGAGGCCTGATGGCTGCCGTGCGTAGAGCAGGCGCAGGGTAGCCTGGGCCTAGGAGACGTACTGGTGGCCTGATGTACTGCGCAGGCATACTCCTACCTGGCTGGATGCCCACTCTAGCACGGCACTTGCGAGGGGTTGGAATCGCTCGCACCGGACTGTGCGTGTGTATGGGCGAGATCGTGCGCACTTCCGCATAGACCGGCGCTCTCATAATCCGCTGCTCCCCATAATAAGCACGGGGAGTTGGCTTAGGTCTACCGCCTGACCTAGCCAATCTTCCCGTGTGCCCCCCCCAAAAAAAATGTCTTGGGGCTGCCTCTCCACTTCCACCTGCTTCCCAGGCAGGCTGTTGCAATGGTCCAGTAGCTGTTCCCACGTCCAGTCTATTCTTGCCTCTAATACCTCCAGTGACCAGGATGCCATCACCTCCCGAGCACACTGCTTGCTCCACTCCTGGTGCTGCTCCCTTCTTTCCCTTGCCCAGGAACCTTGCTCCTCCTGGGCCCGCTGCTTGGTCCGTTGGTGGTGGGTAGTTCTGTCACGTTCGTCGTAGGAATTGGACCAAGGCGCAGCGGAAACGTGTCTACTCATCTTTATTTAGAAGAAAACCAAAATAAACACAATACAAAACAATGACAAAAAAGCAGTCCTGTGAGGCACACAGCTACACATACGGAACACTACCCACAAAAACCCATAGAAAAACACCCCTACTAAATAGGACCTTCAATTAGAGGCAATGAGGAACAGCTGCCTCCAATTGAAGGTCAACCCAATAAACTAAACATAGAAATAGAAAAACTAGAACGAACATAGAAATATGCTAACATAGAACATTAAACAAAAAAAAACAAAACACATAACACAAACACGTCCTGACCAAACTACAATAACAAATAACCCCTTTACTGGTCAGGACATGACAGCAGCACTCCATCACTCTACTTCTTGGTCACATAGCCCTTACACAGCCTGGAGGTGTGTTGGGTCATTGTCCTGTTGAAAAACAAATGATACTTCTACTAAGTGCAAACCAGATGGGATGGCGTATCGCTGCAGAATGCTGTGGTAGCCATGCTGGTTAAGTGTGCCTTGAATTCTAAATAAATCATAGACAGTATCACCAGTAAAGCATCCCACACATCACAACTCTTCGTTCATGCTTCATGGTGGGAACCACACATGCAGAGATCATCCATTCACCGACTCTGCGTCTCACATAGACACGGCGGTAGAAACCAAAAATCTCAAATTTGGACTCATCAACCGGTCTAATGTACATTGCACATGTTTCTTGGCCCAAGCAAGTCTCTTCTTCTTATCGGTTTCCTTTAGTAGTGGCTTTGTTTGCAGCAATTCGACCATGAAGGCCTGATTCAGGTAGTCTCTTCTGAACAGTTGATGTTGAGATGTCTGTTACTTGAACTCTGTGAAGCATTTACGGTTGAAGTCGGAAGTTTACGTACACCTTAGCCAAATGCATTTAAACTCAGTTTTTCAGAATAATAGTAGAGTGATTTATTTCAGCTTTTATTTCTTTCATCACATTCCCAGTGTGTCAGAAGTTTACGTATACTCAATTAGTATTTGGTAGCATTGCCTTTAACATTTTTAACTTGGGTCAAACGTTTTGGGGAGCCTTCCACAAGCTTCCCACAATAAGTTGGAGGAATTTTGGCCCATTCTTCCTGACAGAGCTGGTGTAACTGAGTCAGGTTTGTAGGCCTCCTTGCTCGCACACACTTTTTCACTTCTGCCCACACATGTTCTATAGGATTGAGGTCAGGGCTTTGTGATGGCCACTCCAATACCTTGACTTTGTTGTCCTGAAGCTATTTTGCCACAACTTTGGAAGTATGCTTGGGCTCATTGTCCATTTGGAAGACCCATTTGCGACCAAGCTTTAACTTCCTGACTGATGTCTTGAGATGTTGCTTCAAAATATCCACAATTTTCATTCCTCATGTGAAGTGCACCAGTCCCTCCTGCAGCAAAGCACCCACACAACATGATGCTGCCACCCCTGTGCTTCACGGTTGGGATGGTGTTCTTCGGCTTGCAAGCCTCCCCATTTTTCCTCCAAACATAACGATGGTCATTATGGCCAAACAGTTCTATTTTTGTTTCATCTGACCAGGGGACATTATTCCAAAAAGTACTATCTTTGTCCCCGTGTGCAGTTGCAGACCGTAGTCTGGCTTTTTATGCCGGTTTTGGAGCAGTAGCTTATTCCTTGCTGAGTGGCCTTTCAGGTTATGTCGAAATAGGACTCGTTTTACTGTGGATATAGATACTTTTGTACCTGTTTCCTCCAGCATCTTCACAAGGTCCTTTGCTGTTGTTCTGGGAGTGATTTGCACTTTTCGCACCAAAGTACGTTCACGTTCATCTCTAGGAGACAGAATGCGTCTCATTTCCTGAGCGGTATGATTGCTGCATGTTCCCATGGTGTTTATACTTGTGTACTATTGTTTGTACAGATGAACATGGTACCTACAATTTTTTTCAGAGATCTTGGCTGATTTCTTTTGATTTTCCCATGATGTCAAGCAAAGAGGCACTGACTTTGAAGGTAGGCCTTGAAATAAATCCACAGGTACACCTCCAATTGACTCAAATGATGTCAATTAGCCTATCAGAAGCTTCTAAAGCCACGACATAGTTTTCTGGAATTTTCCAAGCTGTTTAAAGGCACAGTCAACTTCTGACCCACTGGAATTGTGATACAGTGAATTATAAGTGAAATAATAATCTCTCTGTAAACAATTGTTGGAAAAATTACTTATCAATTTCTGAGGCTGGTAGCTCTAATGAACTTCTCCTCTGCAACACAGGCAACTCTGGGTCTTCCTTTCCTGTGGCGGTCCTCATGAGAGCCAGTTTCATCATAGCGCTTGATGGTTTTTGCAACTGCACTTGAAGAATCTTTCAAATTTCTTGACATTTTCTGGATTGACTGACCATTTTTTATTAATTTTTTTATTTCACCTTTATTTAACCAGGTAGGCAAGTTGAGAACAAGTTCTCATTTACAATTGCGACCTGGCCAAGATAAAGCAAAGCAGTTCGACAACATACAAAAACACAGAGTTACACATGGAGTAAAACAACATGCAATCAATGATGCAGTAGAAAAAAATAAGACTATATACAATGTGAGCAAATGATGTGAGATAAGGGAGGTAAAGGCAAAAAATGCCATGGTGGCAAAGTAAATAAAGTATGGCAAGAAAAACACTGGAATGGTAGATTTGTAGTTTGAAGAAAGTTCAAAGTTAAAATATAATTCATTAATATAATTCATATTCATGTGTTAAAGTAATGATGGACTCTCATTTCTCTTTGCTTATTTGAGCTGTTCTTGCCATAATATGGACTTGGTCTTTTACCAAATAGGGCTATCATAGTTTTGATGTCTTTACTATTTTTCTACAATGTAGAAAATTGTAAAAATAAAGAAAAACCCTGGAATGAGTAGGTGTGTCAACTTTTCACTGGTACTGTGTGTGTGTGTGTGTGTGTGTGTGTGTGTGTTCACACTACATGAACAAAAGTATGTGGACACCTGCTCGTTGAACATCTCATTCCAAAGTTATGGGCATTAGCATGGAGTTAGTACCCCTTTTGCTGCCAAGGCTTTCCGCTAGACGTTTGAACATTGCTGTTGGGATTTGCGAGGTCGGGCACTGATGTTGGGTGATTTAGGCCTGGCTCGCAGTCAGCGTTCCAAATCATCCCAATGGTGTTCGATGGGGTTGAGGTCAGGGCTCTGTGCTGGCCAGTCAAGTTCTTCCACTCCGATCTCAACAAACCATTTCTGTATAGACCTCGCTTTCTCCACAGGGGCATTGTCATGCTGAAACAGGAAAGTGCCTTCCCCAAACTGTTAACACATAGTTGAAAGCACAGAATCATGCATGCATACATACATGACTGGAACGAACTGCAAAAATCACTGAAGCTGGAGACTCATATCTCCCTCACTAGCTTTAAGCACCAGCTGTCAGAGCAGCTCACAGATCACTGCACCTGTGCATAGCCCATCTGTAATATAGCCCATCCAACTACCTCATCCCCATACTGTATTTATTTATTTATCTTGCTCCTTTGCACCCCAGTATCTCTACTTGCACATTCATCTTCTGCACACGGTATTTGGTATATTGTAATTACTCCGCCACCATGGCATATTTTATTGCCTTACCTTCCTTACCTCATTTGCACACACTGTATATACATTTGTTCTACTGTATTATTGACTGTTTGTTTATTCCATGTGTAACTCTGTGTTGTTGTATGTGTCAAACTGCTTTGCTTTATTCTTGGCCTGGTTGCAGTTGTAAATGAGAACTTGTTCTCAACTAGCCTACCTGGTTAAATAAAGGTGAAATTAAACAAAATAAAAAATAAAAAAAATACATGCATGTATATAGAAAAGTATGTGGACACCTTCAAATGAGTGGATTTGGCTTGTTCGGCCACACCCGTTATTGACAGGTGTATGTAATCTCCATAGACAAACATTTGGCAGTAGAATGCCCTTACAGAAGCGCTCAGTGACTTTCAACGTGGCACTGTCATATGACTTTCTTTTACTTTTGGATTTGTGTGTATTGTTATATATTACTGCACTGTTGGAGCTAGGAACACAAGAATTTCACTACATCTGCAATAACATCTGCTAAATATTTGTAATGGACCAATAAAATGTAGATTTGATTAGGAGCAACCTGCCAGGTAGGATGCAATCCAGGAGTTTGCAGAGCCTGAGACGCCCAGCCCTGAGTGGGTGGAGAGAAAGATCTGATGGTTCAGTGTCGAAGGCAATGGATAGATCTAGGAAGATGAGGAGAGCGGGTCAGCTTTGGTAGAGCAGATTGCTCTCCTCTGTCACACAGAGGCTGTCTCATTAGAATGACCCATCTTGAAGCATGACTGGTTAGGGTCAAGAATATTGTTCTGAGAGAGATAACGAGAGAGTTGGTCAGAGATTGCACCCTTAATTGTTTTGGTAAGAAAAGAAAGGGATACCGGTCTGTAGTTTTTAACATGAGGAGGGGAGCTTTTCTGGCCACCTTGAAATCAGAGGAGATTCAGCCAGTGGTCAGGGATTAGTTGATAAGTGAAGTTAGGAATGGGAGAAGGTCTGGAGAAGGGAAGAGGGATTGGGGTTGAGTGGGCAGGTTGTCGGGCGGCTGGACATCACTAGCCGCAGGATTTCATCAGGAGAGAGAGGGGGAAATGAGGTCAAGGCGTAGGGTAGCTCTGTGTGAGTGGAACCAGTGGAGTCGGTAGGCTGAGGGAATGAGGAGCGGATGTAGTCAGCGTTGACAAAGTCGTCTGTAGACTGCAGTGAAATCATGATTCAGAAAACAGGGAAGTGATAACAAATTTGTTTTGTTGGAAGCTTATTGCCAAATGTGCTATTTTTGTCAAAGGTACCTAAAACATTTGCAATTATTTTATATAATTATTTTATGTAGCTGACTGTCACAGCAGCAAAGATGGGTAACAACCGCACAACATACTCCAGTCTAGTTGATGGCGGTAATGCACCTTAAAGTTGTTTGTCAACATGTTTGTAGGTTGTTGTTTACTTTGTATAACTGTGTAACTCTGTCTTCACTTCTCCGCCCCAAAAAACGTGCATTTGTGAATAAAGGCATAACGTGCAGTTTCTACATAGAAGGGATTCCCCAGAGAGTGCACAAGCGCAGTTGTCCGCTGCTGTGGTAATGATGTAAATAATCGCAAACATTTTAGGTGGAAAAGTACACATTTCCTGACTCAAAACAGATAGCCTGTTTTGTCAAAAGTACTAATTCGGCCGTACGCTTTCAATAAAACCACACATTTGTTGTCAAAAGCATTGCACGGCAGTGCAGAGGCGCCATTACAGCCTGGGGTTTGATCTGTGACCGGGATCTCAATAGGACGGTGCACAAATAGCTAAGCTCCATCCGGGGGAGGTTCCCTTGGCTCATCGTGCTCTAGTGACTCCTTGTGAAAGGGCTGGGCTCCTGCAAACTGACTCTGGTCGTCAGTCGAACGGGGTTTTCTCAGACACATTGGTGAGGCCGACATCCAGGTTAAGCGAGCAGTGTGATAAGAAGTAGGCAGCCATGTTTCGAAGGACACATGAATCGACCTTCGCCTCTGCCAAGCCCAGTAAGGAGTTGCAGAGATGAGCTAAGGGACCAAATTCATTGGAGAAAACGTGGTTAAAAAAAATATGCTTCTGGCCATAGCACCCTGAACATGCCTGTGGGTGAGGGAGTAGGCAAACTCCACTGAACTACTTTCAGTGTATGGAATCACTTGGGGAGCTTCTGGATTTTTGGTAAACTTCTCCTTTAAGGGGTGAAGAGTTTTTTAGGGTTGTAGGCAGAGGTTTAGAATTTCTAGTGATAGAAAGCGGCTTTAGCAGTGGATATAGAAAAAAGGAAGGTAGAGAGGAGGGAGTGGAAGAATCATAGATCCTCTGGAAGTTTAGTTTTCCTCAATTTTTGCTCAGCTGCCCACAGCCCTATTCTGTGAATACACAATGAATCAGCCACAGAGCAGGAAGGGAAGGTCGAGGCGGCCAGGAGCAAAGGGGACAGTGGGAGTCAAAGGAGGTGGAAAGGGAGGAGAGTAGGGTCGAATAGGCAGAGTCAGGAGACGGGAGGGAGAAGGATTTAGCGGAAGGAAGATATGGGTATAGGAGATAGAGCATGACCATCTTGCAGGGTTGGCAGAGAGAGGGAGAAAAAATAAAAAGTAGTGTTTGAGACCAGGAGGGGGTTTCCAGTGAGATCAGCAGGCAAACAGCCTCTAGTAAAACAGGTCAAGGGTATTGCCTGTCTTGTGAGTGGTAGGGCACTCATAAAGGGTAAGGTCAAAAGAGGCAAGGAGGGGAAAGAAATGAGTTGAAGTCAGTCGTTGGTAGGGTTCTCTCCTCTCAGCTCTACACATTTGGGGTTCTTACTGTCGGAAAGCATAGTCTGCTACATTTGACTGGGAAGTTGTGATTACTAGGGCTGGCACAATTACTGTATAACCGTGTGAGCGACTGTTATGGATGAAGACCCTCATGAAAATAAAATAACTGTCATAACTGTTTAAAAAAATAGGGAAGAGCTGACTGAAGATTGGATGGCCGGCCATTCGTGTGGTTGAGTCCGTTTACTGTGATAACATGGGCACTTGTCAACGTGATTAAACTTTGTTGCCACTTGAAACAAGCAACTGTTTAATAGAATGGGCTTTCAACCTCAAAATTGTACTGGTAAACTCATTGTCCCAGACGATATAAGATAGGCGGGCGGGGCCGTGATGTTCTGTGGGAAAAACAACCTGTAGTTACCTAGGTTACCCCATTTGCTCACAGCAAAAACGTTACCTTTTTCAAATGCAATTTTAATTTTAGTCAATTACAAAACTACATTTTAAGAAAAGTACAACATTCCAAATCATTACTTTTCAACATTGCCTGCTCCCGAGTGTTCTCACTACTTAGAAAAATGTAATATTGTTGAGCTTCCCTCATGGCCTTTTCATGACTATGCTAGCAGCCACGTGAGTGCTAGCTAGCTACTGACCAGAATATTTCTTGAAAATTAAGTGCAGGAATATCTCATTTAAATAAGTATTCACACCCGTGAGTCAATACTTTGTAGAAGCACCTTTGACAGTGATTACATTTGTGAGTCTTTCTGGGTAAGTCTCAAAGAGCTTTCCTCACCTGGATTGTGCATTATTTGGCCATTCTTCTTTTCAAAATTCTTCAAGCTCTCTCAAATTGATTGTTGATCATGCATTTTCAGGTCTTGCCATAGATTTTCAAGTAGATGTAAGTCAAAACTCTAACTGCCACTCCGGAACATTCACTGTCTTCTTGGTAAGCAACTCCACTGTAGATTTGGCCTTGTGTTTTAGGTTTTTGTTCTGCTGAAAGGTGAATTCGTCTCCCAGTGCCTGGTGGAAAGCAGACTGAACCAGGTTTTCCTCTAGGATTTTGCCTGTGCTTATTTCCATTCCGTTTCTTTTTTATCCTGAAAAACTCCAGTCCTAAACGATTACAAGCATACCCATAACATGATGCAGCTACCACTAGGCTTGAAATTATGGAGAGTGGTACTCAGTAATGTGTTGTTTGCATTTCCCCAAACATAACACTTTGTATTTGCTTTGCCACATTTTTTGCATTAATACTTTTGTGCCTTGTTGCAAACAGGATGCATGTTTTGGAATATTTGTATTTTGTAAAGGGTTCCTTCTTTTCCCTCTTTCATTTAGGTTAGTATTGTGGACTAACTGCGATGTTGTTGATTCATCCTCAGTTTTCTCCCATCACAGCCATTCAACTCTGCAACTGTTTTAATGTCACCATTGGTTTCATGGGGAAATCCCTGAGTCATTTTTTTCCTTGCCTGCAACTGAGTTAGAAAGGACACCTGTATCTTTGTGTTGACTGGGTGTATTGATAATCCATCCAAGTGTAATTAGTAACTTCGCCATGCGCAAAGGAAAATTCAATGTCAGCTTTTTTAATTTTACCCATTTACCAATAGGTGCCCTTCTTTGCGAGACATTGGCAAACCTCCCTGGCCTTTGTGGTTGAATCTGTGTTTGAAATTCACTACTCGACTGATGGACCTTACAGATAATTTTATGAGTGGAGTACAGAGATAAGGTTGTCATTCAAAAATAATGTTAAACACTATTATTTTAGAGCCCATGCAACGTATTATGTGACTTGTTAAGCACATTTTTAATCCTGAACTTATTTAGGCTTGCCATAACAAAGGGGTTGAATACTTATTGACTAAAAACATTTCAGATTTCCATTTTGTATTAATTGTCCAAATTAAGGCTGTAACATAAACGTGGGAAAAGTAAAGGGGTGAGAATACTTTCTGAAGGCAGTGCGTGTGTGTATGGCCATTTCCATGCATAGGCGGCACGTGAATTCAATGTTATTTTTTTATTTTTTAGTGGGTAAATCAGCTTTAATTAAATTGCATCTTTGGCAGCGATTTAAGCCTTGAGTCTTCTTGGATATGACGCTACAAGCTTGGCACACCTGTGTT